>NC_061118.1:127368215-127563355 GCF_002878395.1 Capsicum annuum
GGTATAAAACTCAGTTTAGTTTTATAGATTCAAGACTGTTAGATACAACCACCCAGTTCAGTATAGAACTCAGTTTGATCCAACAGAATTAGGACTATCAGAAACAGTCACCCAATTATCGATCAGGACTATCAGAAATAGTCACTTAGTTATTAGTATTACAATATCTGTAAACTCAGATATCAATCTTTAGAACTCAGTAACAAGTTTTAACAAGATCTCCATTATAGTTTATGTACTCATTCATGTTCTCTCATTCAATTATGTTCATGATACTCAGTCAGTTATTGTTCATGCATATCAACCTATGCATATCAACCTACCTCACTTAGCATACCAGTACATTCAAAGTACTGGCGCATAATTTTATTTTGCGCTATGATATCTTATATCAAATGTTCAGATGTATGGGCTCCTGACCGTACTTAGTAGCCCAGCATATCAGTAGCAGACTTAGTGGTGAGTCCTCATAGTTCGAGGACAGTGTATTATTTTAGTATTTCAGTACGCTTTTTAGTAGTTGGAGTTAGTTGGGGGCTTGTCCTATCAACTCCATAATTTATATAATTAGAGGCTTTTAGACTAAAGTATTTTAGACAAATATTTTAGTATGGAGTTTTCAGTATTCAGTATTCAGTATTTATTTTTAGTTATGAACCTTATCGTGCTTTCAGCCTACCTTCTGCATTTATTTCAGTAATATCAATATTGCAGTGTTATTATTATTCAATGCTCACAGCAGGTACTAGTCATGGGTTAGATGGTGGTTCTTCAGGGTTGCTAGCACTGTGTAGCGTCCAGGGTACAGAGTTGGGGTGTTACACATATTGTATTAGAGTCTAAGGTTCAACAAAGTCCTAGGAAGTTTGAAAGTCATATCTAGTAGAGTCTTGTGCATGGGTGTGTAGTGCGCCACACTTATGGATAAGAAGCTACGTGATGTTTTAGGAAAAGTTTCCTTTCTTTAAGTATTCCTATCGTGAGTGTGAGTATAAACTTGCAATAAACTCACAGTCTAATCCTTTTCTTTCTTTTGCTTATAAACATGCCTCCCAAGCAGAACAGAAGAAGACAGGAAATCAGCCAGCCTCTCAGCCTGCCCAAGAAGCTCCTCTGGATGAACATGTCTCCCATGTGTAATTCAGAGCAGTTTTAACCACTCTAACTCATTCTGTGGCAGCCCAAAATGAATGCCCAGTTGTCGTTCTGGCAAACCAAGTGGTCAATACTACTACATCCAGGATTCAGGACATCACCTGAATGAACCCTCCCTCTTTTACAAGGTCAAATTCAAAAAAGGAACCACAACTATTTCTTTATTCTGTGTAGAAGGTTACAGATACTATGGGGGTAAATACTAGTGAGAGTGCTGAGTTGGCGCATAGCAATTACAGGAAGTCGCTCACTCGTGGTTCAAATAGTTGAATACAGAGAGGGTCGCAGATGCAGGGCTCATAGAATGGAAGGAGTTTGCTATTGCTTTTATAGATAGGTTCTTCCTGCTAGAGTTGGGGGAATTAAAGGTTTTAGAGTTTATTAATCTGAAGCAGGACAACATAATAATACAAGTGTCTTCTCTTAAGTTTACTCAGTTAGCCTGGTATGCCCCTCATGTGGTAGCAAATAGCAGATCTAAGATGAATAATTTTATATCCGGTGTGTCTAGCAGTGTGGTTAAGGAGACTAAAGAGATGGACATATCTAGCTCATGGTCCATGAAATAAATAGAAACAGCTAAGAATAAAGAGAAGGAGAGGGAGCATAAGAGAGCTAGAATAGGTAGCTTCAACTTTAACCAGCCTAAGTCAGAGGGTGGGAATTATTCTTAGTTCCACCCGAAATCTTCAGTTCCAGGTCCGTCCTTAGCCAGTACACCAATACCAAAATTCAGAGATGGCAATAGAGATAGGGCGCTAGGCTCTAAACCCCAGGGAACAATTCTCTCTGGTAAAAGTATGGCAGAAACTATCAGGGGGTCTGTAGAGCTGGCAGCGATGAAGGTTTTGGATGTGGAAAGCTAGGACATAAGGTTAAATAGTTTTCTCAGGTGGGTTTGCAGAGTCAGTACAATCGTCCCCCAACTCAGTTCAGTTGCTTAAATCAGCAGGGTACCACTTCCAGCGCTACCAGTGGGCAACGCCCAAACTAACTTTATGCACTTCAATCTCGACAGGATCTGGAAAGTTCTGCTAATGTGGTCACTGGTACGTTAAATTTTTATTATTTACATGTTTATTCTTTGCTAAATTTAGGAGCTTCTTTGTCCTTTATAACTCCTTATATAGATATTGACTTTAGAGTCAGTCCCAAAACTCTCGCAGAGCCTTTTTAATTATCTATTCCAGTAGGTAAATCTATCATAGCTCGATGGGTATACAGTAACTATCCGATTATGGTATCTCATAAAGTCACTTCAGCAGACGTAGTAGAATTATAGATGACAAATTTTGATGTCATTTTCGGCAAGGATTGGCTTCATTCATTCTATGCCTCAATTGACTGCTGAAATAGAATTGTCTAATTTCAGAATGAACCTATCCTAGAATGGAGGGGTAGTACCTCAGCACCTAGGGGTCATATTGTTTCTTACATAAAGGCGAGAAAAATAATATCTAAGGGATGTGTCTATCACTTTTTCAAGTCAAGGATTCTCGTTATGATACTCCCAGTCTTGAGTTAGTTCCTGTAGAATGTTAATTCCAAGATGTGTTTCCCAAAGATCTTCCTGGAATTCCTCCCGAGAGGGAAATTGACTTTGGAATAAACCTTCTTCTAGATACTCAACCCATATCTATTTCGCCATACAGAATAGATCCAACAGAATGCAATGAATTTAAAAAATAGTTGAAGGATCTCCTAGATAAGGGATTCATCAGACCCAGTGTATCCCCTTGGGGTGCACTAGTTCTATTCGTGTGTAAGAAAGATGGTTATCTTAGAATTTGTATAGACTACCGTCAGCTGAATAAAGTCATAGTCAAGAATAAGCATCAACTTCCCAGAATTGATGACTTATTTGACCAACTTTAGATGCCAGTTACTTTTCTAAGATAGTCCTCAGATCAGGGTATCATCAGCTCATAGTCAGAGAATGTGACATTTTGAAAACATCTTTCAGAACTTGATATGGTCACTTCGAATTCCTAGTCATGTTCTTTGGTCGTACCAATGCCCCAACAATTTTTATAGACTTGATGAACCGTGTGTTAAAGCGGTACATGGATATGTTCGTCATCGTCTTCATAGATGACATTCTTGTCTACTTTCGTAGTGAACATGATCACATAAACCATCTCAGAACAGTGTTACGGACTCTCAGAAACCATCAGTTGTTTGCCAAATTATGTAAGTGCAAATTTTAGCTAAGATCAATAGCCTTCCTTGGCTATATAGTTTTCGGTGATGGCATTAGAGAGGATCCTCATAAAACTAAAGCAGTAAAAAACTGGCCCAGGCCTATTTCTCTGACAAATTTCAGAATTTTCTTGGGTTTAGTTGGCAATTACCGATGGTTTATTAAAGGATTTTCGTCTATTGCATCCCTCATGTCTAGATTGACTTAGAAGAAAGTCAAGTTCTAGTGGTCAGACTCTTATGAGAAGAGTTTTGAGGAGTTGAACACTCGACTGACTACAACTTTAGTTTTGACTCTACAAGATGGTTCAGGCGGGTTTGTGGTATATTGAGATGCCTGCAGGGTTGGTTTAGGGTGTATTTTGATGCAGAGAGGTATGGTCATAGCCTATGCCTTTAGACAACTTAACCTTTATGAGATGATTACCCCACTCATGATCTTTAGTTAGTAGCTGTAGTATTTTCCTTAAAGATTTGGAGGAACTATTCATATAGGGTACATGTTGATGTGTTCAAAGACCATAAGAGCCTGTAGTATGTGTTCTCTTAGAAAGACAAACCTTTGCCAGAGAAGGTAGTTGGAGTTGTTGAAAGACTATGACATGAGTGTTTTATATCATCCAGGTAAGGCCCATGTAGTGGGATATTCTAAGAGCGTGTGCCATTGACTTTAAAGGTAATTGGGATGACCACTTACCTCTGATTGAATTTGTGTATAACAATAGTTACTATTCTAGCATTCGGATGGCTCTGTTTGAGGAGCTCTATGAGAGGAGATGTAGATCTCCCATGATACTCAGTCAGTTATTGTTCATGCATATCAACCTACCTAACTTAGCATACCAGTACATTCAAAGTACTGATGCATAATTTTATTTTGCGCTATGATATCTTATATCAAATGTTTAGATGTACGGGTTCGTGACTGTACTTAGCAGCCCAACATATCAGTAGCAGACTTAGTGGTGAGTCCTCATAGTTTGAGGACAGTGTATTATTTTAGTATTTCAGTACACTTTTTAGTAGTTGGAGTTAGTTGGGGGCTTGTCCTATCAACTCCATAATTTATATAATTAGAGGCTTTTAGACTAAAGTATTTTAGACAAATATTTTAGTATGGATTTTTCAGTATTCAGTATTTAGTATTTATTTTTAGTTATGAACCTTATCGTGATTTCAGCCTACCTTCTGCATTTATTTCAGTAATATCAATATTGCAGTGTTATTATTATTCAATGTTCACAGCAGGTACCAGTCATGGGTTAGATGGTGGTTCTTCAGGGTTGCTAGCACTGTGTAGCATCCAGGGTACAGAGTTGGGGTGTTACAAATATTGTATTAGAGCCTAAGGTTCAACAGAGTCCTAGGAAGTCTGAAAGTCATATCTAGTAAAGTCTTGTGTATGGGTGTGTAGCGCGCCACACTTATGGATAAGAGGCTACGTGATGTTTTAGGAAAAGTTTCCTTTCTTTAAGTATTCCTATCGTGAGTGTGAGTATAAACTTGCAATAAAATCACAGCCTAATCCTTTTTTTTTTTTTATAGAATATGCCTCCCAAGCAGAACAGAAGAAGACAGGAAATCAGCCAGCTTTTCAGCCTGCCCAAGAAGATCCTTTGGATGAACATGTCTCCCATGTGGAATTCAGAGCAGTTTTCACCACTCTAAATTATTCTGTGGCAGCCCAAAATGAATGCCCAGTTGTCGTTCTGGCCAACCAAGTGGTCAATACTGCTACAGCCAGGATTCAGGACAATGAACCCTCTTTCTTTTACTAGGTCAAAGTCAAAAAGAAAACCACAACTATTTCTTGATCGGGTGTAGAAGGTTACAGATATTATGGGGGTGAATACTAGTAAGAGTGCTGAGTTGGCGCATATTAGTTACAGGATGCAGCTCACTCGTGGTTCAAATAGTAGAATGCAGAGAGGGTCACAGATGCAGGGCTCATAGAATGGGAGGAGTTTGCTATTGCTTTTATAGATAGGTTCTTCCTGCTAGAGTTGAGAGAAGTAAAAGTTTTAGAGTTTATTAATCTGAAGCAGGACAACATGATAATACAAGTGTCTTCTCTCAAGTTTACTCACTTAGCCAGGTATGCCCCTCATGTGGTAGCAGATAGCAGATCTAAGATGAGTAATTTTATATCTAGTGTGTCTAGCAGTGTGGTTAAGGAGTGTAAGAGCATAATGTTGACTAAAGAGATGGACATATCTAGCTCATGGTCCATGAAATAAATAGAAACGGCTAAGAATAAAGAGAAGGAGAGGGAGAACAAGAGAGCTAGAATAGGTAGCTTCAACTTCACCCAGCCTAAGTCAGAGGGTGGGAATTATTCTTAGTTCCACCTGAAATCTTCAGTTCCAGATTCGTCCTTAGCCAGTGCACTAATACCAAAATTCAGAGATGGCAATAGAGATAGGGCACTAGGCTCTAAACCCCAGGGAACAAATTTTCTCTGGCAAAAGTATGGCAGAAACCATCAGGGTGTTTGGAGAGCTGGCAGCGATGAAGGTTTTGGATGTGGAAAGCTAGGACATAAGGTTAAATAGTTTCCTCAGGTGGGTTCGCAGATTCAGCATAATCATCCCCCAGCTTAGTTCAGTTGCCTGAATCAGTAGGGTACCACTTCCAGCGCCACCAGTGGGCAACGCCCAAACTGACTTTATGTACTTCAATCCCGACAGGATCTGGAAAGTTCTGCTAATATGGTCACTGGTACGTTACATTTTTATTATTTACATGTTTATTCTTTGCTAGATTTAGGAGCTTCTTTGTCCTTTGTAACTCCTTATATAAATATTGACTTCAGAGTCAGTCCCAAAACTCTAGTAGAGCCTTTATAATTATCTATTCCAGTAGGTAAATCTATCATAGCCCAATAGGTATACAGTAACTGTCCAATTATGATATCTCATAATGTCACTTCAGCAGACTTAGTAGAATTATAGATGACAGATTTTGATGTCATTTTCGGCAAGGATTAGCTTCATTCATTCTATGCCTCAATTGACTGCTGAAATAGAATTGTCCAATTTCAGAATAAACCTATCCTAGAATGGAGGGGTAGTACCTCAGCACCTAGGGGTTATCTTCTTTCTTACATAAGGGCGAGAAAAATAATATCTAAGGGATGTGTCTATCAATTTTTCAAGTCAAGGATTCTCGTTATGATACTCCCAGTCTTGAGTTAGTTCCTGTAGAATGTTAATTCCAAGATGTGTTTCCCAAAGTCTTCCTGGAGTTCCTCCCAAGAGGGAAATTGACTTTGGAATAAACCTTCTTCCAGTTACTCAACCCATATCTATTCTGCCATACAGAATAGATCCATCAGAATGCAATGAATTTAAAAAACAGTTGAAGGTTCTCCTAGATAAGGGATTCATCAGACCCAGTGTATCCCCTTGGGGTGCACTATTTCTATTCGTGCGTAAGAAAGATGGTTCTCTTAGAATTTGTATAGACTACCGTCAGTTGAATAAAGTCATAGTCAAGAATAAGTATCCACTTCCCAGAATTGATGACTTATTTGACCAACTTCAGATACCAGTTACTTTTCTAAGATAGACCTCAGATCAGGGTATCATCAGCTCACAGTCAGAAAATGTGACATTTTGAAAACATCTTTCAGAACTTGATATGGTCACTTCGAATTCCTAGTCATGTTCTTTCGTCGTACCAATGCCCCAACAACTTTTATAGACTTGATGAACCATGTGTTAAAGTGGTACTTGGACATGTTCGTCATCCTCTTCATAGATGACATTCTTGTCTACTTTCGTAGTGAACATGATTACATAAACCATCTCAGAATAGTGTTACGGACTCTCAGAAACCATCAGTTATTTGCCAAATTAAGTAAGTGCAAATTTTAGCTAAGATCAATAGCCTTCCTTGGCCATATAGTTTCCGGTAATGGCATTAGAGAGGATCCTCAAAAAACTAAAGTAGTAAAAAACTGGCCCAGGCCTATTTCTCTGATAAATATCAAAAGTTTCTTGGGTTTAGTCGGCAATTACCGATGCTTTATTAAAGGATTTTCATCTATTGCATCCCTCATGTCCAGATTGACTTAGAAGAATGTCAAGTTCCAGTGGTCAGATTCTTATGAGCAGAGTTTTGAGGAGTTGAACACTCGACTGACTACAACTTTAGTTTTGGCTCTACAAGATGGTTCAGGCAGGTTTGTGGTATATTGAGATGCCTGCAGGGTTTGTTTGAGGTGTATTTTGATGTAGAGAGGTATGGTCATAGCCTATGCCCCTAGACAGCTTAAGCATTATGAGATGACTACCTCACTCATGATCTTGAGTTAGCAGCTGTAGTATTTTCCTTAAACATTTGGAGGCACTATTCATATAGGGTACATGCTGATGTGTTCACAGACCATAAGAGCCTCTAGTATGTGTTCTCTTAGAAAGACATAAACCCCCGCCAGAGAAGGTAGTTGGAGTTGTTGAAAGACTATGACATGAGTGTTTTATATCATCCAGGTAAGGCCCAGGTAGTGGTTGATCCTCTTTGTAGAATGTCTATGGGTAGTGTTTCTTATGTGGAAGATAATAATAAAAAGTTAGGTCAAGAAGTTCATCAACTTGACCGAGTAGGTGTCTGCTTAGTTGATTTAGCAGAAATTAGTGTATGCATGCAGAGCAGTTCAAAATCATATCTGGTTTTTGAGGTGAAGAAAAAACATGACAAAGATCCCAATCTAGTTAAGTTGAACGAGTCAGTCAGAGATCAGAAAATAGAGGTTTTCTCCCAAGGGGTAGATAGTGTATTGTGTTGCCAGGGTCAGCTATGTGTACAAGGTGTAGAAGCGAATGGTGTGAGTTACTCTATTCATCTAGGGGACACTAAGATGTACCACGTGCAAAAAGTCTATTGGTGGAGTGAGATAAAATGAGATATTATAGGGTTTATAGCTAAATGCTCAATATGTCAGCAGGTTAAATTTGAACATCAGAAGCCTAGTGGGCCCATGCAGGAGTTTTGTATTCCCACATGGAAATGGGAAAAAGTGAACAAAGACTTTGTGATGGGTTTATCTCATAGTCGTTGTCAGCATAATTCTATATGGGTTATTGTAGACGGGATGACCAAGTTGGCTCATTTCTTACCAGTCCATATCTCTTATTTAGTAGAGGATTGTGACAAGATCTATGTCAAATAGTTGGTCAGATTTCATGGAGTTCTGTTGCCCATCATCTCAGATAGAGGTACGCAGTTCACCTCTTATTTCTAGAAAGCCTTCCAAAAGGGTCTTGGTACCTCAGTTCACTTCAGTACAACTGTCCATCCTCATATAGATGGTCAAGAAAAAAGGACAATTCAAACTTTGGAAGATATTCTAAGAGCGTGTGCCATTGACTTTAAAGGTAATTGGGATGATCACTTACCTCTGATTGAATTTATGTATAACAATAGTTACTATTCTAGCATTCGGATGGATCTGTTTGAGGCGCTCTATGGGAGGAGATGTAGATCTCCTATTGGTTGGTTTGAAGTTGGTGAGGCCACAGTGGTAGGGCCTGACTTGGTATTTGATACATTAGAAAAAGTTCAATTGATCAGGGAAAGGCTTAAGACAGCTTAAAGCCAACATAAATAATATGTTGACATGCACAAAAAGGATCACGAGTTTGAGATTAGTGACTTTGTGTATTTGAAAATCTCTCCTATGAAAAGAGTGAAGAGGTTTGGCAAGAAGGGGAAGCTCAGTCCCCGATATGTAGGTCCTTACCAAATTTTTAGCCATTTTAGAAAGGTATCTTATGGACTTGAGTTGCCTTTAGACTTAGATTTAGTGCACCCAGTGTTTGATATTTCTTTGCTAAAAAAATGTATAGGTGACCCAGCAGTTGTAGTCCCTATAAAGGGTATTGACTTTTAGAACAACCTCTCTTATGAGGAAATTCCAGTCAAAATCCTTAATTATCAGATTCGTAGACTGAGGAACAAAGAAGCCCCTTTAGTCAAAGTTCTTTGGCAGAATCAGTTCGTTGAGGGAGCTACTTGCGAAGAAGAAGAAGATATGCGGACCAAGTATCCTCACCTCTTCTCCTTAAACCCAGACTCAGCTCAAGGTAACAATTTTCCATAAATTACTTAGTTTCATGTTTAGATGTAGTTACCAACTTGGTATCAAGTAACGATGCATACTCAATTATGCATTCATGAATCAGTTCAGTCATGTACTCACGCATCAATTATGCATGTTCAGTATACAAACTCAACTTATCAGTAATATTAGTTACAAAATCATGCATCAGTTATGCATATTCAGTATAATAATTAAATATATCAGTAGTCTCAGCCATGAAATCATGCTTCAGTTGTGCATGTCCAGTACATTCTTTTAGTCTATCAGTTCTCCCATCTTAGTTAGTCTCATTCAAAGACAAATGTTCCCAAAGGGGAGATATTATAAGACCCCGCAAAATCCTAAGCTTAATTAAGTCCTTTAAAGCTTGTTGTAAGGTCCCATACTTAGAAAATTTTAGGTAAGTATTCATACTTGGAGTTATTTTATCCTTCATAGTTGGTGGTCTTATTTTGCGTCCCTTACAACCATTAAATATCGATCTTTAAGTTTCTTCATGATTAGAAATATCAGTAGGTGCTCTCGAACGAGTTTTGGATTTTTCAAACATCTTTTAAAGAATGTTTGGGAGTCCAAACCAATGTATTGATGTGATCTCAATGTGTTGCATTTCCTATTGCATCGATGAATCTTTTCCCCCAGCTCCCAGTGTAATTTCCAGCGAACCGATGCAGACTCGACATGGTGCGTTGGCCTTAGCATCAATCCATTCAACATAGTGTAATGATTTGTGCATCGTTAGGCCAGTTTTTAGTCATCAAAAATCCAAATCCTCAGGGGTATTTGGGTTATTTCCCTCGTCTATCAGCCCCCCAAACAGGAGATTTAGCCAGTTTAGGGGCAAAATCCATTCACTATACTCAAAATTACTCAAGAACAAAATCCTAGGGCTTTTAATTCAAGGTTAAGGATTGAAGAGCTCACCACCAACCTTCATTAATTCAAGTACTCAGGTATGTGAAGTGATTATCAAAGGGTTCCTTTCACCCTTTGAGTCCAAGAAACTCTTTTAAACTTCAAGTAGATTAATTTTATGATTTCAAAGATTTAGTTTAATTTTATTCATGATTATAATGTTAATTTGGTTTCTAATCTACGGTTCATTACAAGATTTATGTTGAATTGATTATCATGTGTGTAGTATTATGTGAATTCATGTTGAAGCCATTGAGTTTGTGAATCTGGGCATTGATGTTATGATGCCTATATGTTTTTTTAGTATCATATGCATAGTTGTACTCCCCATGTGTTTGTTAAAATACTCATGTGAACTCAATAGGGGAAAATCATGCCATGCTAGTATTGGTGTAAACTGTAGCCTTACAAGTGTTTGATAAAAGTCCCTTCAGATGAGTTATGAATAAGTGCACAGTGTTATGCTTTTCAAGTTTACTCTATGCTTTACTTTCCATGCTATCGAGTTCTAGGGGTATTTAATATCCAAAAATTTAGCTGTTTAACTAGATCTGCAGTAGTTGCAGAATAGTCTTAGTCAGTTAGCTAGATTCAGTAGTACTTTGTCAGTTAGCAGAATCTAGTGAACTCAGTTCAGTTTAGTTAGATAATTCGATCAGTAATAGTTTAGTCAAGCCTAGAATGGACTAGAAATCAGTTCAATGTCTATTAAGTTGGGAGTAGGATTGAGTGCCAAGTGAACCCAGGGATGGGGGCATTCCTGCCAGTATAGGTTTTGACCCTTAGTAGTAACCCCTGTGTTATAGAACTACGTAGCCAATGTAGGATGAGATAACTTCTTGCCAGACTAGGGTTGATATATCTTTTCTGAGTTTTCTCACCAGCGAGGGTTGATGAAAGAGCTTCCTATTAGCGAGGGTTAACTTACAACTTGTCTATACCCATGGCATGGTACTGACACCCTTCCAACTAGGGAAATAGGTTAGACTCTAATCCATTCATAGGGGGGCATGTCAGTTAGATGATTACCTTTTACTGTTTTCGTTTTAGTTCCAGTCTCAGTATAAAACTGAGTTTAGTTCTACAGATTTAGGACATTCAGATACAATCACCTAGATCAGTATAGAACTCCATTTAGTCTTATAGAATCAGGACTGTCAGAAATAGTCACCCAGCTATCGATCAGGTCTATCAGAAAAAGTCACTCTATTATCAGTATTACAGTATCAGTAAACTCAAATATCAGTAAATCAATATTCATAACTAGTAACCAGTGTTAGCACGATCTCAGTTATAGTTTATGCATTGATGTATATTCTCTTATTTAGTTATGTTTATATTACCCAGTCAGTTATTATTCATGCATATGAACCCATGCATATCAACCTACCTTATTTAGCATACCAGTACATTCAAAGTACTGACACATACTTTTCTTTTGTGCTATGATGTCTTATATCATAGGTTCAAATGCACGGGCTTCTGACCATACTTAGCAGCCCAGCCTATTAGCAGCACACTTAGTGGTGAGTCCTTACAGTTTGAGGACAAAGTATTATTTCAATATTTCAGTACAGTTTTCACTAGTCGGAGTTAGTTGGGGGCTTTTCCCATCTACTTCCTAATTCAAACAGTTAAAGGCTTTCAGACTAGAGTATTTTAGATAGATATTTCAGTATTTAGTATTTGTTTTCAGTTATGAACCTTATGATGATTTTAGCCTACCTTTTATATTTATTTCAGTAATATCAGTATTGTAATGTTATTATTATTTAGTGCTCATAGTAGGTACCAGTCATGGGTTAGCTGGTGCTCCTTCAGGCAATTCGTGATTGGGCTAGACCTATATCTTTGACGAAGGTTCATAGCTTCATTGGTTTTGTTGGTTGTTATAGACGGTTAGTTGAGGGTTTTGCTACTATTTAAGCCCTTATGAACAGATTGAGTTAAAAAGAGGTCCCTAATCGATGGTCCTAGGAATGTGAGTCGAGCTTTGGGAAGCTCTACAATTTTCTCACTTCAGCTCCTGTTTTAGCTCTTCCTATTGAGGGTGAGGGATTCCCTATATTTTCTGATGCTTCTGGTGTTGATTTTTGTTCTATATTGATGTAGTATAGTTGTGTTATTGCTTATGCTTTGAGACATCGGAAGGTGCATAAGCGCAACTATCCCACTCATGACTTAGAGTTGGCAGTGATAGTTTTTAAACTAAAGATTTGGAGGCATTATCTATATGGCATGCATTATAATATTTTCACCAATAAATACAATCATTAGCATCTTATGAATAAGAGAGAGCTTAATGTTAGACAGTATAGATATATTGACTTTCTTAAGGATTATGATATTTCCATCTTGTATCATCTGATCAAGGAAAATATGGTAGCAGATGCCTTGAGTCAGAAGACAGTCTGTATGGGTATCTTGGCTTGTATTTAATTTTCTCAGAGGCCATTTGCATAGGACAATTAGTCCTTATCCAAATTAATGGTTCACTTTGATAATTCAGATCCTCAGAGTATTTATGCTAGTGTGAAGGCGAGGTTCTTTGCCATTTGAGCAAATTTAAGATCACCAATTTGAGGATAGTAAGCTTCACTTCCTTTGTGACTAGGTGTTGAGTGGTGAGTCTGAGAAGAACACCATAGATTATGAGGGTGTTTTGAGATTCGATAGCCGCATATATGTCTTGAGGATTGATGACTTGACTCATTTGATTTTGCATGAGCCTCACAGCTCTAGATATTCCATTCATCCCAACATAAAAAAGATGTATAGAGATTTGAAATAGTGTTATTGGTGGATTAATATGAAGAGAGATATGGTAGACTTTGTAGCTCACTGCGTATGTTGTTAGTAGATAAAGGCCAAGCATCAAGGACCAGGTGGTTGGATGCAGAGGTTGCCCATTCTCGAGTGGAAATAGGAGAAGATTACCATGGATTTTGTTAGTGGTTTGCCTCTTAATTGCTGTGGTTCCAATGGTATTTGGGTCATTGTAGATCGTTTGACCAAGTCAAAATAATTCATTCTCATTCAAATGTCCTTCTGTGCGAAGAGATTAGACCATATGTATGTTTCGGAGATAATCCATTTGCATAGTGTGCCCACTTGTTTATATAGTTTTCCATGTCTCTATATTACGGTGATACATTCCTGATCCATCTCATCTACTTAGATCGGACTCAAACCAGTTGGATGAGCATTTGACTGACCCTGTGGAGGAGCCTGCACTTATTTTGACTTGTAATGTCAGGCAGTTTTATACTAGAGAGATTTCTATAGTTAAGGTTCAGTGGAGATATATCCCAATGGAGGAGGCCATTTAGTTAATCGAGAGCAAGATGCAGACTCAGTATCCTCACCTGTTTAAGACTTCAGTTATATCTTAATTCTTAGCTTTAATAGACTAAAGTTCCTTTAGTAGTGGATATTGTAGTGACCCTTTAGGTCATTTTCCTTATTTTTACTTATTTCACCATTAGAGCCTTTCCATAGATGCCTCAAGTCGTTTATGACTTATGGGAGCTGCCATGTCAGTTACCAGGCAGTTAATTTGGTTTTTAAAGATAATTCCTTATTTTGAAGTCTTCGTTGATTTCAAATGGCCACCAAGCCAAAACTTCAGTAAAACAATCTTGTATTCAAATTCCAACTGCACAACCAACACTAGAATATCAATTTTAGTCTAGGCGGACCTTTGGTTCGGGGCTTGAGATACCCGAACTCATTTTGACCTATTGGTTAAAAAGTTAAGAAAATAAAATATGGGTGTGGGACCCACATCATTGAGTTTGGAACATCAAATTTGGTATGGATACATAGTTTATTTGCATATACGGGATTTCGAATAAATCTTGAGCACCCGATCAAGCCTATTTTGTACATTGAAAATCAGGTGCAACAGAAAATCTATTGCCCCCGTAATTGCGGTATCTATGTCACGATCACAACAAGTATGATCAGCCCAACCTGCTGCGATTGCAATGCTTAGGTCATGGTTGTAATTCTCGTATGCAGACCCAATATGTTATGATTGCAATAGCTTAGTCAAGATAGCGACACTCAAATACTTGGACTGGGTATAGCAAGACCTCATTTCCATGATTTTGGCCACTCTTCATCACTTTCTTGAGAGATAAAAAAACCTTGAATTGTGTGATAACTTAAAATTGAAGCTTTTTGGTGATGGAAAAGCAAGATCAATATTTATTTTGGTGATTATCTTTTGATTTAAGGTAAGAATTCACCCTTTTGTTGGTGAAATTTATTGATTTATTGCACAAAACCCCAAAACCTTTAGGGCTTGATGTGAGCACCAATTTAGCTTGGTTTTCACTCATTTTTTATGGTAATTATTCCTTGAGCATGTAAGAATATTGGGTTGATTTTGGAAACTCGATTTTCATTAGTGGGACCTACAAAGATTTTGATGTGATATTTGGACCCGAAGTACAATGGTACAATATCAGTGTCATTATTATCGTATAGATGAGTTAATTTGTGTTTATGATAACTTGATATATTGAGGAGGATTCTCGAAAGGAAAAACCATTGCTTTAGTGGTTCGTTGAGCTTTCTTCGGTATCGACGTAGGCTAGGTTTATCTCTTTTTTGATTGAGCTATTTCATAGTACTCTTATCATATTTTGTTAGATTTGGGATAGGTTTTAGGTGTTGGATTAATGAAATTCAATACTTAGGTTAGTTGTACCATTTAGGATAATTTAAAATCGTAGAGTTAAAACACTTAGCTTGTTTCCTATTACCTTGTTTTACATTATTCAAATTAGATAAACTGCTTTAGATACTCATTCTTAAAGTGAATTGGCCTTAGTTGCTTACACTAATGAAGGTTTCCTAAGCTCCTATTGGACTTAGTTAATGTGTTTGGAAAGAATCTCTATAGTAGGAGTAATTGTGGCTTGTTTAACATCTAAAAGTTGATTTAGGTATCTTATTCCTAGTTCGAGTAGAATTTTCCTAAAATGGAACTAAAGGATTAAGAGTGGACTCTTAAACCACTATAGGCTATGGCACATGTTAGTTTTTGTAAATCATTTATGCTTATTAGACTATTGGAAATGTGTATTGCGGCAATATTGAGAAATCTTGATACTTTATGGTTATGTTTGTTAGTGTGAGGGAGTACACCTATTGATTATTTGATCATTCATTCTATTAATGATACTCCTTATGATGTTGATTATATATACATTCGGTTCGAGTTCAGAAGATGATTATGTTGTTGATTATATAATTATATCTAAAGTCTATTCATGCTAACAACCAATATGCAACTATTCTGATTGAAAATTCAACAAGAGAAGGATATTTGGATTATGTCTACCTAAGGGCAAGTTATGCATGGGTTCATGATGATTTGGTGCAAATTTTGGTAATTAATGATTTTGGTAACTTATCTTGATCCCACTTAACTATTAACTTTTGAGTCTCTAGTTATTAGATGACAGTTAACGCTCATTCACTATATTTCATAATTAGCATGGATCAACAATTAACTTCAAATTACTATTGTCTTTTTCTTTTCCTAGTCACTACTCTTATTTTGGAATTAGTAGCAATAATCTAGGTGGAATCTTAACGTTGGCCACCACTAAGAAATCTATTATAGTGAAGATAAAGCAATGCATGACTTGGTATTGGTTTAGATCAACAATCACACTTCCCCTACTTCGTCAATCCACTAGGGTTTCCACAGCCCAAGCTATGGATTTTAGTTGCTCATGATTATGAAGAAATCAACAATATTCATAGTTTAAAGCATAGATGAAAAAATATAACGAGAAGTGTAAAAACCCACAAATAACTAAATTAATAAACTAAAGTCAATACAAGATAACCCGAAGATTAGAATTGGATTTTGAAATAAAAATATGTTTTTTGAATATCAAAAGCGTGTAACTTTTACTAAAAAATGCATAAAGGGTATTTATGGTACATGAGAAAACCCTAAAACCAAAGCCCGAATAAAATAGGAGAAAACCAGGTCGGTGGCCACCTGATCTCTATACCTGTAGTCTGGCATAGGGCACAGGTAGTACCTGCTTTCCTGACACAGGACATAGATGCAGATCGCAGGTATAAATTCTGTAGCCTAGCTCTTGGGATTTCAACCTTTGTCACCTTCTCTGTCCACCTATGGTTCGTAGGTACTACATATGGTTTTTAGGTTACTTTGGTAGGTGCCGGGAGTTATCTTTTCAGCTCTTTTTCACTTCTCAAACATGATTTGATCACTAACAAGCTGGTAAATATCCCAATATCAAAATTACTCCTAAAAGTAGCCAAAACACCCTTTTCACCTTTTTCCCGAACTTAGCATCCAAAATAGGATTTCTTGCAAAACATACCCAGAACAAATCATATCTAACAAATATCCTTAGAAATTTGCATATTTTCCTTATTTTAATCATCAAAATTTCTATTTTTCTATAGCACATCAACACCATCAAATTTGAATGTTTGCATGTCCTCAGGCAACAAAACATAATTAAAACAAAAATGATGCTTAACTAGGAGAAACTAAAATATTCACGGCAGTCAGTCACCACTTAAAAATCAAAGCACAACACCTCCTCCCATCGCACTTTTCAAAACAACATGTGTATGAATCATAAAGCACAATAATGTGACATAATGGTATCAAGGTATGACAATTACATTAGAAACAGATAACCACTCATATATACAACTTACACTTACCCGAACAAGAAAATAGCTGGAAATATGACTCAAGTGCCCTCACAATAAAGGTGTACCACTTACTCAAATGAAATCATGCATGATAATGCAGGGACGGTCAAGAGACATGTGCACTCAAAAAGAAGTTCCAATCAATGAATGTCAAATACCATAGGCTTGCCTTATTTTCTTTAACTTATCATTTAGATAGTCAAGTTACGATCATTATAGGACTTTTCTCGGCTTGTAGTGTAGGCTTAGGGATAGTTTTGTACATATCGACTTTCATAGTGACTAAGCCTTCTTGGCACTACACTAACCTTGGGGTCTCACTTACCAGCCCATTTCATTTTATTTCCACCCTTATTTCTCCCTTTTATTTTTTTATTGCACATTCAGGTTGGTGTTGTTTCTTTAATCTTTGTTTTTCTCTTTTTCACAACTTTTCTTTTCTTTTTCTTTTTTTCTCCACCACACCCAGTCCTAATAACTTTTTCTCTAATTTTACTCTTATTCATACCCATTTTAGACTACACATCCCTATAATAGCCACCTTCAACTAAAGTATTTTTCCTGAGTTGAGGTGCATAATGTCAAAGGAGGAACATGGAAAAAATAGGTTCATTGTAAGATAAATAGGAAGGTGAACAGTGAAACAAGAAAATAGGCTTACACAGCTCAAAATCAGGATCAAGGGGCATAATTCACACATGGAAAGTTATTTAGGCTAAAAGTGGACTCAACTTAAAAATGGCCTATGGTTCTTTCCTAACCGACTATCCTTCAACGTAGGCAAGACTAATTCGGAAATGTCTGAATTCAGCACACAAAAGGAACTAGGTAATATCTCACTCACTCATAGAACAGAGTCAATATAACCAACTACTACTATCCGGTGCATCTAATTGTTAAAGTGATTATCATGTCCCTAATCGTAATTCCATAACAAGATCTACAATGTTCACAGATCTATACATTTACATAGCTCTAAAACGCAAACTTTTGGAGGGGTATAAAAAATTAGTTAAAAAGACTACTGCCCTCATAACTTAAAAATTTCCTAATTAACCATAAAATATCATGAAACAAAATAATATACACCTAAACATGTTGTCTCTACTATGAATACGACTTTGGGGAAAACAGGAATGAAAACAAAAACCCCGAGAGGACATCAAGACCCGCAAGCAGCCCCCAACCTAACTTAAAATCAAGCATGTCTCCAATTCATCAAACCTCTACAAAATGAAAGAGTTAGGAACATACCCGTGGCACCATAGGTGTGAAGATCTCACATCAATCATGAACATAAATACTAACAACAAAATACCTTGGGCTGCCTCCCAAGAAGTACATGATTTCCTGTCATGGCACGACTCAGTTCCCTTGGTTACTCAGACATCGCCAAGGTCCATTTCAACATAAACTCTTACTTCTTAAAGATTTCCCATATAGTGTTTCACTCGCTGCTCGTTCACTTTAACTGGGATATAACCATCATGACTTACCTCAATAGCACCGTATGGGAACACCATAACCACAGTAAATGGTCCAGTCCATCTTGATTTTAGCTTGCCAAAAACAAGTGTAGTCTTGAATTGTACAATAAGACCAAATCACCGGGTATGAATATCCTCTTATTAATCTTCTTGTCATTGTGTAGCTTCATTAGTTATTTGTATATGGATGAACTCTCATAAGCACAGAGTCAAAATTCATCCAACTCATTCACCTTACTTAACCTCAAGTTTGTTGCATCATGCTACTCAAAATTTAGACTTTTCAACACCCATAGTTCCTTATGCTCAAGCTCAATTGGTAAGTGGCATGCTTTTCCATAAATAATTTTATATGGAAAGAAGCCTATAGGGATCTTATAGGTTGTCTGGTCGGCCCACAATGCATCATCTAACTTTCTGGACTAGCCAGTCATGTTGGCATTCACAGTCTTCACCAATATGGATTTTATTTCTCTATTTAAAACTTCCAGTTGCCCACTCATCTAAGGATAGTAAGGTATTGCCACGTTATGCCTTACCCCATATCTTTCAAGTAGTGATTTGAACATGTGGTTGTAGGAGTGTGAACCACTATCACTAATAATAGCATATGGAGTGCCAAATCTGGAAATAATGTTCCTCTTCAAAAAGATAGTGATACTCCTACCTTCATTGTCTGGAAGAGAAGCTGCCTCCACCCACTTTGATACATAGTCAAGTACTACCAAAATATTCCTCATGCCATAGGATCACACAAATAGGAGCATTAAATCAATCTCCCACACATTAAACAACTCCAACTCCAGAATGGGTGTCATGAGGCATTCCTGGCACCATGAAATTTTTCCTTGATGCTAACACTGGTGACTAGATTTAGAAATATCATGAGCATACTTGTAAATTAAATGTTAGTAGAACCCACATAGAAGAATTTTTTGGGTTATGCAAGTGTCTCTGCGGTGAACCCCAACTGGCGATGAATGACAAGCTTCCAAAATGCTCATTATTTCCACTTCTACATTGCATATCTAAACCACACCGTTAGTTCAAAACTTGAACATATATGACTCATCTCAAAAGTACTTCTTTACCTCATACATGAATCTTTATCGCTGTTGGAAGGATAGATCTTCTAGGACAATGTTGCTTGAAAAAACGTTGGCAAAATTAGCAAACCAGGGAATAAAACATGAGATGTTAATAACTCTCGCTCATAAGTTAAAGCGTAATCAATATTACAATTATCCCCTAGTTTCTGTATGGTATCCTCCTCTAGTCTGGATAAATAGTCTGTAATTTGATTTTCTTTCCCTTTTCGATCCTTGACTTTAAAATCAAATACTTATATTATGAGAACCTGAAGAATAAATATGGGTTTTACATCCTTCTTTACCATCATGTACCTCAAGGTTGTATGGTTAGTGTGCACTATAACCTTAGTCCGAATCAAATAAGATTGAAATTTTTCAAAAGCAAAAACCACCGCAAATAGATCTTGCTCTATAGCTGTATAATATTTTTGTGTGGGGTTTAGAGATTTGTTGGCATAGTAGATAGGATACAATATTTTTTCTCTCCTTTGGCCTAGAACAGCTCCCAAGGCCACTCCGCTTGCATCGCACATGCCATTAAAAGGTGCAGACCAATCAGGAGACACAACGATGGGTGCTAAAATTAACAACTCCATTAGGCATTTGAAAGCCTTTAAAAAATCATCATCAAATAAAAATTTAAACTCCTTCTTTAAAAGTTTGCATAGAGGACTTGGAATTTTAGATATTTCCTTGATTAACCTTCTATAAAAAAACTTCATAATCAACTCAATCTTCACTTTATCCACCTCAATACCTTGAATAAAGATCTTTTGCCCTAGCAAGATTCATTCTTTCACCATAAAGTGGCTTTTTTCTTAGCTTAGCACCAAGTTGCACTCTTTATATCTCTATAGAATATTGGCCAAATGGTCTAAGTAATTATCGAATGAGTCCCCAATCACTAAGAAGTGATCCATGAAAACTTCAATAGTGTCTTCCACCATGTCTGAGAATATAGACATCATACATCTCTGAAAGGTGGAACGTGCATTAAACAACCCGAACAATATTTATTTAAAAACAAAGGTCTCATAGGACATGTAAAGGTAGTATTTTCTTGTATTTAGAGGAAATCACGATTTGATTGTAGCCCAAATACCCACTAAGAAAATAGTACCAACCTATGCTTGCTAATCTATCCAATATTTGATCCATGAACGGTATCAGGAAGAGGTCTTTTGGTGTCCACTTGTTTAATTTTCTGTAGTCCATGCATAATCTCGACCCAGTCACTGGCCTCACTGGCACTAATTCATTCTTATTATTTAGAACCACTATGATTCTTCCTTTCTTTGGCTCGTAATAAACCGGGCTTACCCACTTGCTATTTGTATGGAAAAAACCACCCCTGCATCTAACCACTTAATTATCTCCTTTTTTATTTTCCTAAGTAGGATGATTTGGTCATCTCTAATACTCAATACTGGGAGTGTTGTCCTCAAGCTACATCTTGTGTGTGCACATGCCTAGTGAAACTCCCATTATGTTTGTAATAGTCCATCCTATAGCTCTCTTGACCTTTTGGAATATCGATATCAAAGTTTCCACCCATGCTTCTGCTAGATCTACTGCAATAATTATTGGTAAGTATTGTTGGCCCTAAAGAACTTATACTACAACTGAGGTAGAAGGTCCTTTAATTCCAATACCGATGGTTCTTTAATGGATGGTCTTGTAGGTGGTATGGTTCTATTCTTCAAATGAAAATCAAGCATCTTAGGGGCATATTTGGAAAAATCTATGCCATGGAATGCACTAACCACCTCATTATAGTCATCTATCCCATCACTCAAAGTTTATAATTATTATTCCTAATGCTTCTACTCCTAATCTCTTATAAATAGGCATATCTGCTACAACCATATCATCATCGACTGTATTAATCACTACTACCACTTATATCATAAGGTTGTTAACTACCATGCATATATTCAACACTATCTACTTCTAACTCCATTTAAAAGTGATCTTTTCTTTGTCGATATAAATCAATGACCGACCAAAGGATAAGAAAGGTCTCCCCAATATAATTGGAGACTAAGCATCACCTTCACAGTCTAAAATTATGAAATATGATAGATAAGTGAATGATGTTGCCTTTACTTCTATATTATGCACAATACCTACTGGCTTTTTGATAGAAGAATTAGCCATTAACCTTGCAGATGTAAGCTTAAGTTCTCCTAGACCTATTACCTTGTATATTACTAGTGACATTATATTTATTCCTGCTTTCTTATTATGTAGAGCCTGATTAATCACATACAGCCAAATAGAATATTGAATTATGACTGCACTTGTGAAATATCATAGTTCTTGAACCACAGAAAAATTCCTGGAATTTTGGTTGTTGGACCTAATACGACTCGAGGGTACGAGCTGTATGTTAGGGTATTAATTGTATGTTCTAATCATATGCTAACCAATGATGGTTGGTGGGATTGATTTTGGTTACTGAAATAGGTACGACTTAGGGATATGAGTCATATTGGTGGCTATAGATTATTTGGTTCCTTAACTTAATCTTAGACTTCATTACTTAGGTTGGATTTGAGTATGAGTGGCTCACTATGAGCTGTAAGACAGGGTACGATTCATACCCTGGACTCGTATGATGGATAGTATCTAAATCTTCTTTGGGTTTAAATTTTCTAGTGTTACGGATGAAGGGTATGACTTATATGCTTCAGATACGACTTAGTTGGAAGAGTCATATGCTTGGATGTATTTGATCCAAAGGTTAAGGCAAGGATACAAGTGGAGGGTAACCTCATATTAGAATAATATGATATGTGAGGGACAGTCGTACCTCTATGATAGGATTTTTTGTGCAATTTAAATGGGGGTATTTTGGACATTTCCCCACTTATCCTAATAAGGTTCTACAAATTCTAACCTACTTGGGATATTATTTTCCCTATTATTCTATCCATTAACACTTTGAAACTCTTCTAAACACTCTATAATTCTCTCAAAAACTTTTGTGCAAGAAAAGCTAGGGTTTCAACTAGGGGATTAATTTGAGGCTTGTCATGGTGATTTCTTTCCATAATTATCTTGGTTTAAGGCATGCTATCTTCTCTCTTTTTTAATTTTATCTCAAGGCATGATTTTTATGATTTTTTTCATTAATTCATTGATTGTATGATTTTGGTTTCCAAATATGAAATGGGGGTTTTAATATTAAATGGTTGGTTATGGTTTTCCATGGTTTTAATTATGCTTTTATATGAATTAATGGTGCATTTAGATAATTAGATTGCGTGGGAATGGTTTAATGGTAATTAAAATTGGTTATGGTCATATTATGCCCCTAATATATTTGACTAAATGCTTATAAAGATATGTTCATTGCATTGACCACTTTTAATGGAACTCATGCCTGTTTTAAAACTTGGTAAAGTATTATGCATGGTTTAAATGGCTTGGAATGGTAAATGGTTAATGGTTATGCTAGAGGGGTACATAGAATCCCCCATTGGTTTAATATGGTAAATGAAAGGGTATTTGAAAGTCTTCTTAATGTGGTTGGCTATGTATAGTACTTGCAAGAATGGTCGGCATGATGATACCACCACTAAATGGACTTGGTTAATATATGGTAAATGGATTGGTTGGTTGCTTGGTAATAGTTCTAATTGGTAAATAATAGAAGAATATGTAGCAACATTGTGGAAGGTCGAGGTACCGAGGGGGGACCGAAATTGAAAAATCATATTTTTTTAAATAAGGTTGTTCTTGGAGACCATATGAATGATGTCACACTATATTTTGTGGGATATACCAGTTATCCCAAGTTTTCTTTCTTGGTCGTGTGGCTACATGCATTGGGGCCCTTTCAACAAGAGGAGCTAAACCCATATAGCCTGTGGGTGGTTTAGGATGGCAAAGCTACACAAGCCAGGTAAAGGTTTAAATGCATGATAAAACTGGTCCTTTTTCCTGGCATGGTTATATATATATGTATGGTTGTGTGCATTTGGATTGTTTTGCTTTGTTTATAATTAGCATTATTTTATCCGTGCCCTGATATCATACTAGCGTTCACCCATAACCTATATACTAGAGGCATATACTCACACTATGTAGGAACACCATTATACTGCACTTAGATAGTGATTGACTTAGGGTCAACACTTGGACAGAATTAGTGAGCTTCTATCCTTTTAGAAGGTTCCATTTTATGTCATGGCTATTTCTAGACATTTTGATTTTATTTTGGGATATTGGTTTTAGCCATGGTTGGGGGCATGTCCCAACTAGATTTTTTACTCTTCTGGTTAGAGTATTTATGGTACTTCTATAGGTTAGAATGGGCGGGATCGTTATGGGTGTTAGCCTTGGGATTGGAATAAGCTAGTGGGCTGACATCATTGGATGATATTATTGGTTGTTCCATCATATTTTATTTTGGGTTTGATTATATTGTATTTTAGAACATCTTTGGTAATGGCCTGGTTGATGTCCTTTATTTTGGAATAGTTTGGTATGGCTAGATTATTGGTATGGGATGGTTGGACTCAGTTATGTCGGTCACAGTTGTGATCCTACCCCAGAGTCTTTGTGTGATTTGTTACACTATCTTACTACATGCTCAAAATTTAGCTCACTTAGGACAGGCAATTTGAGGTTGGTTTGGATAATAGGGGTGGTCTCCGGTCCTGGTAAGACTTTAAAAGCCCATTACGATAAGGCCCTTGAATAGGTCTCATCAAGTTGGTATCAGAGCCTAGGTTCATAGTCAATTGGAAGTCCACAAAGCCGTGTCAAGTAGAGTCTATTATAATGGTGTGTAGCACACCACACTCATAAGGGTGAGGCTACAAGGCATTTAGGAATGTTTCACTTTCTTGGTATTCTATTTTAAAGCTTAGAGGCTTAGTCCTGGAATCTTCTCTAATCCTTGTTTGTTTGTCTTTCTGATTATGCCTTATAGATATTGAACAAAATAAAATTCTTCTATCTCATCTGAGAGGTAATGCTAAAAGGGTGCATCTTACTTTTGGGTTTCATCTTTGATCTCACGATCCTATCCCTGATAGTTTTGGTATTCCACTAGTTGGTACTAGTCTTCCTCAAGGAGAGGTGAATAGTAAAAAATTCTTTTAGTCTATTCATGTTAATTCTTTGATGGTTGCTGCTCAGGCTAAGCAGGCTGCGACTGGTGCTTTATCTACTGAAGACACAAGGGTTGGGCAATTTATAAAGATGGGTCCTCCTATTTTTTCTAGAATAAAGGTAGAGAAGGATCCACAAGGCTTCTTGGATAAAATGGGAAAAATATTTTAGCTGATGTAGGCTATTGATATGGAAGGGGTAAACTTTACAACTTATCAGCTAAAAGATGTTGCATATTAGACATATGAAGAGAGGACAAGGATAAGGGTGCTATGGAAGAATCTATCTTGCGGGATAATTTTTTAAGGCCTTTTTAGATTGGTTCTTTTTGTAAGAGTTGAGGGAAGAAACAATGGAAAAGTTTATGAACATCAAGAAAGAGAAGATGTTTGCCAAGAAATATGCCTTAAAATTTCACTAATTGTCAAGGTATGCTAATAATTTAGTTACTAACATGCGGGAAAGAATGAGAAAGTTTGCTTCTAGGTTAAATCAGGATTTGATATTTGAGAGCAAGACTACCTTGCTGATTAAAGATATAGATATATCTAGGTCGATTGTTCATATGCTGTAAGTGGAGGATGAAAAGGGGAAGTAGGCAGAGTTTGGAGATAGAAAATGGAAGAGGAGTAGATTTTTAGAATAGGGAGGTGCTCAATCTCAGGGTGGTTGAGATAGTGAAAAACGGCAGAAAAAGAAGTCGAGGAGTTTTGGTTCCTACTCTTCTTCTAGTGCTCCTAACCAGTTCGGCGATAAACGTAATTATGGTGGTGATAATTTCCAGGCACAAGGTGCCAAATCTCAGGCCAGCGGAGGTCAGTCAGTTTTTATATGCCCTCCTTGTTAGTTCTCTAGTCTTTCTCATTGGTATTATAGTGATGAAGGATGGTATAAATGCTTCAAGTATGGCCTGGTAGGCTATCGATTTAGGGATTGTCTAGTTAATAAGGTTGCTATGGGGGCGAATAAGATTTCTATGGCTTCATTTTCTGATCCTGCACCTATTGGTATGACATCTACTGCTATTGCTACTCCTGGTTCTATTATTGGTTGGAATAAGTTGTATGCTTTGACATCCCAACTGGAATCTGAGGCATCACCTATTATCATTACTACTACGCTAAGGCTTTTCTCTTGTGATGTATATTGTTTACTTGATCTGGGGTCCACTCTCTCCTATGTGACTCTTTATGTGGCTATATCTTTTTGTCTTGATCTGGAAGTTATTTTGGATTCTTTTTCTATTTCTATCCTGATAGGTGACTTAGTTATTGCTAAGAGAGTCTATAGGGGTTGTGTGGTATCTATTGGTGGAAAAAAAGACCATGGTGGATCTATTTCAGTTAGGTATGGTGGATTTTAATGTTATTGTGGGTATGGATTTTTTGCATTCTTTTTATGCATCCTTAGTTTGTTTAACCCATATGGTTATCATTAGATTCCCTATTGAACTAGTTATAGAATTAGATGGTGGTTCTTTAACGCCTGGGGGAGATTTATTTCTTATCTTAGAGTTTAGAGGTTGTCTCTATCACTTAATTCGGGATAAATATTCTCACCCAAAAGGTCCTTTTATCCAATCAATTCCAGTGGTTAATGAGTTTCCAGAGGTCTTTCTGGATGATCTTTCTGGTGTTCCTCCAGATAGGAAAATAGATTTTGGTATTGACTTGGTTTCGAACACTCATCTAATTTCTATTCCTTTGTATAGAATGGCTCCAGTTGAGTTAAAGAAACTCATGGAGAAACTTAAGGATCTACTAGATAAGGGGTTTATTCATTCTAGTATATCTTTTTGGGGTGCACCAATGTTCTTTATATGCATGAAGGATGTTTCCCTTTAGATATGCATTGACTATAGGCAGTTGAACAAGGTGACGTTCAAGAGCTAGTGTCCTCTTCCATTGATAGATGATTTGTTTGACCAGTTGCAAGGTGTCAAGTTCTTTTCTAAGATAGATCTTTGGTCTGGGTACCATCAGCTAAAGATTAGGGGGATGGGTATCCCTAATACGGATTTTCGTATATGCACTTTTAGTTTTTTATAATATAATTTGGGTTGACTAAGGCTTCGGTGGTATTTATGGATCTGATGAACAGGGGATTTCATAAGTATTTGGATCTGTTCATTATTGTATTTATTGATGAGCTCCGTGTCATGTTATAGACCTTAAAGGAATAGAAGTTGTATGCCAAGTTCTCTAACTGTGAGTTTTGGATGAATGTAGTAACTTTCTTGGGTCATATTATTTCTAATGAGGGGATCATGGTGGATTCGTAAAAGGTTATTGTGGTGAAGAGATGGCCTACACCTATGACTCCATCCAATTTTTGGAGCTTTGTGGGTTTAGTCGGGTATTATAGGTGGTTTATGGAAAGCTTTTCATTGATAACTGTTGCTTTGACTAAGTTAACTCAAAAGAAGGTTAAGTTTTCTTGGTCAGATACTTTTGAAGGGAGTTTTTAGATGTTAAAGAATAAGTTAACTTCGGCTCTAATTCTAACTTTGTCAAAAGGTAATGATGGGTTGTGATTATTTGTGATGCATCTCGTGTAGGCTTGGTTGTGTTTTGATGCAGCATGGGAAGGTGATTGCCTATGCTTTCAGGTAGTTAAAAGTGTATTAGGGGAATTATCTTACTCATGATTTGGAGATATTAACAGTTGTGTTTGCTTTAAAAATATGGTGGCATTATTTGTATGGTGTTCATGTGAATATCTTTTCTGATCATTAGAGTCTACAGTATGTGTTCACTCAGAGAGAGCTTAACCTCAGGGAGAGAAGATATCTTGATCTTCTCAAGGACTATGATATGAGTCTTTACTACCACCCAGGTAAGGCTAATATGGTTGCTGATACTCTCACCTGGTTATCCATGGGGAGTTTAGCCCATGTAATGGTAGGAAAGTGGTAATTGGTAAAGGATATTCAACGCTTAGCTAATCTTGGAGTTTGCCTCTTGTACTCCAATGATGGTGGTGTAGTAGTGCAAGAAGTTGTCCGATCATCTCTAGGTGCAGATATTAAGGAAAAGTAAGTGCTACATCCTATCTTGATGAAAATCAAGAGTGACGTTGGTGGGCTAAAGATAGTAGTGTTTGAGATTAATGGTGATGGTACTTTATGGTACCAAGGGAGGTTATGTGTTCCTGATGTCGAAGGTTTGCGATAAAAGATTTTGGCTAAGGCATATGAGTTACGCTATCTTGTTCATCCCAGCTCGACTAGGATGTATCATGATCTTAAGGAGATTTATTAGTTGAATGGAATAAAGAGGGAAGTAGCTGATTTTGTGGCCAAGTGTAAGGTGTGTCAATAGGTTAAGGTTGATTATATGAGGCTAGGAGGGTTGTATCAAGAAATTGATTTGCCCAAATAGAAATAGGAAGTGATCAGTATAGACTTCATTATCATTCTTTCTTTGTCTCAGTATCAATGTGATTTGATTTGGTTCATTATGGATAGGATGACTAAGTCTGTGCACTTCTTGCTAGTACCGACTACCTTCTTAGTAGAGGATTATGCGAAGCTGTATCTTTAGGAGATCGTGAAGATGCAAGGGATGCCTAGTTTAATTATTTCTAATCATGGAACGCAATTTACATCACACTTTTGGCTACCTTTCCAGAAAGGGTTGGGCGCTATGGTTAGTCTAAGTACTGCTTTCCACCCACAGATGAATGGACAAGTAGAGAGAACTATTAATACATTTGTGGATATGCTTTGTGTTTGTGTAATTTATTATGGTAGCAATTGGGTTGAGCATCTATGTTTGGTGGAGTATGATTACAACAATAGCTATCATTTTAGTATTGGAATAGGCCCTTATGAGGCATTGTATGGTAGGAGGTGTAGATATCCTATTAGTTGGTTTGAGCATGGTGAGGCAGACATATTTGGTCCTGACTTTGTTTACCAGCCTATGGAGAAGGAAAAGGTGATTTGGGAGAGGCTTGAGGCTTCCCAAATTCACCAAAAGTCCTATGCGGATGTTAGGTGTAGAGAGTTAGAGTTTAAGGTTGGGGATAAGGTTTTTCCTTAAGGTATCTCCCATGGAGGGAGTAGTGCAGTTTGGTAAGAAGGGGAAGCTTAGTCCTAAATATGTGGTCCTTATAAGGTATTACAGAGAATTGGTAATGTTGGTTATGAGATGGAGTTGCTTTGTAGCTTGATCTTGGTTCATCCGATCTTTTATGTTTCTATGTTGAGAAAGTGCATTGATGATCCTTCTTCGGTTGTTCCTTTTGAAGGATTGGGTATCTCAAATTCTTTGTCTTATGAAAAAATCCCAGTTGAGATCTTAGATAGGCAGGTTCATCGGTTGTGGACCAAGGATTTGGATCCGATTAATGTTCTTTGACGGAACCATAAGATGGAAGAACATACATGGCTAGGGAAGGAGGACATAAAGTTCAATTATCCATATTTGTTTTCTGCTCCTAGGATTCGTGCGAAAGGTATGTGTTCTTTAACACATCTTTATTTTTAACGTTTATTGAAGGAAAGATTAATATCATTACCTCTTTGTTTTCAAACTTTGTTAAAGATTAGAAATATATTTGATAATTCAAATGACTCATGCGTGTGGTTACCCCTACCTTGTCCATCATTCAGGAATGAATGTTCCTAGCGGGGGAGACTGAAACACCCTCATTTCTGGATCTTTGAAAATTTCCAGGAATGTTGGTCTCTATACCCAATATGACTCAGGGGTATAAGTCGTATGTTTGGGTACGGATGGTATAGTCAGACGTATGCTAATCAATGTTATTTTGTAGGATGTATTTTTGTTACTAGAATAGGTACGACTTAGGGGTACGAGTTGGATTTGTGGTTACAAATTTTTTGGTTCCCTAACTTAATCTTAGACTTGGTTACTTAGGTTGGGTCTGAGTATGAGTAGCTCACCATGATCCATAAGCCAGGGTACGACCCATACGCAGGACTCGTGTGGTGGACAGTGTCTAATTATTCTTTGGGTTTAAATATGCCAGGGGTACGGATGAAGGGTACGTATCGTAATTGGATATGAGTGGAGGATACCACTTGTATTGGAAGGGTATGAGTCGTGAGGGTCAGTCGTACCCCTGTGATGGGATTTTTCATGCAACTTAAGTAGGGGTATTTTGGATATTACTCCACTTATCCTCATAAGATCTTACGACTTCTAAACTACTTGGGAGGTTATTTACCCTATTATTCCATCCATTAACACATAGAAACTCTTCTAAACACTCTATAATTCTCTTAAAAGCTTTTGGGCCAGGAAAGTAAGGGTTTCAACTAGAGGATTGATTTGGAGCTTGTCTTGGTGATTTCTTTCCATCATCATCTTGTTTTAAGCTTGTTCTCTTCCCTCATTGTTAATTTTATCTAAAGGTATGGTTTTTATGAATGTTTTCATGATTTCATTGAATGTATGATTTTGGTTACCAAATATGAATTAGAGGTTTTTATATTAAATGGTTGGTTATGTTTTTCCATGGTTTTAATTATTCTTTTGTATGCATTAATGGTGGTTTTTGATAATTGGCTTTCATGGGAATGGTTTAATGGTAATTGGAATTGGTTTTGATCATATTATGCCCCCAATGTGTTTGACAGAATGCTTATAAAGGTATGTTTATTGCATTGACTACTTTTAATGGAACTCTTACTTGTTTTAAAACTTGGTAAAGGAATTATGCATGGTTTAAATGGATTGAAATGTTAAATGGATAATGGTTATGCTTGAGAGGTACATAGAATCCCCCAAGTGGTTTAATATGGTTTATAAAAGGGAACTTGAATGTCGCCTAATCTACATGTGGTTTGCTATCGATAGTACTTACAAGTATGGCAGATATGATGATACCACTACTAAACGGCATTGGTTAATAAATGGTAAATGGATTGGTTGGTCACTTGGTAATGGTTATAACTAGGAAATTATTCTAGGATCTTTAGCAAAGCCGTGGAAGGTAGAGGTCCTGGGGGAAAAAAAAAATCAAAAACTCATACTTGCTGATATAAAGTTGGTCTTGGAGACTGTGTGCATGATGTCACACTATATTTGGGGGATGTATTAGTCATTCCAGGTTTTCTTCCCTGGTCGTGTGGCTACATGCACTAGGGCCCTTTCAGTAGAGAGAGCTGAACCCCTTTAGCCTGTGGGTGGTTTAGGATGACAAAGATACACAGCCAGGGTAAAGGTTTTAAATGCATGCTAAACCCAGTCTATTTTCCCGGCATAGTTATAAATAAATATATCTATATAAATATAAATATATGGTTATGTGCATATCGATGCTTTTACTTGGTTTTAAAAATGGCGTTATTTTATCCTTATCCTGAGATCATTCTAGAGTTCACCCACTAACCTATTTGCTTGCGGTTGTATACCCACGCTATGCAGGAAATGACCTTTATACTCCTCCTACATAGTTATTGACTTGGGGACATCACTTGGACTAAAGTAGTGAGCTTCCAACCTTTCGAAAGGCTCAATTTCATGTGATGGATATTTCTAGACATTTTGATTTTATTTTGGTATATTGGTTTTGTCCATGGTTGGGGGCATGTTCCAACTGGATTTTATTACTTTTTTAGTATGCTTTGTGGTACTTCTATGTCTTGGAATGGGCGGAATTGGTATTGGTGTCAGCCTTTGTATTGGTATAAGTTAGTGAGCTGACATCATTGGACGATATTATAGGTTGTTCCATCATATTTTATTTTGAGTTTAATTAAATTATGATTTGGAACATCTTTTGTTATGGCCTTTGTTTTGGAATGGTTTGGTATGGATGGATTATTGGTTTGGGATGGTTAAACTCGGTTGGGTCGGCCACAGTTTTGATCCTACCCTAGAGTTTTCGTGTGAGATGTTATACTATCTTGTTACATGCTCAAAATTCAGCCAATTCAGGGGAGACAGCTGGAAGTTAGGTTGGGTAACAGGGGTGGTCTCCGGTCTCGGTCGAACCTGGGATACCCATTACGACAAGGCCCCTATTTGGGTTACGTCAACCTGGGCCTCCTTTCTTTTCTACTGATGGTGCAAGAAAATATGCGCTAAACTGCTACACTATATATTAGAGGTCTCTGGCTACCCAGTCGTTATCATCATCACTCCCACAATCATCATCACTATTAGTCAGTTGTTCAAATTTAGCTTGAGGTGTCTTATCTGCATCAATATCTTCATTTTATGGCTCATTATTAATAGGAAAAAAGTGCTCATCAAGTGTATAATCACTCATCGTGTTAATAGCCAATCAATGAACAAATCTTGGAGAATTTGGCGTATTGTGTTGGAGGATTTGGCGTATTATCTCTAGGAAGTGTTACTAACTATCTCTCAGCTAAAATAAGAGAGATTTGCCCATATTTCTGCTCCAACTGCTTGATAGCAGTTGCATCTGACTCAACCTTTTGGGCCAATCCTGAAACATCGGCCTTGAGTTCTTTTAGCAAAGCCTCTTGACTCTCTTTACCCTTCGTCAGCTTAGCCAACATCTCTTATATTCTCTATTCTGCATCTCATCTACCTGGTGTAATGTATTCGTCTCTATCATCATAGTTCTGATCTTGATTCCTTGCCCTTGGGCTCGGAAACCTGCAAACTGACGATCCGCATACTTTTCGTCCTTTTCAGAATCAGACTCATGCCTTCTAGAAGCTGCACTTTGCACCCCTACTGCATTAACCTCCTCAAAATTTACTATATCAAATAGGTTGGCCAACTCATCAATATCTATCATCAGTAGTGAGATTTCCTTTCGGCTACTCTTTTTTCACCAAAAGCTCCAATTTCATAAATGTCAGAACCTCTCTCAACCTCTTGAGTTTTTACCATCGATTAGTTAATGAGATTTGATCCATAATATTTAAAGACATCTCCTATCGTAACTCATGTAGGATCCTTTGGAGATAGTGTCTATCATTGCTTTAGAATAGATAGTCAGTGCCCTAAAGAAGATATCCATCAGACTTGTCCCTGAAATCCAGTGGTTGGTAACCATTCTAAGCTTCTTTTTGAACCTTAACAATGCCTCATACATAGATTCTGATTGCAGCTAGCTGAAGTTATAAATCTCGTCCCTGAGCTGCAATACCCTGAATGGAGTAAAGAACTTGTTGAAGAACTGTTAGTGTAACTCACTCCACGTAGTGATGAACCCTCTGGGAAATTCCCTTAGCCATAAAGATGCTTTTCCCATAAGAAAAAATAGTAACAACCTTAGTCTCAATGCCTCCTAATCTACCCCATATATGGTACATGAAGTGCAGATTCCAAAAAAAATTCACCAGATGTATGCTTAGGTCTTCTATAGCCAACCCTATAAACATGCCCTTTAATTACAATAGCTGAATCATAGCAGTAGAAATATTGAACTTGACATAAGGGGGAAAAACAGGAGGAACGATAGCTCCAGTCTCTGTTGGCTCAAAGTATCCCAGATCCTCTTCATCATCTCCATACAGCTGAACATACTAATATGATGGGATCACTTGAGGTCATCCTCTTTTATATCTATTTTGGTTTCCACAGAGTACTGCTCAGCGATTTGCTGCCTGTTTCTGCTCAGCTAACCCTACCTCCTAAGATATGCATTAAGTCTTTTCTACTACCCTTCTCTTATTCTCAGTTTAGCCTAAAAGCTCATCCGTTTGTCAATCAACAATGTCCTGAACACCTTCAGAAGGAGGAAGAGGCACATCATCACAAATTCCTTTAGGAAGATTCTCTCTCTTCGGCTCTATCATCCTACTAGGTGTTCGTAGGATCCTCTTTGGATTCAGATTCAGTGGGATTAAGGGATTTTTTCTACTTCAGGTGCTAGGAATACATCAGTATATTCCTAACTAACAATAAAAACAAAAAGAAAAATCCTTAAACTGCAACAACCTCAATTCACAACTCAATACTATATTTCTAGGCAACGACGCCAAATTTTTTATGATATCCAAATAACACCTCATATCAGATGATGATATGGTCACTGTCAAATTATAGTAACCCAACTTGGTTAGGGTCGAATCCCAAGGGAATCTATGGTTTGCAGATCTCAGCAGTTGTAGTCAACGAACAAAACAAGGAAAGAAAATGGGGGGTAGGGGGTTGGATGGCAGAATTGAACAAGAGAAAGTATCAACTTCGGTTGTGAATAGTTTTCCGTGGCTACTCAACTCCTTAGGCTTATCATGCTATGTTGAGCCAACCCAATACCTTGTATGCAGACTCGTTAAGTTATGTACCTTCTGTAGTATTTTGAACGAGTAGAATGATTCCACCATTTACCTTTTGAATCTCACGATGTCACCTTAATAACCCTTATCTTGATCCCAATTAACTATTACCTTTTTATTCTCTAGTTATTAGGTGACAGTTAATGGTCATTCAATATATTCCATGTTTAGCATGGATCGAAAATTAACTTCAAATTACTATTGCACTTATCTTTTCCTAGTCACTACTCCTCTTTTGGAGTAAGTAGCAATAATCTAGGTGGGATATTAACATTGAACACCACTAAGAAATATATTATAGTAAAGACAAAGAAATGCATGCCATGGGTATTGGTTCAGATCAACAATCGCACTTCCCCTAATTCATCAATCCACCAGGGTTTCCACAACCCTAGCTGTGGGTTTTAGTCACTCATGATCGTGAAGAAATCAACAACATTAATTCTTGAATGTATAGATGAAATCACAATGAGAAGAAGTGTAAGAACCCACAACGTAACTAAACTTATCAACTGAAGTAAATACAAGGTAATCTTAAGATTAGAATCGGATCATGGAATCAAAATATATTTTTGAATATCAAAATTGTGTAACTCCTACTAAAAAATGCATAAAGGGTATTTATAGTACATAAGGAAATCCTAAAACCAAATCCTAAAAAGAATAAGAGAAAATTAGGTCATTGCCACCTACTCTCTTTACCTGCTATCTAGCGCAGGGGGTATGTGTAGACCGTAGGTACAAATCCTGCAGCCTAGCTCTCAGGATTTTGACCTCTGGCACCTGGTCTGTCCACTTGAGGTCGGTAGGTCCTACATGCAGTCCATAGGTTGCCTTAGTTGGAGTTGGGAGTCATCTTTTAATCTCTTTTTCACTTCTTAAACATGCTTTGATCACTAACAAGCTGGAAAACATGCTGAATATCCATAATTACTCAAAAAAGTGTCCAAAAACACACTTTTCACCTTTTTGACAAACTTAGCACCCAAAACATGATTTCCTGCAAAACATACCCAAAACAGATCATTCATAATACCCTAAAAAAATTGCATATTTTCCTTGTTTTAAGCCTCAAAACGGCTATATTTCTATAGCACTTCAAGTAACTCAAAAGTGTGTCAATTAAACCCACCTAATACCTCAATTGCGCATACCTATTTCTATGAAGATGCCTAAGACATCGCTAATTCTCCACTCACCTTTATTTTTAAGATAGTGTAGAGAGAACAAACTATATCTAATATTGTCCACTATTGCCTTGTCACCCATATCCCTCTTTCAAGGATGATATGAGTTCCAAAAGTTAACGACATCCCCCTTTTAAGGATGATGTAAGCTTTAAAGAACTTGGGATTTTCACCCATAAATCCATCTTAGGCATTTGCGATTTTCACCCACAAACCACAGCTAATTCAACAAAGCAGTAGTGAAACCCATCATCAACAAACTAGAATCTACACAAATATGTCACAACCTACACATAATTTCATCTTAGTTAAACATAACCCCAAGTCAAGAAAGTTTAGCTACTCATGTAGTTAAGGAGAAGAGATATACCAAAAGGTTCATTCAAAGCATCTATGGAAATGGAATATTAGAAGATTCTTCAATTTAACTTCAATTTCACCAAACAAAAATTGGAAAATTCAAACACAAGAGTTTCCCCAATTAGTAGGGTTACTAATTACCCAAAATTTAATTTTTCAAAGGATGGAATGCCAAATGGGATAGGGTTTTATCATTATAGGGATTTGGGGTTTGCTGGGTTAAATGACAGAATTTCCCTTGGGCATAAATGTGCCAAGACGCGATCGCTATAGTTTGACAATGATCACGACTATAGCGAATGCCTTTAGATCCTCGTAATCATGGTTGTTGACTAAAGTAAACTAGCTGCAATTACTTCCCTCAGACAATGATCTTGGTAATGGATACTTATTACATGCTGGGTCTTCTGGTTTGCATTTTTCTTCACTTTTTGGTTACTTTCCAAATAAAATCCATATCTTTCTTTCTCATAACCTGTATGCCTGCAAAATGTCAAAATTAGTGCATTCAATTAACACGTTTGTCTTATCACCTTCAAATCATATTAGTGTGCACGAATTTTGGATGTAAATGAGTGGTAAATTCACCACTCATCAACACCTCCAACTTAAATCTTTGATTGTTCTCAAGCAAAACTACCTCTTACTCAATGAGACAATGAAAATTTAAACTCATTTATACAACCTAATGATCACAAAAACTTCAAACTTTATTACTACCACAAGTAGCTCTTTAGACATGGGCAACACTAATCTCACAAAACCGCTCAACATGAAATGCACTTTCAAAGATACAATGGACTTTATGGAACAATAATTCAACAATAACTAACACTCTAGAAATGACTCCCTTTTGACCTCAACTCCATTATACCCCTTTTTGCCTCATTTATTGGAAGATGAAAATATCACCCACCTAAAGTTGTTTACATACCTCCTCAAATGACAGATATCCCACACATACCAAATTATCTAATATGTAACAAGATATTTAAGTGTGAAGCTCTCTCTCTCGCAAAGACTCTCGATGCTTACAAGTACCATACCATAGGCTTGCCCTTATTTTTAATCGCCATTATAATGAGTACACTTGGTTGGGGATCTCGAAGGGCTTTTTGAGAATGTAACATAGGTTTGGAGAAGGGTAGGATATCATTTAGGAACAAATTGGCTATAACCTTCTTGAACATCTACATCACACTATTCCATCCAACTTTTGACCATGGACTACTTCTTTTGTTTTCACTCTTTACATATGCCTATTTTAGCTACCTTGACTTACCAAACTTTTTGAAGGCATATATCATTATCTTATTTCTTTTGCAATCTATGCCTCATTCTTCTTTTCTTTTTCACTTCTTAACTCATAGGCATCCACTTTCACTACCTTTTCCCAAGGTCATCTCTTCCAAACTTACCACCCCCAACGTAGGCATTTAGCCTTAATTTTTATTTCCTATGTTCAAGGAGGGTAGGGTTCAAGAGAGGGAAAAATATTTAATGGTTCAAGGTTTTTGGTAGCTAAAGAAAGGCTTGAAGGATCAAATTGGGAAACTATGGGTTCTAATCTAGGCATGGGTAGTCTATTTAGGCTAAAGTGGGTTCCTATGTTCACAAGGATGTCCTTGGATAATTTCACCAACCAAGCATAATAGAAATTAGACCTGAGAGACTAACGGGGTAAGTTTTAGATGGTAAAAGTATGCATGAGATTTAGACAAATATGCTTACCGTACATGGAATGCAAACACTTCAAGGGGCTCAATTTCTCTTTTCACTAAAGAAAAAATGGAATATCTACTAATTTTTACAATCCAAAACTTTGGGGTTACAAAAAGAGGTAAAGTATTATTACAAGGTTGCACACGTCCGTGTCCTTTATTAATGAAAATTTTTTTGCACGAAGGGGGTGCTTTCTTTGCATTTACACTATGCACAGTTTGCTATTTATGGCACCATACCAAGCCGACATCTCACATTTTGGATTTCATACGGGAAAACCATATGGCTACTCAGACTTAACCAAGGTATAAGTGCAATCGAATATCCAAAATGCTACAAGTACTTAAATTTACCTTGCATTTATATCTTCGATGCTATGGGTACACAGACTTCCCCTGCATCTATGGATCGAAAACCAATCACAATGATTTTCCCATAAGAATGTCGTAACTCAAGCTATCATAGAAAAGGATTGTTGGATTTCATCATATACAAAATAAAGATAAAGTAAAAATCTAAAAATGAAACAAGCAACTAATCCATGAAATATGACCACCATTAGAGTGCCTAAATATTAAACACATAGAAATAAAAATAATCCAAAATGATGCAGAAACATCCATAAATATCTCAATAATATAGGCCCAAATGAATAAATATGGAGCTAGGAACCCCCAACTAAAAATCTTGTAGTGACCTCACTGCATAAACAATAAAGCATAAAAAGAGAAAAGGGTGCTCCCTGAAATCGTATCAAGAGCTATTTTCGCCCTCAGACTCTGCATCATCTCGAACATCATCCAAAACAAAGCACTCAACTAGAGCCTCATCACCACTCTCAACTTGGGGGAAGAAAGTTTATCTTGGGGTTTTAGAACGTTCCAAAGGCCCTTCACCCTATTCCTTATTTTTCTGAAGATCTAGTCCCTCCTTTTAACCCTTTTCTTCATCTTCTCATGTGAGTCCCAGATCTTTTGTATGACTCTGGCAATAATGAGTAGGCCTTCTCAAGACTAACAATAGTGGCTCCCTACATATGCTGATATACCAAATACTTCTCATAATTAGATTGAAATATATATGAATGACGGGTCATGGAGGGCTATCCTGACACCTGAGGTAACCCCAACACAAGATCCCTAATCGCCCTCAAATCAATACTATCCTCCTCAAAAAGGCTAGTTGTGGATGTCCTACAAGACTTTGTTTTCTCATATGTCGACTTACCCAAGTCAATCTTTCTCTTCTTGCTATTGATCGATGCACCTTCACACCAAATTTTAAGAGGATAAATAGGGGTGCATGGGAGCACCCACGTGTCTTCATGGTACTCAACAACCCCGACTCTCTTGCATAACTCAATAATCGAAGAAGAGAATAAGAGATTCATACCATTATGGTTCTTGAAGAACTTTATATAAGTGACCACAAGTCAACTAATGTTCAAAGAAATACTGTCTATTCAAGCAACCATCCGGGCTCATAAATCTGGAACCACAAATATATGGGTGCATGGGGAGACTCAAATACAAATGATGGTAAACCAAATCTAAGCCTCGGTAGTGAAATTATTCATTGATATGATCCTCTTGATTGCCACCCCATAGACCTCCTTGTATGGACATAACTTCTCCACCATCTAACTCCTCAATTCACACCCTTTAGCCTCAAATAAATCCATGTTTGCATACCAGAGCCCACCAACATCATTTACCTCTTTAGATCTAGGGTTTACCATCTTTCCTCAGATCTTGATGACTGGGTCTAAGAAAGATAAACGCTAAGATTAGTGTAGAATTCCCATACCCACTACTTATTTTCCCAACAAGGATACGAGGAAAAACACCTCCATCCTATGGCCACGAGTCTTTCATGAAATGCCAAAAGCTTTTTTGGTACTATCTCTAATAATATTCCCCTTTCTGGAAGAAGATTTGCTTGTGAAAGATCACCATAGTACATATTGTGGCACTCACGGGCCAAAAAACAAACTTTGTTGTAGTCTCCCATGATATAAACTTGGAAAACATAAGAACAACACAACAACATTCATCATCAACATTTTCAGGCACAAACTATGCTAAGTAGTGCAATACATCTCATGGGATGATTACTGGGTGGTTATTGGACAAGATCGGAAGTGCAGGATTTTTCGGCCCAGGCTGAGATTCAACCTCAGATATGGCAAGCACGGGACACTGAGCTGCGATCGCGGTATCTGAGGCCAGATCGGCACAAATTTTTAGCAGTTCAAAATTTTAATTTCAGGGCTAAATCATGATCTAAAATAGAAATTTATCATTAAGAACATGGAAAAGGGTTCCTACGCACTAGATTATGCCCTGTGAATGTGAAAATAATGAGTTATGGGTTTGTTTGGACATTTGATTGAGAACTTGGTGTGCACATTTCATTTTTCTCAATTTTAAACTCAATTTGAGTAAAGTCTTCACGGCATGTGTGCATACCATTCATAAAAGGGAACCACTATACAAGTACAATTTAACAAGGATTTAGCAATAAGAAGCATAAATTTGGGCCCTCTCAATTTCATGAATTATATGTACTACCTATAACAATTGAATAACAAATTCAAAGAACTTATCAGACTAATAATGTAAGATGGATGCCAAAATTCTTTTAAATGCCCAAAACAATGCAAATTATGGGTACAATTTGAGAGAAAAGTTGAAAAGGGAGTGAGATGGAAATGGGGCATTCGGGTGGTCCTTTAAATTGCTTTGAAAATGATCCTTTTCCAAGTTTTACAATCATAAACAAGCAGAGACCGCAATTGCAGAGGCACAAGGCCCACTATCGCGGTAACAGAGAGCATTTTTTCACCTATGTTTTCCCTGTTTAGCTTATTACTCTATTTTGACATATTTCCCCCTTTTCAATCTCATTCAAAAACACTCTAAAGTGTCACAAATTCATGGATTGATCAACAACAAAATAAAATATACTCTACTAAATTAAAACTAAAGAATAATAGCTATTTTCATGTCATTTATGGGTTGCCTTGAACAGAGTGCCCTAGTTTTCATCGTGGAACGACCTCCTTTATATTTTTAAGTTGGATCTTGAAGAAACCATTCTTCACTTCCTTATCTGCATCATCTATAACCATTACTATTTGAAGCTCCATAGGTTTTTTCTCAGTTTTGCACACCCGAAAGGATACTTCAGCATCATGGACCCTAAACTTTATTTCTCGTAACTCTAAATCAACTATCACTCTTCCAATGGAAAGAAAAGGTTGGCCAAGGATAATAGGCACCTCTTGGACATTATCATAATCTAGCACCATAAAATCTACTAAAAGGATGAATCTATCCACCTTCACCATCACGTCAAACAAAACCCCAACTGGTCTTTTAATAGACTGGTCCGCTATCAAAAGCCTCATCGATATTGGAGTATGGCTGCTCAATCCAAGCATCTTGTATATTATAAAGGGCATGAGATTGATACTTTCTCCAAGGTCACATAATGTTTTTTCAAACTTATGTGTGCCAATGGTGCATGGAATTATAAAGGCTGTTAGATCTTCCTTCTTTTCCACTATTGCACTTTGTATGATAGCTCTACACCCATGGGAAATTTTTGTTGTGTCACCCTAAAAGATTCTTTTTTGACATCAATTTCTTCATAAGATTAGCATACCCCAGAATCTCTTGGATAGCCTCAAGTAACGGGATATTAATAGAGAGGTTGCTAAGATTAGCCATGAATTTCTTGAGCCTGCCGTTCAACTCTTTTCTCTTAATACTTTATGTAAATAAAAGAGGGATATGCTTGGTAGTAAATGTATCACTTTGCGGCTCATCATTTTTTACCACTTGTTTATCAAGTTCCACCGATTTTTTTTCATCACCTTTTTCTTGAGATCTTAGAGGTTTTTTTTCTTTAATCAACCATAGTTTTTTCTTCACATTTATGTGCTCAATATTGGGCTCTTTATCACCCACACTTTCTCCCTCAAATCCCCTCAAATGATCACTGAGTTTTTTTCCACTCCTAGTAAGTATTGCTAAAACTTGAGCATTATTTTTCGAGTTTACAATAGTGTCACTTGGAAGGCCCCCCTTTGGTCTAGCATTTCGTTGAGGGGAGATTTTGACAATTTACATTTCCACTTACTTAATCAAAGTAGAGTGGGACACAATCAGTTTGTTGATTCACAACAACTCACCTTTTAATTCACGGACCATCTTTTTCATTCCCTCCACTTTCATCAAGATTCTTTCCAAGACCTCTTCGATTTTGTATTTATCAGGTCAATGGGATTTGCATCTTTTTTATTTTCCCAATCATGAGTGGGCACATAAAAATCATACTCTTGGTCTCTAGCCATCAAATCATGGCCATTATCATGATCCATAAAACCTTGGTTCCCTTCTTACCTTTGATAGGCCATACAAGAACCCGGTGAATAGTTAGCCAAATATTTAATGTCTTCAACAAGCCTCTTAGCCTATTCATCAATATAGGCATTGGATTCCACAACATTCAGCATTTTTATAGGTGCATCCATCACATGGTTAGTTAAAAGATCTAATTGCATCATCATTTTTGCCTTGTTTTCGTCTCTCTCTCTTATCTCTCTTCTTTTGATCTTTACCAACAAAGAAGGTATTAGGGGCTCCTTTTGGTACCTCGACATAACAAGTTTGACACCATCGATTTTTCTTGGTAACATCCTCAAGCATGTTTGTAGCTGCATGATAAGTCAACATCACAAGATAGGCCCCCACCGCATTGTCTACCATAGTTTTGTTGAGTTGATCTAAAGCCCAATAGAATATTTGGAGAAGCATTTTCTCTCGGACCTCATGGTTGGGAATTGCATGACCTTCCCATTGAATCTTACCCATACCTTATAACGAGGTTCTCCATTTAATTGATGAAAGTTGATAATTTCATCATCCAATTATAGCATCTTGGATGGTGGGAAATAACAATCAAGGAAGGAAATGATAAGTTTGTCCCATGAAGTAATTGACCCAGCTGGGAGAGATCAAATCCACAATACCACCTCACTATTAGAGAAAATAGGAAGGGGTGCAACCGAATATCCTCGTGGGTTATGTGTGCAATATCAAAGGGTGCACACATACTATGAAATTCTTCAGATGCAATTTAGGGTCCTCATAAGCTTTTCCCCCAAAAGTCCCTTCATTTGGAGTATATACAATATAACGTTCATGACATGAAAGGCCCCGTTCTCATGAGTAGGCAGGATACAAATGTCACTTGCACATCCAATGTTATTTAGTTGCTCCTCATCATCAAGAGGACCATCAAAAGAACCATCATTACTCATATTGTACCTCATAGTCCTATTCACAATATGTAGATACCTAAAAGGAAACAAAAACAACTAACAAAATAAAAACACACTACTACGGGTATACCAAAAGCAACACACAACACTATATAAGTGAAAACTGAATTTCACTCCTCGACAATGGCGCCATTTGATTAATGCTCACCTATACCATTGCATTTGGTAGAGAAGATTTTTGTCAATAAAGCTCAATTTATATTAAGTTTAAATCCTCGAGGAGTAGAATTAGCCTTCCAATCTTATGGGTGTTAATAGCTGCTAAAAAGATACCCATAATTTAACAAAAGTAAAATACATAATTTAAAATTTAGGGGAGGGGTTGGTTGGTTTGGAATGTGGTTTTATCAAAGTCTATTCAACCTAACAATCAATAGGAAACAATTTTGATTTCAAATTCAATAAGAGAAGGATCTTGGGATTATGTCTACCAAATGGCAAGTTATGCATCAGTGCATGATAATTTCATTCAAATTCTTGTCATTAACAATATGGTAGGCTAATTTGTAGATCCTTGAGGCTAGTTTATCAACAAAACCTCATGAATGTCACACATTGAACCTTTTAGGTACCTCAAAAGTGTGTTAATTAAACCAATTTAATACCTCAATTGGGCATCCCAATTTCTAGAAAATTGCCCAAGACATAGCTAACTCTCTACTCACCCTTATTTATAAGATAGTGATGAGAGAACAAACTACATCTAATATTGTCCACTATTGTCTTATCACCCGTATCCCTCTTTCAAGGATGATATGGGCTCCAAAAATTTGCCTAAATCCCTCTATCATGGATGATGTGCGCTTTTAAGAACATGGGTTTTTCACCCACAAATTCATCTTGGACATATAGAGTTTTCACCCATAAACCCCAAGTGTGTTGTTCATTTTTGGCCAAATAATGGGTATTTTCCACCAATTTAACCTATTGTGTTTAACTCTTGGTTAGGGCTTGGCTTACCTACAGGTGGATTAGAGTAGGTGCCATCATGACTTATAAATTGGGTCATGACATCAATTCTTTTTTATAATTCTTGTTTTTGGATTTCATCTAAACAATTCTTGTAAGTTCATAATTATGAATTTATCTATAATATCTAATATGATTCTTCAAACATGAGTAGTTAAATTTTGAAACTAGGATTGTGGAAACCATGATGAATTAACAATGTACTGATTTCATTTTAGTGATTGCAAATGTTAGAGCTCACCTTAAATATTTATTGCTTAACCATAAAGGCAAACAATGAGAAAAGGGAAGTAACAATAGATATTTGAGGATATCAACCTTATAATAGTTTGAGGTTATCTAAGAATAGCTAATCTAGGATCAAATGTAAGGGTTAATATACAAAGCTCATGAGACCTGACCGGTAGTTGAGAGTAGGCATAACTTACCATTGTATATACTAAGAACCAAGATAGAACACAAGTACGAAATGCTTACTGAGATATGAAATTATGGGGAACATAATCCTAGTTCATTATTCTTATTGATCAAAAACAACATATAACTTGCTACTTTTTTACTAAACTCTTGCTAATTATGTACTTGTTAAATCAATTTCCCCTTTTTATGGAACTAATAAATTAATAAACTAAATAGAAAAATTGACCTTACGCCTAGCCATATTCTCTGTGGGATCGATCCTAACCTAGTTGCATTCTATATTTGATTCAACAACCACTTTATATATCATTGGTCGGTGTAAGATAGGTGACATAAAAAATTTAAATCCAGCTCTGGATGGGGAGCTCACCTTAACTTTAATTAATCCCTATAATTTGTACAAAATAATGCCTATGGGTAGTACTCAAACACGAATCTTCATCAAAAATATATTGAAATGTAGGATCAAGTATTTTCCACTTATACTTAATGGCATCATAGGTTGACTAAGAAAAATAGATAATTATATCGGTAAAGAAAACTATAAGATACTCATCTGCCGTTTAAATAAAAAATTTTAAATGGATCAAGTAGTACATGCTCCTAACAAGATACTAATTAAATCTCAGTCAACAATATAAGGATAGCAACGCTGATGTTGGGTGTATTATGCATTCTAATGTCACTATTGTATTCTTTTAAGCATTATTTGAGGTTGATTCATAAGCTACATGGGTTGATAATGATATAAATGTGTATCAAAGTGTTAGAGTATGTGTTTAAAATGTTCAAAGTGAATTCCAAACAAGTTTATACTTCAAAGAGTCATTTAGAGTTCATTCGAGAAAACTAGTTTTACTAGCTTGAGTTAGGTGCTTGTCTAGTTGGTCTCATTGGATTCTATTCTGTTTAATGAGTTCTAAATAGTTTTAATTCATAGTTATTAGTGGAATAACTTGTTGGTAGATAGAAAAGTTCAATTTTATTGAGTGTACAGCTGGAACAATAAGTTGAAGATTAACATGAACTAGTATATGCTTAGCTCTTGTTTTGATTCATCATTATGAATGTAGTGTTATTTAAAATTGCTAATTTGTGCTGTGTGATTGTGTAGGATGATATGGGAGCTGAATATTATTATATTTTGATGTTAAAAAGTCTGGAAATCCATGGAAAATACACCACAAGACAAGGGACTAAGACGGGAGACTCAACACTTAACCATAATTCGGAGAACAAATTCCAGAGGAACAAATTCCACTTAGAGCAGGGCTATGGCCAGGTTGCATCCTTTCCTGGAGTGGTGCTCATACTAGGGCTCAACCTTAGCTAGAGCAGGGCTATAGCCAAAGCGGCACCCCCTCCATTCTCGTGCTCACAAACAACTGTAATTCAATTCCAACACATACTTAGCTTTGTCCTATACTATAAATACATGTTATATCTCTATTTTACATATATTTGAAAATAATTTGGAGATCAAGGGGATGCTACAACTTCTTATTTAGTTTTTAATTATTTTAATTTAGTTTGTACATGTTTTTAGTCATTAATTAAAACCTTGTGATTACTATTATGACTTTGCGTGGCTAAACACCCTCTTTTCGGGGTTAAAGCCAAGAACATAAGTATTAATGTTTTGAATTAAGTTTCTTTAATTTTATTATAATTATAGATTGTTAGTTATTCTTGTCATAACCATTTTAAGGATTCTCGACCCTTAGAATACATCTATTGTCAACCTTGTGAACTTGAGATAGGGAATAGGGAGATAGAACATGGGAATAAACAAAGTATTGTTTGTATTATTTTATGATATAAGGAATTCAAATTAGTATATAGGATAGGGATGTATTTAGATGTCTTACATGATTCACATGTAGGATGATAGATTAAAGAACATAAGTAGACTATTAGATCCCCGCTCAATGATGTTGTTTTAAGGTTCAATTTAGGTAAAGGATTAGAGGTCGGGAGACCATAATCTTGCAATTAACCATACAAATCAACAACCAATATAAGAAAGTTAACTAACAAAGTTCAATACATTGTATGATTGTTCAAAGTGCTTTCACCCTGAATTTTTCTCCAATTGATTGTTTCAAGATCTTTACTTTCCGCATTATTTACTTTTCTACAATTTATGAATTCCAAACTCTTTTTTGTTACTGTTACATCGAATTAATATAAACTATGAACTGAAATCAAATCATTGTTGAATCAAGTCTCTGTGGGAATGATACTTGGCTTCTTGAAGGCCACTTTACTACTTGATAAAACCACATGCACTTGTTTGTGCGCTACCATGTTTTTGGCGCCATTGTCGAGGACTTGAAATTTGACAGTTATTTATTTTAGTTTTACTTTTAGATTTAGTTGGTATTTTTATGCTTGGTCTTGGTTGTGTCTTTTTAATAAATAGGTTAAAAAAGTTGACAAGGGATCAGTACTTGGTTGAACCAAGCACTGAACCTGAGCAAATTTACCATCAACGAAGGAGAGAAGGAAACCTTCTCCCTCAAATTTTGAAAATCTAAGAATCTATAATGATTGCAGAACAACTAGTACGCAAGGCGGCCTAAGAAATGGCAGTCCCACGCCCGATGAACTTGACTTCCCCAATTCAAAGACCAACTGTTAGGGGAATTTTGAGTTAAAGCACAATATGGTGCATACAGATTATGTGAGGTAGACACTTTTTCCCTATTTAGTGTTTGGGGAAGAAAAAAGGTGGTTGAATGCGGAACCAACCAATTCAATCACATCATGGGATGACTTAGCTAGAAAGTTCCTCCTTAGATTCTTTCCATCTGGTAAGACTGCGAGGTTTTGCAGTAAGATAGTTAGCTTAAAAAAAAAGCTAGATGAAAGCCTCAATAATGCTTGGGAATAATTCAAGCTCTTCTTCGAGATTGTCCACACCACCAACAGTCTAATAAGGTACTTCCTCACACTTTTGTAGAACCACTTGATCGCAATATAAAGATTTTGCTAGATTCAGCCACAGGTGGTCAAGTGCTAGAATTGACTTATGATGAGTTGTGCACCTTGTTAAACTGTAGAGCACAAGGAAATATAGAGTGGCATTAAGATTCTAGAAATGACATTAAAAGAATTACGGGTTTATTAGAGGTGGACCGATTCACAGCCTTATTATCTTAAGTTTCTGTATTATAAAATTTGATAAACACTCAGTTTAGCAGCATAAAATTGGGAGCAGCATAACTTGTAGCCACAGTAAATGCCATCTAACAAGCTGCAGATTAGTGTGAAGTAGGGGGTAATAGTGGTCACTTAGCGGCTATATATTCTTTAAATCTAGAATCAGTGATATATGTAGGCAATGCTCAAAGATAAAATTATGGTAATGCCTACAAAATAAATTGGCAAACTCATCCTTGGAATGCACAACAACAATAAATTCAGCAACCACAAGCACAAGAAAACTAGTTAAATAGCAGTATGGACGAGATAATAAACAAATTTTAGCTGGTCAAGCACAAATGGCTGCGGATATGAAAAGTCAAAATGCAGAATTAACAAATCAAAAAGTATCCTAGAGAAGGAGTTGTTGTTTGGGCAGTTACAACAAGCATTAAATACTAGGACACAAGGTGGTTTCCCAGTTGATATAGAAAATCCAAAACAAGTTATGAAAATTACCTTGAGGAGTGGTAAAAAGCTTCAAGGAGAACCTCCAAAGGCAACTGAGGAGTTAGATACTGATGTGGTGACTGAACAGGTAAATGAGAAAGTTGCTAAGAAATTGATGAAGTCTTAGTACTCAAAAGAAAATGTTTTTGCTGAAGAAAAAAAAGAGATTCCACCACTACCCTTTCCTCAGAGGTACATTAAAGCGAAGGAGGATTCAATGTATAAGAAGTTTTTTGACACGTTCAGAGAGCTTCACATTAACTTACTTTATGAGATGCTTTGTAGGGTATGCCTAAGTATGCAAAATACTTAAGGGATATGGTTGCTAATAAGGTGAAATTGAAGGTTGTGGGGGTGATAACACTCACTAAAGAGTGTAGCACTGTAATGACTCAAAAAATCCTTAAGAAATTAAGAGATTCGAGAAAGTTTACTCTTCTTATCCAAATTAGGAGTATAGTGGTCCACGCATTAAGTGAATTAGGGGCGATCATAAACTTGATGCCCCTATCTCTATTTGAAACATTGGGTTTGGGAAAGCCTAGACAAACAACTATAGTTTTACAACTAACGGATGGGTCCATGGCATGTTCAGATGGAATAATAGAGGATGTGCTCATAAAGGTTGGTAAATTTATTATTTCAACTGATTTTATTATTCTTGATTTTGAGGCAGTCGAACAGGTACTAATCTTCTTAGGGCATCTATTCTTAGCAATTGTAGGAGTGTTGATTAATGTTAGAGAAGGCACGATAAAAATAAGGGTAGAAGATGAAGAAGTGATATTTGATGTTTATAAATCACCCAATATAACGTCCCATTATAAATATTTATATATGATCAATGTTATTGAAGGGGATAATTATTAGGTGGTTAATCCACCAAAGACCTCTCTAGACTACCTAATTGAGCAGCCTAAGCTTTTACCACCTAAGACTGACATGATGAACGTTGATGAGCCTGAAAAGGTTAAAGTTGAAAAACATATTGCTCTTAAAAACTCACACCTAAGAGGTATGAAAAGAATAAGAAGATGGCCTCCAAGTGTGAGGAAAAACATAAAGGAATTTGGTTGAGTTGAGCTGGGTCGTGCTGAGACACTAAATCAGGTGCTTCTTGGGAGGTGACTCATGCTAATTAGGTATGTTTTATTTTTATTTTTTAGTTTTTACTTTATGTAGTTTTGTTTTTTGTTGAGCCACAGGTTAATGGGAAGTCTGAGTACCATAAACTTGACCTAAGGAGCATGACAAAGATTGAGTGTGGGGTCCAAAGACTCTTTGTTAGTTAAATATGCTACTAGCTAGGCATAAAGGCTCCAGGGAGTATTTCTATCTCTGTCTTTTAAATTCACTTTGGGGACATAATAAATTTTTAAGTGTAGGGTGGGAAAATTCCCAAATTTTGGATCAATTTAAAAATAAATTGTGTGAGATATTCTTGTTGGTGCTATTTTGGATTACATGATGCAAATGGGTTTGTTTTTAAAAGCATATTAATTGAATGAATTACTATTTTTGAGACTCTTAGGCTCATATATGTGACTCTTGTACTTATTGGCTTATATTTGTATTCGCGCTATTGTTTGGTAGAGAGTCTATGATGATCCTATTGAGTTAAGCATATGCCATGTCAGTATAATATTTTTTTATATTCCTTGTTGCATGTGATATCTAGAACTTTTCCTATATGTGTGCAAAGCGAAATGAAGAATGTGATTTTAGGAAGTAATATAGGCATTTCTTTGATAGCCTTATTTTTATGCCTTCTTTTTGTCCTGCCACTTGTGCATTATCCTAGTTAACCCCTATTGAGCCTTTATCTTTATCTTTGATAGCCTCATGAGTATCCTAATCTCTTATTTGATAGACCACAATTTGATCGAAAAATATTCTAGGCGCTTTCATGAAAAATTAATTAGGTATGGAATTTAATAAATAAGAAGAAGAAGGTGAATTTAATGTCAAGGTAATAGTTATTGGTGTTGATAATTGATGTATTGTGTATGGGTGTAATATAATTTGAGCTAGAAATATTGACATGGTTGTGAAAAAAGAAAAAATTGATTCATGTGGTAATAAACTATGTGTCCATCAAGTGTTTGTGAAAATTCTTAAAAGAGATGGGGCAAAAACAAATGATATGGGTGGATGAAAAAGTGTAATTTTGTTGTTAGATATTGATTTTAAATGTATATTGTAGTGTATTAAAGTGCTCAGAGAGGTTAGTCACTAATCCCAAATAGTTCCTACCCGTCCCTTAGCCTACATTACAACTCGAAAAAAACCTATTTGATCCTAAATTCATCATTCTGATATTAGTGAAGCACTACACTAAGGACATGCCTATGGTTCATTGTGTGTAATTTGTGATATCCTTGTGAGAGTGAGTGTAATTTTATTCTTGTACCCATCTTTTTATGAATTGCTTAATTGTAAGTGATTATGGGTAACTCTCTTATTGTGAGGGGAACACTTTTGATGAATCTGTATGATTTTGTAGGACGTCCTTGATTGAATGATAAGCATGAGTTTGCCAACTAACTTATTTCTTGAGGCTAAGATATTTTGGAAAACTTGTATTCCATGTAGTCATTGTAGTACTAGCTTGAGTTTATTACATTTAGTGTAAGTGTAGAGCCTCCATAGATGATGATGATTATAGTTAAGAGTTGTTCGAGAACGAACAAGGCTTTAAAGTGTGGGATGGTGATGTTGGGTGTATTTATGCATTCTAGTGTCAATATTCTAGTATTTTAATACTTGTTTTGAGAATGATTTGTATGCTACATGGGTTGATAATAAGATAAATGTCTATCAAAGTGTTAGAGCATGTGTTTACAATGTTCATAACTATTTTAAGAATTCGTGACCCTTAGAATACATTTATTGTCAACCTTTTGAGCTCAAGAGAGGGAATAGGGAGATAGAACATGGGAATAAACAAAGTATGATTTGTATTCTTTTATGAAATAAGGAATTCAAATTAGTATCTAGGACAGGGATGTACTTAGATGCCATACTTGATTCATACATAGGATGATAGATTAAAGAACTTAAGTGGACTATTATATCCCCGTTCATCAATGTAGTTGTAATGTTCAACTTAGGTAAAGGATTAGAGGTCGGGAGACCATGATAATGCAGTTAACCAAACAAATCAAAAACCAAGATAAGCAAGTTAATGAACAAAGTTCAATACATAGTATGATTCTTCAATGTGCTCTAACCCTGGGATTTTCTCCGGTTGATTGTTTCAAGATCTTTACTTTCCTTATTGTTTACTTTTCTATAATTTACAAATTCCAAAAAAAAAATTGTTACTGTTGTATCGAATTAATCTAAAATGTCAACTTAAATCAAATCGTTTTTGAATCTAGTCTCTGTGGGATCGATACTTCTCTTCTTGAAGGCCACTTTACTACTTGATAAGACCACTTACCCTTGCGTGTGCGCTTGGGCGCTGTCAAACACCACATATAAAGTAGTACAAATCACAATATTATTCACATAAAGGAGATGGAATGTACTGCAACACGATAACATAGTATATACACAATGCTCAAATGCTAACCTCGTATACACCCTTCGAGATTAAGCTTCCATGAGAGGACCCATTTGGGGTTCTCAACCAATATAATAATCACAATCACATTAATCAACTTTCTTGGACCTTTCTTGATTAAGGCATATTTATAAAATGATATTTTTTTTTGCAAAGCAATCTATGTTTGATAGTAAAATCAGTTCTATAAAATGAGAGATGGAAGAGTATGCATGACATGACCCGAGTCTACCCCCTAGTCGTGACACGATGATTAAGGCCACTAGTTAGCACAAGATAACCCATGTATGGTAACTACTGCAAGGATTGAATAAAATAATGATAAAGTATCATATGCGGAAGTTAAACTGATATAAATACTAATATATCTGAATTACTTATAAAATAAACTGAAAAACAAATCTGAATGCCAGAAATCATGTCTGACCATCTGAAAGCCTCTAAGACATAGGGAGTTGATGAGACAAACCCCCAACTTACTCTGACTAGCTAAACATAAATAAAGCCCCAACTAACTCCGACTTGCTGAACATAAAGAAATACTCAAATAATTGAAAATAAGTTGTCCTCAATGGATTAGGACTCACCACTAATGCTACTAAGAGGTACTAAGCTGACTAAGGGCAATTGGGGAGCTGAATCTCCGAACCTATATTGTGAAATCAATAGAGTGCAAAGGAGAGTATGCGGTCATTATTTTGAATGTACTGATAAATAAGATAAGTAATAGCTAAAAATACATATGGATACTAAACATAGATGCATGAACATGTAAAAATAATGCAAAACCAAGTAAAATATTTACTGAAATAATTTGTAACACTGACTGACTTAAAAGATGATAAACTAAATACTTGATCATGCAAACCTTTACTAATATATCCTAAGTACTGAACTAAAACTATTAGAGCTATCATGTAATCAACATTCCCCAATATGACCTAATCGGGGTCCAACCTGTAACCCCAGTTGGAAGTGTGTTAGTAACTTGCCACAGGTATTAACACTGGATGTGTGGATCTACTAAGTTGGTGTCCCGAATGACCAGTGTGTCACCCTCTACTAGCAGGTTTCCCTAAGACAGTGTCAACCCTTATCTGGCGTTAAGACCTCTTAAAATCTATGATGGCTACGTAGTTCTGAAACTCAAGGACTGCTACTTAAGGTCACACCCTCTACTGGCAGGTGAGCCCCCATACCTGGATTAACTTAGTGCTAACTCCTACTCCAAGCCAAACTAACACTGGTTCTAACTAAGTCTACTAGATATAACAAGTGATAATGCTCAACTTGATCATAGCAAACAGAGTGTTCTAATAGAATCATGATTTGACTAACTTATTACTTGAAAGACTGGAACATGTGTAAACATATCGGTATCAGTTGTTCAAAACCCACCAGCACTCAGTGCTACTTTAAGTAAGATAACATTATTTAAAACACTAGTGGAAAGTCATGATTCAGAGACCCAAATGATAGTACATCTCACTAAACTGATAAAATTCATGAATTTTAAATATGGTCACATGATTTATTTCATGAACTGGTAAATTAACATGGTGTAAAATGAATATGATATGGGTGATTCAAATGTAAAGCATGTAATAACATCCTTCACATGGGGAAACATATGGACACGACTTGAATTAAAAAGTACTAAGAAATCATTGAGTAAATTCATACTTAATATTCAAATTTCATGAAAAGAGGATAAAAATTCATACTTGGATAAAAAGTGATTTTTGGGATTCAATGGATGGAAGGAACCTATTGATGAATACCCCAAATACTTTAATTTCTTGAGTCCTTAAAGAAAAGCTTGGAAATGGAACCTTGAATGGTTGTATCCTTAGGAAGAAAGGGTGAAATTATGTTCTTGGGAATGGGGATGGGTTTTACGTCTGATAACTGATGGGGAATCTGATAACTGATAGGGAATAGAGCAATTGATTCCCCTCTCGGGTTTTTAATTCATGAATTAAGTATTTGGGAAAAGGGGGAAAGACCAAAATTCCCCCTTGGACTTTAATTGAAATTGCAGAAAAATACAACCTCTATGGCATGAAGGCTATTGCGGAGACTAGCCTTTACAACACGGCATGTACCATGGAGGCTAACCTCTATGATACGCTGTGTTTCGGAAAGATCCAGACTTCGTAATATACCAATATCGTGGAGGCATTCTGCCTCTGGGGTCCAAAAACACTCCGAACCCCATTCAAAAGTTTCAAAACTCTCCCATATTGCCTTTTTAACATCCCCAAATATATTCCAACATAAAAATCAACATTTTGAACTGGAGAAGGCCAGAAATAAAATGTTCACATTCTTGAGGTTTGAAAATGTCTAAGTATTTTGTGCTTAGTGTGAAATTAAAGCCTTGAACCCCTTTTAACATGCGTCTAGTAGCCGAAACGTGTCTAGAATCATATGGGGTATTACTATATCTCAGCTTTGGGATCATTCATCCCCGAATAAAACTATTTAAGCTAAGATACTAAGAAAACTGAGATTGTACACATGAATACATATGAGTTGAATCAGGATTAAATAACTGAATCTAAACATGATACATGGACTGAACTGAATTCATGAAAGCATGATATGACATGAGGATAGTTATATAGTTGAGATAGAAAATAAGATAAACCATTACCTCACGCTGGATCTGAAGTCATAGAGAAAATATGGGGATACTTTTCTCGCATACCTAATTCTTTTTCCCACATATCTCCATCAATGGACTAATTTTGCCATAGAACCTTAACCAAAAGGACTGCTTTATTCCTCAATCTACTTGTCTGATGGTTGAGGATCTCAACTCCAAATTCTTTGTAGGAAAGACTATATTTCACATCCATACTCTCTAAAGGGACAACCAAAGATGAGTCACCAATGCATTTCCTTAACAAAGAGACGTGAAACACTGGATGCACTGATGCCAAATCTGTAGGCAACTCTAGCTCATAAGCTACCTTCCCAAAATGGCTCAAAATCCTGTATGGGCCAACGTACCGGGGATTGAGCTTCCCTTTCTTACAAAACCTCTTCACCTTATTCATGGGCCAAATTTGCAAATAAACTAAGTCACCAAAGTCAAACTCACAATCTTTTCTTTTACATCTACATAAGATTTTTGATGACTTTGGACTATCTTTAGCCTTTCTTAGATTAACTAAACTTTCTCCATCGCCTCATACACTGACTCTTGCCATATCACAAAAACTTCACCGACTTTAAACTGACCAATAGAAGATCTACACCTCTTTCCATAGAGATCCTCAAAAGATGACATCTGAATACTAGAGTAATAGTTGTTATTGTAGGCAAACTTGATAAAAGGTAAGTGATCATCCCAACTACCCTTACTGTCAATAACATATGCACTCAACATGTCCTATAAAATCTAAATGGCCAGCACTGCCTGACCATCTATTTGAGGATCAAAATTATACTAAGATAAACTTGGGTACCAAGACCCTTCTGAAAAGCCTTCAAAAGTGAGAGTTAAATTGAGTACCTCTATCTAAATTGATTGTTAATGGAACCCCATGCAACTTTAGCAACTCCCTGAGATAGAGTCTAGCGAATCATCAGTTGAATGTAAAGTATGAACTTCTAAGAAATGGGCTGACATTGTCATTGTATCTCATTGACCCAAATCAAATAATGTTGACGATGAGTATGAGGCAAACCTATCATAAAGTCCATGTTCACCACTTCCCACTTCCATGTGGGGATACTTAACTCCTGAAGCATATCACTAGTAATTTGGTGCTCAACCTTAACCTGCTAACAATTGGAAGACTTAGCCATAAACTCCGCAATATCTTTCTTCATACCATTCCACCAATATATTTCCCGCAAATCACAGTACATCTTATTTTCTCCTGGGTGAATCAAATACTATTCACCATGTGATTCATCCAATATTCGTTGTCTCAAACCATGTACACACGGAGAACATAACCTGCCTTGACAATGATGCAGACCATCTCCCTCTTTAGAGAAAACCTCAACCTTTGGATCCTAAACTGCCTCCTTTAACTAAAAAAAATAGGAACCCTAGCTTTCTTTTCTTTCACATTGGCAACCAATAAATATTCTAAACCATTATGATCAAATATACTACCTTCGTCTGAATCAATTAACCAAACACCACACCTAGCAAGCTGATAAACCTCACAGACTAACACATTTTTATCATCCTCAACATATGCAAAACTTCCAATAGACAATCTACTAAGGGCATCAACAACTATATTGTCCTTACCTGGTTAATAGATCACACTCATATCATAGTTTTTCAACAATTCCAACCACCTTCTCTGATAAAGATACATGTCTTTCTACACAAACACATACTGTAAATTCATATGATCTGTAAATATATCAACATGAACCCCATAAAGGTAATGCCTCCAAAAATTTAAGGCAAAGACAACTGTTGCCATGACATGACCCAAACTATGGCCTAGTCATGTCGAGCATCTCTAATTCAATCATGGTCAGAGACCGCCCCAAATACCCAACTGTAACTGCTTGCACCCTATGTTTGATGAATTCCAAATATATAATAAGATAAAACAATAGTAATTGAAATACATTTAATAAACTCTATAACCATAACAAACAAAATATCCAACCAAATGTCCAACCGGTGTCAACCCCAATGCTAATACCAAGGCTGGCACCAATACTGACACTGCCCATGCCCATAGTTTTCTGACAAAGCCTCTATCCAAAATCAATAACATCTTGTCAGGACATGCCACCGACCATAGCGAAAGCCAAATAAAAGAAACAACAAAAATAAAAGAAGTCCATAGCATGAAATGGAGCCTTGCGAAGTATGAAAACTTACAACTTTAGTTTTACTCAAAGTTGTCCCAAAATCTAAGTTACTGAGCAGGAGGAATGTTAGTATGGCTGGTTCCTGCATCACGTGGGGATATATAGTATTAAGACGGTTAGCGAACTAAACACTAGAATGTACTCAGGGATAAGATAAAATAATGTAAGTAATTCCAAATCAAAGTAAATAATCATATACATACATATATATCATGAAGGGAAAGAGAATTGGGTTTAGCATGCATATAAAACCTTTACCTAGGTTGTGTAGCTTTGCCACCGTAATCGACCCATGGGTTATATAAGTCCAGTGTTACCCGCTGAATGGGCTCTAGTGGGTGCAGCCGTACGAACAAGTGATATCATAGAGGCCGGGGATTCCCATGTATCCTACGCCCTCCATGATATATAAATACAAGTATAAACTTAGGGGATTTCAGTGTACCACACAAGCATATGGTCACCAATATCAACCCTCATTTAGGCAAACATGAGTTTCTAGTGTTCATCCATTGGACTTACAACTTTACAGTTGCCTATCACAACCCCATTATTGCCTAACTTAAACATTTAGCACGTAAATAAACCACCAATTCAAGGTGTCCATTACCAAGACATTATGAAATGGTATCGTCATACCGACTATAGCTTGCAAGTAATGTCATTATCCAACACTTAGGGGATTCCCATGTACCCCATAAGATTTCTGACTAAACTAAAACCATGGCCATCAAGGCTTTTCCAAGACATTTAAAATCAACCATACCAATTTAGGTTCGATTAAAATTTATGCAATGCAAAGGTGTCAAGATTAGTCAAACTATGTGGCTAAATCATTCTCGTTGACATTTTAACCAATATGTTGTGGGCATATAGTTTCCAAAAGCAAAACCAAGTATCAATTGATCATTCCCATGCAACCACATGTTCAAATAAAAATTTTAACATGAATTACCATAAGTAAGAAAGGGAAAACATTATCCAACAATGAAAAACCAAGACCCCTAACATCTATTTCAAAACCAAAATAAATCCACATAATTACCATGAAAACCATACATGAAAACATGCTTTTCATTGAGCTAAAATAAGGGAGGCCTAATATGCCTTAGACACCAAGAAAGATGGAGAGATTCACTTTTGAAAGCCCCTAATTGATTGCTTTGTATAAACCCTAGCCTTTTCTTAATCCAAGAGATTGAGAGAGATTTTAAGAGTGTTTGATTTAGAAAAAAAGGTCAATAAAGCTCCAAAGGGTGTTTTTGGTCATGGGATCAAAAGGAGTTAATAGGGGAAATGTTGAGAATACACCCAACATAAAACTATAGAAAACTTGCAGGTGTTTATGAGTGGGCCCTTCAACTCATCACCATAAATACGATTTGTACCCTCAATCATTACTAGGTCAAAAATTTGGACACCATATTTTGTACAACATACGATTCCTTTGCCCAACCCATCACAATACCATATGACTAGTACCATCTAGTTGTACCATAAGTACAACATCAAGGGCTAGACCTTGGACAATATATGATTGGACCCTAAACCTCTTATCACAAGAACGTACAACTCGTATGGAGTCTACAGTACCAAAGACAGAATTTGGTAACCAACACATTGAAAAATATACGACTAGGGTCCCTAGACCCATTCCAACACCATACAACTCGTATAGTAAGTCATTACAAGGAAATTTAGTTCAAAACTTGAGAAATTTCTAAGGGCCGAAACCTAGGGTGTTTCAACTCTCTCCTACTTAGATCATTCATCCCCGAATAATGGAACAAGGCAGTAAAAAAATAATTAAACCCCTAAACACCCCTACACTTACCTTTATGATATAAAATAGATTATATAGGAATTCACAATCTTTCATTTAACAAAGTTCGAAAACAAAGATACTAAGAGCAACACATATCTTAAACACGAATTTCAAGAGAAGGAAACAAGACTGGATAATTGATTTTATGTCCTCTTCCGCTTTCCAAGTAGCTTGTTCCACCTTGTGGTTTCTCCATTGAACCTTTATTGAAGCCATGTCCTTGGTCCGCAACCAACAAACTTGTCAATAGAACTTTTGATGACTTTGGGAGGGTTTAAGCCTATCTCGAATCAGATTCACCTTCTCCATATCTTGGTGAACCAAATTTTGGCCAAATATATCCACCTTACCAACCTCAAACTACCCAATCGGAGACCTATACCTCCTACCATACAAGGTATCAAATGGAACCATTCCAATGCTAGAGTGGTATACATTATTATATGCAAACTCTATAAGAGGTAAATGCTCAAACGAACAACCACCATAGTCAATCACCCCAGCTCTAAGCATGTCTTCCAATATCTGAATAGTATTTTCCACTAGGCCATTCTAGTGCGGGTGGAAAGCTATACTAAGACTTACCTTGGTCCCCAAACCTTTCTGAAATGACTACCAAAAGTGACATGAAAATTGCATACCACAATTTGAGATAATGGAAAAAAGTACCCCATGCAACTTCACAATTAGTTTAAGGTACAACCTAGAATAGTCCTCCGCTAAAAAGTTAGTCCTTACTTGAAATAAGTAAGCCAACTTAGTTATCCTATCCACGATGAACCAAATTAAATATAAATTAATCCGAGACCAAGGAACACCAGTTGTGATATCCATGTTGATCACTTCCAATTTGTGAATAGGCAACTCAATTTCATGATACAATCCTCTGGGCCTCATGAGCTCAACCTTCAATTGTTGGCACACCATGGACTTAGCCAAAAAAACTAGACACATCCTACTTTATATTTTTCCACGAATACATCTCTATATGGTTATGATACATTTTTGTCGATCTAAGATTAATAGCATAGTGCAACTCATGCACCTTAGCCAAGATCCTTTCTCACAAACCACCTATATCGAGAACACATAACCTATCTTGGTACCGTAAGGTACTATCACTGCCAATCTTGAACTCCATCACCTTATGCGCACCTATATCACCTTTGATCCTTATTAACACAGGATCTAACACTTGTTTCTCCTTTACTTCAGCACTAAGAGATGACTATGCCACATTCTACTCAACTATACCACCATCATTAAAGTCAAGGCGATAAACTCTAAGGTTATCCAAGTGATGAATGTCTTTCACTAACTCCCACTTCCATTCATCCATACGAGGTAGACTTCCCATGGATAACCTGCTAAGAGCATCAGCAACCATATTAACTTTACCTGGATGGTATTGAAGACTCATGTCATAATCATTGATAAGCTAAAGCTATCTCTTTTGCCTGAGGTTAAGCTTTTTTATGTAAATACATACTGCACGCTCTTATGATCAGAAAAGATATCCACATGTATGCCATATAAATAGTGATGCCATATCTTCAACTCGAATTCCACAAGCAACAATTCCAAGTAATGGGTTGAAAAATTCTTCTTATGCATCTTCTAATGTCGAGAGGCATAAGTTATTACCTTGCCATTCTGCATTAAAACGCAACCAAGTCCCATACGAGACGCATCAAAATAGACTAAAACATCATTATTTCCTTCAGGCAAGGTCAAGAATAGAGCCAAAGTTAGCTTATCCTTCAGCTTTTCAAAACTACCCTCACAAGCATCCGACTATATAAATTTCACCTTCTTCTGAGTTAACTTAGTCAATGGGTAGCTATAGAAGAAAAACTCACCAAAAACCTCCTATAGTAACTAGATAAACCCAAGAAGATCTGAATATTAATTAGAGTTATTGGCTAAGGCCACTTCTTAACCATTGGAACAATTTTCAAATCCATAATGATCCCTTCTCTTGAATGACATAGCCCAAAAAAGTAACAATCTTAAACAAGGACTATCAATTTAAGAATTTGGCATACAACTACTGCTATTTCAAGGTCAGCAACACTCTATAGAGTTGATTGTCATAATCCACCTCACTCTTTGAACATACCCAAATATCTTATATGAACACAATGATGAATAAATCCAAAAACCGCTGAAAAACTGTATTATCAAATCCATGGATGTCGTCGAGGAATTGGTCAACCTAAAACACATAACAAAAATATCTAAATTCTCATACTAGGTATGGAAGGAAGTCTTAGGGATATCTACCTCCATATTATTTAATTAATGATACTAGACCGAATATCAACCTTTGAGAAAACTTAGCACCCTATAGCAAATGAAATAAATTGTCTATCCATGAAAGAGGGTACTTATTCTATACTATTACCTTATTTAATTATCAGTAATCAATAACCATTCTTTCTACATACGAATAACACCAGTTTACCCCACAGGGAAACACTAGGATGGATGAAACCTTGTCTAAAAGATTCTTGAATTGCTTTTTAAGATCCTTCAACTCAGCTGGAGCTATCTAATATGGAAGGATAAAAATTGGATAAGTGTCTGCAACAAGATCAATCCCAAAATTAGTCTCCCTATTAGGAGAAACACCAGGAAGGTCATCAGGGAAAACCTTAGGAAATTCATTCACCACCAGGATAGAATGCAACAAAGGACCCTTCAATTTAGAATCAATAGCCCAGACCAGATGATAGAGATATCCCTTGGAGATTAATCTCAGAGCTCTAAGATACGATATAAACTTCCGCTTAGGATATTGGGAAACACCCTCCTATTTTATATCTATCTTATTAGGGACCTTAAAGATGAACTTACAAGTTCAACAATCCAATGAAGCATAGCAAGAGTGTAATAAATCCATCCCTAATATGACATCAAAATGAACCATATCTAATACAAACAGATCCACCAGAGTCTCCTAACCACCCACATATACCACACAACCCCTATAGACCCATCTAGCTACACAGAGTCACCCACCAGGGTAGAAACTAAGAAAGGGTCTACAACACACTTGGGACCAAAGATAAAATGCACAACCACAAATGGGGTCACATAAAAAATAATGGACCCCAGATCAAGTAAATATACACATCATGAGAAAAGAGTTTCAACATACCAATCATGATATTAGATCATGCCTCAGACTTCTATCGATTGGTCAGACCATAAAGATAGTTCTGACCAGTGTCAGAACTAGATGATGCACCTTATGATGTCAGAGCTGATGAAGAGTCAACAGGAACCTTATTTGCCCCAGAGGAAACTTTACTAACAGTTTAATTTCTAAGTATATGCCCTACCTGACCACAGTTAAAGAACCTACCAATTCACTCATCATAGAAACCCTAATGCAAACTACCATAAAATCTATAATGAGGGTATGATAGAGATAATTGTGCCCCACTAGCTTAATATTAGGTACCATGTGAACTATAATTATCATTACTCTAAAAATGTTGGTCACCCAAATACTGTGAAAAAAACACTTATCTTTGAGTAGAACCCATATTTGCCCTACGTCATCTTGGGCCACTTCCAACCATCTTTGCCATTTAGTTGTTGGCCACCACCCTGCATAAAAAATTTGTACTTCTTGCTCTACCTCTCCCAAATATTTACCTACTACTTTTTATCTTTCTCAACCTACTGTATTTACATAACCAATATGGAAATATCCATGTCCTTGTTCAAAAAGATAGTCTTACTCTACAATATTAAGTCTCAAGATAACCCAAAACCAACTCTGAAGCATACCTAGAGAACTATTGAAACATCAAGGCATAATTCTTGACTAATATTTTGCCTTTCTTCATTAACTAACTCTTCTACCTTTGCTTCCCACAACTCCTAAGGAAAGAAGCAGTCTAGAAAAGTACTAGAGAAATAATCCCATAGGGCTAACTCAGCATCACCACCTTAGTTTTCTCCAATTCCTCAATACCATTAGTATGCTATATCTTTCATCTTATAGCTAGTAAATTCCATACCCTCCACATTGGTAACATGCATAAAATGGAATATCTTTCTATCTCATCCACAAAAACATGAGGATCTTTCTCAACCTAAACACCAGTGAACATAGGAGTGTTCAACCTCATAAAATGGCCAACCTTTGTGGCCTTAGAATATAGAGTAACAAAAATATCACACTCAGCCTTAGAAGCTACAAACTATGCCAACATATGAATAAACTGATAAAACTCAGCATTCGTTATATCATCTTAAGGATAACAAGAAGGATTGCAGGGTGTCGATAGAACTCCATGGATAATTGAGAATAGGACCCCTAGACTAGGTCTAGACCCTATAAGAAAGTTGGTTTCTATAAACATTGTTCTCTAGTAGGAAAGTTGAGTTTTCGTGAGATTTAGATCTTTGAGGAGGCATGATTTAAAAAGAGGACAAATAAGAATTAGAGAAGATTTTAGTACCTTAGACTCTACATCTTGAAAATAAAAGACAGGAAAGAGAAATATTCCAAAACACCTTGTAGCCTCTCACTTATGACTGTAGCATGCTACATACCCATAAAAGAGACTACTCGACATGGTTTTATCGGATAACCAGTTGACCAACCTGTTGCTCTGATACCAATCTGATATGAACAAAACCAAGGCCTACCGTATTGGGCATCTCAAGTCTGACTGAGACTGGAGACCACCCCTAATACCCAATTATAACCACCCTATACCCTGTGTTTGATGAATTCTGAACCTATAATAAGATGAAATATCGAAAATTGAAATACATTTAATAAAGTCGATAACCATAACCAACCAAATATCCAACCAAATGTCCAATCAGTGTCAACCCCAATGCAAATAGCATTACCAAGGCTGACCCTAATACTGACACCGCCAATGCTCATTGTTGTCTGGCAAAGAATTTATCCAAAATTACTAATATTCAATCAGGATATCCCCTCGATGATATGATATAGAAATATAGCATGTTCAATTCTTAAAATAAAGAAAATAAGTAGGTTTTTAGGCTCTTTTGTTAGATTTGATCTATTTTTAGTATGTTTTGTATAAAACCAGGTTTCTGATGATAAGTTTATAAAAATGGTGGAAAAGGTGTTTTGGACACTTTTGGGGAAATCATGGATTTTTGGAATATTTTTTGGGTTGATAGAGATCAAAGCACATTTGAGAATCGAAGAAGAGCTAAAAAACTGACTCGCAGAACCTATTAAGTAAATATGTGGCCACGAGTATAACCTATGGACCACATGTACACAAACTGGGTGACAAAAAGTCAAAATCTCAAGAGATGAGCATTTTAGGATGTCCTGCTACTTACGCCTACTACCTGCGCCCTATACCTAGGCCACTGATAGTACTTGTGCCCTGCCAAACTGCAGGTATAGGGAGCAGGTGGCCATCGACCATTTTTTTACCTATATTGTTAGGGCTTAGTTTATAGGGTGTTCTTCTGTACTATAAATACCCCTTATGTATATTTTAGTAGAGGTTACACACTTTTAATACTTAGAAAGATATTTTGATTTCAAGATCCATCTTTGATCTGAGGATTTGATTATATTGACTTTGATTGATTATTCAGTTTACGATTATGGGTATTCTCTCATCTCATCATTGTGATATAATATTTTCTTTCCCATATAAATTTTATTGATTTTTTCACAATCATCAGCGGCTAAAATCCATAGCTACGATTGTGGAAACCCTAGTTAATTGACAAAGTAGGGAAAGTGAAATTATTGATATGAACCAATATTGATGGCATGCATTGATCTATCTTCAATATGAATAATTTTTTAATAGATTCACACATTAGGATCCTATATATATATATTGCTATTTAGTCTAACAAAGGAGTAGTAACTAGGAAAAGATAAGTACAATAGTAATTTGGGAGTTAATAGTCGATCTGTTGCATTATAATGGTATATCTGAGTGATTAATAGCTTTGATTTAGTAACTTGAGACTCAATAAGTGATAGTTAACTGTAATTAGGGTGAGGTTTAGTAATACGACACCGTGGGACTCAAAAGGTAAAGGGTGAAATCCTCCTACTTGTCCAAAAAATTGTAGGAGGTACCTAACTTATCAGTTCTTTATGTAAGGTACTAGGTTGGTTCAAAATCGCATGATAAACCATGGAGTTGAGATGCTAGGAGGAACAAAATCCTATTGTTCACTTACAATTGATTTTCAATCAAGTTAATATTGTTTTGTGTTTGAGACAACTACAACCAAATCCCCCCATTTACTTTCCTATTTTGCCTATAGACTGTAACCATTGTGATCTGTGAAATCACGAACAACGATTGTACCACTATCTAAAAGGAGATATTTCTTGGATGCCATTAATAAATTGGCACCGTTGCCCGGGAACACTGTTTATTTATGGATTAAGGTTATTACAATTTTTGGTTTTTGGGTTTTTATTTTATTCTTAGTTGGGCATACATCATTGTATGCCTAGCACACAGAGTAGAAGAAATTCTTTACTCCTAGTGAATCTGAATCCAGTGAGGATCATACAAACACCTAGTGGCATGTTTGAGCCAAAAAAAAGGTGATAATCCTTAAGGGGTTTATGATATTGTACCTCCTGCCAAAGGAGTAAAAGATATCATTGATCATTAGAATTGTTAGATTTTATCTCAAATTAAAGATAAAAGGAGAGCAGTGGAAGAAGTTCAAAGGATAGCTAAGGATGCAGATCTAGCTGAATAGAGACAAGCAGCAGACCATCGAGCAGCACTCGATGGGAATAAAAATAGGAGCTAAAGGTTCTTGATTTCAAGTTATCCCAATATATCAGTATGTGTAGCCATATATTGATGATAAAGATTATATGTGATATATTGAGTGGATAGAGACTGGAGCCATAGCACCTCCTGTTTTTTACCCAACCATCAAATTTACCATTACGAGTGCTATGATCTAACTTCTAAATTTTAAGGGTGTGTTTACAAGATTACCTATTAATGATACAAACCTGCGCCAGACAAATTTCCTTTGCATTTATAACTCGTATGCCAATCCAGGGGTAAATCAGGAAGCACTTAGACTGAGGTTCTTCCCCTTCTCACTTATAGAAGTATCTTTATGGTTAGGGGAATTACTTAGAGGCTCTATCATGACTTGGAATAAGTTACGTAGTCAATTCTCACAAAGGTTCTTCCCTCCACCAAGAATGCTGCAGCTTAAGAATGAGATCTATAATTTCAGGTAGCTGCAGTCAGATTCCATGTACGAGGCTTGGTTCAGGTGTTTAAAAAAGATGAGTTGGTGCCAAATCATCAATATTCAGGGAAAAGTTTATCAAAAATGTTCTACAGATCCCTGAACATCTATTCCAGAGCCATGAAAGACACCATCTCTGAAGGAGCTTTAATGATATTACTTTAGGAGACAGCTTTGGAGATGTTAGATAGGATCTCACCCACAAACTGAGGGTGTAAAACTTGAGAGGCTGATAGGGGATCTGGTACTTATGCTATTCGTATCTCCTGCAACCAAAGAGCAACTGATAATATAGTAGCACAAAAAATTACGTTGCTAAGGACTGATTTTGGGGTGCTAGAAAAGTAGTTTGCAGCACAAATTCAAAGAAAGTGAATGTAGTAGCAGTACAAGGGTCATATTCCAAAGCATATAAGTCTAAACTAGAAGAAGAAGATAGTTATTTGGATCGTTAGATTATGGGTTTCAGAGCCCAAAAGGAATGGAACCACGGACAGAACTATTATGATGAATATTTAGACCATAGCTGAAAGTAAAATAGTGACTAGAGGAACAAAGATAACTACAGAGAGAAGGTAGATAAATACATTCCACCTGGTAGACGTGATGTAGAATATCAAATAGAAGATATGCTGACTAAATTGGTGAATGGTCAGGAAAATTAAGAGACTAGCCTTAAGAAGATTAGGAATGATATTTTAGGATTGACGTAGAAGTTTTAGTCATATGCTATTTCTATCAAGTAGTTGGAGCACAAGTTTAGGAAGATATCAACAACTCTAAACCAGAGGCATCTAGTTACCCTTTCAAGCAACATAGTGCAATATTTGAAAAATAATGGTTACGTAATTTTTTCTACCATGAGACATTATATCATTACTATGGATCCCCCAATGCCTTTTACAAATATTTTTGATCATGATACACCTATTTTTAAGTCTGAGAAGGTAACAGTTGATAGAGGTATAGTTCATAAAGATAAAGGTAAGGGTCCGATCCAAAAGTAAGACAGATTGGAAGACCACCTCTACATTTTTCTAATGATTGATTCAGAAAAAAGAAAGGTGAGTTCAAATAGTTCATTAAGATGCTGAGAGAATTGAGCCTGAATGAACCTCTTGTTGAGGCATTAGAGTAGATGCCTTAATACGCCACGTTCATAAAATAGTTGATCAAATAGAAAAAAAGGAGAATCTTTTAAAGATACTGAGGATGTGTAGCACTGTAGTGCAGTCATGACTAGGTACTTGGCACAGAAGAAGGGCGACCTTAGAGCGTTCACTATACCATGTAATATTGGGTCATCCAGGTTTGCCCGAGCCTTATGTGATTTAGGGGCCATCATTAATTTGATTCCACTGGCCATCTTTAAGCAACTAGGCTTGAACCCTCTGGAACACACTTTGATACAGCTATGAATGTTGACCGCACAGTAAAGAGGCCTATGGGAATCTTTTGATATGATCATTAGGGTAGAAAAAGGCATTTTCCCAGCTGACTTTGTCATCTTTGACTTTGAGGTTGACACCTAGATGCCTATTATTTTATGAAGACCATTAACTACCAAAGGTAGAGCTATCGTTGACATGGAGAAGGGTGAGCTAAAATTTTGAATCAATAGTGAGGAAGAGACATTCAACATCCAAAAGTCTATAAAGTAACCAATCAACATAAGGGTAGTGTCGGTGATTAATTATATTAATGATTCTAAAGGATATTCATATGGGTATCTTGATGAGTTTTGAGTAATAAAGATATCCACATTGTGCCGCAATGTTAAATCAAACACTACATAGGAGGCAACCCATGGGATTGTTGGTGAAGTCTGAGTAACCAACATAGCCATGTCGTTCTACAATGTTAAATCAAGTGCTAAGTGGGAGACAACCCATTATATTTTAGTGTTTACACTTTTTGTTGTTTTAGTGTTTGTACAATTTTGGCTTTTGGACCTCACATACAATAAGGTAAATATTACTACATTCCTTTATTTCTAGGTAAGGGGACTGCGTGATCAGTCCATTATGGTCACAAGTTCCACATTGTAAGTTGAGCAAAAATTTTAGAAATTGAAATTTTGAGGATGAAAAATTGTAAGTTATAGACTTTGGCACCTAATTTTACTTTGGCGATCTAAAACATAGGTTTTGGGACCATAAGTATTTTGAAAAATGTCAACACGCCATGCTCAGGTAGCGAAAAAGTGGGCCAAATTTTGGCCCGGCACTATAGTACCCTGTATTAGTACTAGTTCAGTTTAGCTCATAGTGTATGCATAAGAGGCTTAGAACCTTAAAATTAGGCTAAGTGTTGGGGAATTAGTTTTATTTTTGGCCTCTTAACTTCGATGATTCTTAAAGTGATCTTCTCAACCTTGAGATGTAAGTTTTTGAGTTAATTCATGTTCGGGGGTGTAATGAGCATGTCTTAGGGAAGTTTTGAATTTTTTGAACACGGATTGAGGCACGTTTGGATTTCGTTTCCCGCACCTCACCACGATTGCATCATGTTGCGGTGGGCGTAGTGATGGGGAGTTTATTGTATTACGGTGATGGGTCAATCGGTATTTCAAATGGGAATTTAAATTCCAGAGAGGCAAACTTATCTTTTTACCTTGCCCCAATTCATAATAACATGGGATTTACCTTTAGTTAAGGCACAATTTGCCTATTTTACCCAATTTTACTATAAAATAAAACCTAAGCTTTCCCCTAGTTCATCAAATTAAATCCTCTCCGCTTTAAGAAAACTCAAGAATTCAAGCTTCACCATCCAAGAACTTTCAAGAAAGTTCTTCCCTTTCAAGATTTATGTATTAAAGGTAGGTGTGATGTTCATCCATGGGCCATTTTGATGCATGAAGTTCAAAAATCCTTCTTTTATATCAAATTTTGAGCTTTAATATAGTTTAGGATGAATAATGCCAATGAATTGTTATGAATTTTGATTATACATCATGTTTATAATTGTTTTTGATGGAATTAAACCTTACATATCGGAATGATGATGTTTTCACGTTAAATCCATGAATTATGTTTTTTGTATTATAGCCATGTGATTATTACATGTTATTAACTATTTCCATGCTTTAATTCATGACCCTCATGTGTTATATGAAATGTCTAAGAGTTAAATGTTTAACAATGATCCCTTTTATGGTTTTTAAGGCTTTATATGTCCTTATTTTTATTTCCATTAAGTGTTGGGGGTTATGAATACCCAAAATTTAGTTGTTTATATTTTTTTCAGTAATTATAGAATTATTTAAGATAAAATATGAATTTCATCTTTCAATTAGTTGTTATGTTAAGTCATAACTCAGTTAAACTTAGGTTAGTTCAGTAATCAGTGTCTTTTAGTTAGGAGTAAAATATATCACCGAGTGAACGCAGGCAAGGCGCTCCCCCATCAGTAGGCATGAGGTAATTGTTACCCCCATTAGTAGCCATGAAATATTAGTAGCAGTCCCTAGGTTCCAGACCTACAGTGCCGTCATAGACTTTGAGGGGTCCCTCGTTAGTTTGGCATGACACCCTCATCCTTTGAGACATTAGATTAGTGGATCCACGCAGCCAAGGTTAGTATTTATGGCACGGTACTGACACTCTTTCCAACTTGGGTTATAGGTTGGACCGTCATAGTACATTAGGGAATGTCGATTATGCCTATCTCACATAGTTGCAGTTCAGTATTCAGTACAGAGTTCTATAGTATTGCCTTACCATAGCATACAGTTATCAGTATTTTAGTGTTTTAGTTTACAGACCATATAAGAGCATGTTTTATTCTTGGTCATGCATTCTTAGATTTTACAATTTTCATGCATTTATCCTCAGCTATCTTATGTTATTCTGTCAGTCATTATCTCAAGCATATAACCTATTCATTTCATCCTATCCTCATCTCATAGACCAGTGCATTCAAAGTACTGACCGCATACTCATTTTTTGCACTATGATTTTTAGTATAATAGGTTTGGACACTCAATTTCCTAACCGTTCTTAGGCATATTAGCTTATCGGCATAGCAGTAATGGTGAGTCCTCATAATTTCCAATGGATTTATCTTATATTTAGTTATGTCAGTAGTTCAGTTATTTAGTCAGTCACCTATCAACTATACAGTCAGTTAGTTTTAGAGACTATAAGACATTCAGACAGATAATCAGTTTTTAGTATTTTTCCAGACATTCAGAACTATGATTTAGTATTGTTTTTAGTTTCTAAGACCTTATGGCATTATCAACTAATTTTTTACATGTCTTCATAATCAGTATAGTATTCAGTACTCACAGTAGGTACCAGTTTATGTGTTAACTTGTGGTCTTTCGGGACCATTAGCACCTTTGTTGTGACAAGGGGGTAGCCTCAGGTTGTGAAAAAACTTGGTATCAGATCCTATATTTTTAAAGTGTCCTAGGGAGTCTAAAAGCCAAGTTGATTTGAGTCTTATACATGGGTGTGAAGCGCACCACACTTATGGACAACAGGATATAAGATGCTTTAGGAAAAACTTTCCTTCTTTAAGTAGTTATGTCATGAAATAAGCATAAAATCAACTTATACTCATTTTCTAATTTAATCTTCCTTCCGCTTACAGAACATGTCTCCTAGAAATAATAATGGAATAAAAAATTGGAATCAGCCTACACCTCAGGCCATTCAGGAAGATATCCTTAATGAGTATATTTCTTATGTTGTGTTTCGAGCTACATTCACTACTTTAGCTCAATCAGTAGAAGCTCAGAATAATTAGAAGGCTATTATCCCAGCCAATCCAGTGGCTAATACCACTGCAGCTAGGATTCAGGACTTCACCCAAATGAACCCATCCTTGTATATAACATCCAAGTCTAATAAGAATGCGCAAAAGTTTCTTGAAATGATTCATAAGGTAACTGTCATTATGGGTGTCACGTCTAGTAAAAGTACAGAGTTGGCTACTTACCAGTTGTAGGATATAAATCACACCTGGTATAAGTAGTAGAAGGGGAATAGAGGCAAAAATGCAAGGCTTATAGAGTAGGAGGAGTTTGCCACAACCATTTTAGATAGGTTCTTCCCTTTAGAGTTGAGGGAAGCTAGGGCGTAGGAGTTCATAAGTTTGAAATAGGGTAACATGAGTGTGAGAGATTATTATCTTAAGTTTACCCAGTTGGCCAAGTATGGTTCTTCATTGGTGGCTGATAACAAGTCTAGGATGAGTAAGTTTTTCTATGGCATAGCCAATTGTATGGTCAAGGAGTGTAAGACCTCACTATTCATTAAGGAGATAGACTTGCCTAGGCTTATGATCCATGCCCAACAGATTAATAAAAAGAAGGTTAAGGAGAAGGAAAGAAAGAATAAGAATGCTAGGACAGGTAGCTTTAATTTTGCTTAGCTGAGGTCAGAGGGTGGTATTCATTCTTAATTTCATTGAAAATCTTCATCCCTAGCTTCGTATTCAACTAGCGCTCCAAATCCAAAGTTCAAAAATAATAATAGAGATAGGGCTCTAAGTTCTAAGACTCTGGGTAGTATGAACAGTGGTTGGACTAATCCCCTTTACCAGAAGTGTGGTAGGAATCGTCAAAGTGTATACAAGACTGGCAGTGATTTATGTTTTAGATATGGTAAGCTACATCACAATTTGTGGAAATGTTCGATAGGCATGTGGAAAGGTAGGATTGATCGCCAACAAGGTCAAACTAACTCTTCAGCAGCACTTGCAGGACGCCCAACTAAGTAGGGTGCCATTTTCAATGACACCAGCGGTCAATGCCGTAATAGATTGTATGCACTTCAATCTAGTCTTTATTAGAAAATTTCTCCTGATGTTGTTACGGGTATGTTATAGGTCTTTAATCTTCATGTTTATGCTTAGTTAGATCCCGGGGCTTCACTTTGTTCTGTAACCCCCTACATATCTGTTAAGTTTTTTATCAGTCTTAAAACTTTTATAGAGCCTTTCTCAGTGTCAACCCCAGTGGGTAAATCTATCACAGCTAGATGGATGTATGGGAACTGCCTGGTTATAGCATCCCAGAAAGTCAATTTTATAGACCTTGTAGAGTCAAAGATGGCTGATTTGACATCATTCTCCGAATAGATTGGCACCACTCATGCTATGCTTCAGTTGATTGTAGAAACAAAGTTCTTAATTTTTAGTTTTCGAATGACCTAGTCCTTAAATGGAGGGTTAGTTCTTTAGCACTAGGGGTCAGCTTGTTTCGTACCTTAGAGTGAGAAAAATGATATCCAAGAGGAATGTTTACCATTTTTTTTAAGTGAAATACTATAGTTCAGAGACTCCCAGTATGAGTCAGTTTCAGTAGTGAGGTAATTTCTAGATTTGTTCTCTGAATATCTTCCCGGAGTTCCTCCTAACAAGGAAATTAACTTCAGAATAAACCTTTTTATAAATACCCAGCCTAACTTTATTCTTCCCTACAAAATGGCTCTAGCTGAGCCTTAGAGAGTTGAAAGAGTAGTTGAAAAATCTCTTAAATAAGAGTTTTACTAGGCCCTATGTTTCCCCATGGGGCGTTCCAGTTCTTTTCGTGCGATGGAAAGATAGTTCTCTTAGAATGTGCATCGATTAATGATGGTTGAATAAAGACATAGTCAACAATAAGTACCCACTCCCCAGAATTGATGACATTTTCAACCAACTTTAGGGTGCCAGTTATTTCTCTATGGTAGACCTCAGATCTGACTATAATCAACTTAGAGTCAGAAAACGTGACATTCTAAAAATTGCTTTAAGAACCCGGTATGGTCACTTTAAGTTACTAGTTATGTCCTTAGGTATAACGAATGTCCCAGCAGCCTTCATGGACTTGATGAACCGAGAGTTCAAGCAAAACTTGGACTTATTCGTCATAGTCATTATTGATGATATTCTTGTGTATTTTTGTAATGAAAATGATCATGCGGACCATCTAAAAATCATATTGCAAACTCTTAGAATACATCAGTTATTCACCAAATTCAGTAAGTGCATATTTTGGCTAAGATCAATAGCTTTTCTTATCTATATTATTTTCGATGATGGCATTAGAGTTGACCCTCAAAAGATCAAAGCAGTGAGAAATAGGCCCAGACGTATCTCTTTGTTAGATTCAGGATTTTCTTAGGTTTTGTTGGGTATTACCGATGGTTTGTTGAAGGGTTTTTGTCTATTTTGTCCCCATGTCCAGATTGACAGAAAATAAATTCAAGTTTAAGTGGTCAAATTCTTGTGAGAAGATTTTTCAGGAGTTGAATACTTGATTTACCTCAGCCTTAGTTTTGACGTGTCAGATAGTTTAGATAGGTTTGTTGTTTACTGTTATGCTTCAAGAGATTATTTTTGTTGTGTTTTATTGTAGAGAGGTAAGTTCATAGCCTATGCTACTAGAAAACTTAAACCCCATGAAAAGGATTACCCTACCCATAATCTTGATCTGGTATCTGTTGTTTTTGTATTTAAAATTTAGAGGCCTTATTTGTATGGGGTTCATGTTGATGTTTTTATAGATGTCAAAAGTTTACAACATCTTTTTTGTAGAAAGATTTAAATCTCTATGAGAAAAGGTGGTTACAATTGTTAAAAGATTATGATGAGTATTTTGTATCATTCGAGCAAGGCCATTGTAGTGACAGATGCCCGTAGTAGATTGTCTAAGGGTAGTATTGCTCATGTAGACGATTATAAGAATAATTCAGTCAGGGAGGTTCATCAACTTGCTAGATTAGGTGTGCGGTTGATGGATTTAGATAAGGTAGTGTATTGGTTCAAAATAGATTGGAATCTTCTCTTGTTGCCAAAGTGAAGGAGAAGCAAGATAGGGATTCTATACTGGTTAAAGTTGAAGGAATTAGTTAGGGATCAGAAGGTAGTGGTTTTCTCCCTAGGGGGTAATGGTGTGTTACGATGTCAGGGTAGTTTGTGTGTGTCGGGTGTAGATGGTTTGAGACAGCAAATCCTTGTAGAAGCGCATGGTGAGCATTTTTCTACTCATCCAAGAGCCACTAATATGTATTATGATTTAGGGGAAATCTATTGGTGGAGTAGTATGAAGAGAGATATTGCAGAGTTCGTAGCTAAGTGTCCTAATTATAAGCAACTTAAGGTTGAGCACTAGAGGCCTAGTGGCATATTACAAGAGTTTAATATTATCACTTGGAAATAGGAAGAGGTGAATATAGATTTTATGGTATGGTTACCCCGTTCACACCGTCAGCATATTCAATATGGGCTATTGTAGATAGGATGACCAAATCAACCCAGTTTTTGCCAGTTCATACTTACTATATAGCTGGGGACTATGCCAAGCTCTGTATTAGAGAGTTGGTTAGATTACATGGAGTCCTATTATATATCATTTTAGCTAGAGGTACTGAATTTATATTTCACTTTTAGAAAGCTTTTCAGAAGGGTCTTGTACCCATGTTCGTCTCAGAACAACCTTTCAACCTTAGATTGATGGTCATGTAGAGAGGAACATTCATACCCTAGAGGATATGTTAAGATAGTGAGTTATCGACTTTAAGGGTAATTGGGATGAGTACTTTCCTTTAATTGATTTTGCCTACAATAATAGTTATCATTCCATTATTCCAATGGCTCCATTTGAGGCTTTTTAGGGAAGGGGATGTAGATCTCCTATTGGTTCATTTAAGGTAGGTGAAACTATATTGATAGGCCCAAATTATGTATTTTATGCGATAGATAAAGTTCATTTAATTAGGGAGAGGCTTAAGACAGCCCAAAGTCATCAAAAACCCTATGCAGATATGAGAAGGAGAGATCTTGAGTATGAGGTTGGCAACTTAGTTTATTTAAGAATCTCTCCCATAAAGGAGTGAAGAGTTTTTCCAAGAAAGGGATGTTCAGTCCTCAATATGTTAGCCCTTACATGATCTTGAGCTACTTTGGAAAGGTAGCTTATGAGCTTTAGTTTCCTGCAGATTTGGCATTAGTGCATTCAGTGTTCCGTGTCTCTTTGTTAAAGAAGTGTATTGGTATCCTAGCTGTAGTAGTCCCTTTAGAAAGTATGGGTGTTTAGGACAACCTTTCTTACAAACAAATCCCAGTTAAAATCATTGATTGTCATATTCATAGACTTAGGAACTAAGAAGTTCCCTTGGTCAAAGTTATTTGGTGGAATCAGTTCGTTGAGGGGACTACTTAGGAAGCAAAAGTAGGCATGCATACCAAGTGCCCTCATCTTTTCTCCACAAACTCAAACTCAACTTAAGATAACATTTTTCCTTAGATTATCTCTTTTTCATTCTCAGTTCCAGCAAATATAATTATATTCCTGTCATTGCATGCATTCACAAATCTATTCAGTCATGTATCATGTCTCAAACTAAGTCATGTAACTATGTCTTCAATTTGCATGTTCAATATGTGATTTAAGTATTAAAGGTATTTGTGATGTTCATCCCTGGGCCCTTTCCACCCATGGATTTCATGAATCCTTCTTTTATATCAAATTTTTAGTTTTTATATGGTTTATGATGAATTATCCCCATGAATTGTTATGAATTTTGATTATACATCATGTTTACAGTTTGGTTTGGTGGAATTAAACTTTACATGTTGGAATGATGATGTTTTCATGTTAAATCCCTGAATTATGGTTTTTGTATTGTAGCCATGTGACTATTACATGTTTTAAACTATTCACATGCTTTAATTTATAAGCCTCATGCGTTTGATGAAATGTCTAAGAGTCAAATTTTGAACAACGATCCTTTTTTTTTTGGTTTTTAAGGCTTCATATGTACTTATTGTTATTTCCATTCAGTGTTGGGGGTTATGACTACCTGAAGTTTAGATGTTTACATAGTTTCCAGTAATTACAAAATGATTTCAGATAAACCATGACTATTGCCATTCAGTTAGTTGTTAGTCATTCACTTAGTTGTTAGGTTCAGTGTTGGATCAGACAAACTTAGGTCAGTTCAACAATCAATGTCTTTCAATTAGGAGTAATACTTAGCACTGCATGAATATAGGGATGGCGTTTCCCCTGTCAATAGGCATAAGGCACTTATCTCCACAATCAATAGGCATGAGACATTGTAGCATTTCCTAGGTTCAAGACCTACGGCACCACCATAGAGTTTGAGGTGTCCCACATCAGTTAGGCATTATATCCTCGTCCTTTGACACATTAGATTAGTTAATCCACACAGCCAAGGTTAGTACCCATGGAACGGTATTGATACCCTTTCCAACTAGGGTTACAGGTTGGACCCTGAGAGTACATTAGGGAATGTCAGTTATAGCTAGCTCCCAATGTCTGAGTTAGTATTCAATATAGAGTTCAGTTTCAGGTTCGCTTGTTCATAGCATAAAGTTATCAGTTACTCAGTTATTAGTGTTTCAGTATTACAGTTTACAGACCATAAAAAAACATGTTTTATTCTTGGTCATGCATTCTCATATTTTACAGTTTTCATGCATTTATACTCAACTATCTCATGTTATTCAGTCAGTCATTATCTCATGCATATAACCCATGTATTTCAGCCTAACCTCATCTCATATACCTATATATTCAAAGTACTAACCGCATACTCATTTCTTGTGCTGAGATGTTTAATATCTTAGGTTCAGACGCTCAATTTCTTTATCATGATTAGGCAGATCAACTTATTAGCAGTAGCAATAGTGGTGAGTCCTCATCATTCAAGAAACGGTTTATCTTATATTCAGTTATGTCGGTAGTTCAGTTATTTAGTCAGTCTGAGTTAGTTAGGGGTTTGTGCCATCAACTCCACAGTCAGTCAGTTTTAAAGGCTGTTAGACCGATAGTTCATTTATAAGTTGTTTTTATCAATATTTTTACTATGTTTCTAGGCGTTTAGAACTATGATTCAGTGTTGTTTTCAGTTTCTAAAACCTTATGGTATTATCAGCTAATTTCTGCATATGTCTTCTTTATCTGTATATAATTCAGTACACACAGCAGGTTACAGTTTGTGGATTAGCTTGTGGTCTTTCGGGACCGTAAGAACTATTGTAGCAACTAGGGGGTAGCCTCAGCTACAGGCCTCAGGTTCTACGTGTGCCCAAAACTCGACAACAGGTACAGGGTGTAGGTACATGCCGCATATAGGTCAAAAATTGGGACCACTTTTAACTAAAATTTTGGGCCCACCAACATTTAAATATGACCTATTATATCCCCCTACCTCTATAAAAATTTAACCCTCATTCTAACTCATTCCAATACTCAAAACTTCAGTTTTCTCTTTGAATTCAAACTTCCTACCTTAAACATAAAACAACCCCACACTTAAGATAGGGAAAAATTCACACTTGTTTGAGATACCAACTTGTCCTAACACGCAAGAAACAAGTTCCAACCTTAGTTTTCCTCGAGTAGTTCATTTTTCTCTTCTGGATTTTCATATAAGAGGTAACTTTCTTGGCTCCTAATAATCATATATTGGTTTATTTATTGTTAAAAAAAGGTGATATGTGTATTTCATTGCTAAATGCATAGAAACTACCATGCTTTTATGAGGGAGCCTTAAAGTAGTCTAAAATCATAATGTAGGGCCTTATTTTGAGTTAAAATTCTAAGTTTGGACCTAACTGGAAGTCGAACGTGAATGAATAAAAGTAATGACACAAGTTGAACATGTTTGTTTGCTTTGAAATTCATGATTCTTGATTAGTGTCTAGACATTGGACTTGTTGGTATTTCAAATACGGTATGTGGGTGTGAAAAGTGAAAAGTGAGGAAATTTTCTTCAAGTTTCACTACCCCTCACTTTTGTTGGAAGCTAATAGCTAGTTTTTCAGGTATACATGGTACCTAAAGTAGTAAAAAAGAAAGAAGTTGGTACTTTAAGGAGATCAATAGAGTCTCCTGATCTTACCGGTTTGATAGAGGAGTATCTGAGATAGCGTCATGTTAATGATGCAGTTGTAGTGACATGCAGAGTCACATGAGGCCAGACTCGCCAGGCTGCTCAGTCAGCCACAGCCTAGATGAGGATAAATTCCGTAAGGACATCACTACCACATAATCCTCCACTCAATCATGATTATGATGATGAGGATATAGACTTGAAGTCAACTCCACAAGCTAATGCTCAGGACCCCAGTCTGAGAAGGGGTCTCGGGATTCTTCAGAGAAGGTTAAGCAATAGAAGTCATCAGCGATGCCCCAGCCTGAGGAGGGTACCACCACTCATGCACAACAAATATATGTACACTAGTCTGAGAAGGGTAAAACATAGGCATCCCATATGACATAGCAGGCACCCAAACCCATACATACCCCAGATGCATCTCCCGAGGAGAGACATCTGAGATGGAGTGTGGAAGGGGTGTAATATATATATAAGATTGATAGCCATGTTTAGGATCTAGGAAGGCCTACGACATGTATATATGAGGAGCACCAGATCGACTTATCAAGGCTAGAGCAGTTACCGCAACCGAGGGAAATATTTGACAGGTATCAGCTTGAGTGGATGACTAGGAAACTTAGTTCTTATAGATCGGCTATGGTGCGGGAAGTGCAATTGTTGATATGAACCAATACCCATGGCATGCATTTCTTTATCTTTGTTGTGATTGATTTCTTAATGGATGCACACATTATGATCCCTCCTAGATATTGGTATTTACTCTAGCAAAGGAGTAGTAACTAGGAAAGGATAAAGACAATAGTAATTTGAGAGTTAATAGTCGATCCATTGCAGTACAAAAGTAATTTGGGAGTTAATAGTCGATCCATTGCAGTACAATGGTATATCAGAATGATTATTATCTTTTATCTAATAACTTGAGACTCAGATGGTGATAGTTAATTAGGATCAGGGTAAGGGTTAGTAACACAACACCCTAAGACTCAAAAGGTAAGGGGCGATATCCTTCTACTCATCCAAAAGACTGTAGGAGGTACCTAACTCATCAGTTCTGCATGCAAGGTATTGGGTTGGCTCAACATCGCATGATAAACCTACGGAGTTGAGACTCCAAGGGAAACACAATCCTAGAGTTAACTTACAACTGATTTTCAATCTAGTTGATATTTTTCTATGATCGAGGCGACTACAACCAAATCCCCCCATTTACTTTCCTGTTTTGTCCATAGACTGTAATCACTACGATTTGTCAAATAGCATCTTCCTTTGTGATTCGATCCCAACCTTAGTTGGGTTACTATATTTTGACAATGACCGTACCAGCATCCAAGATAGGTGTTGCTTGGATGTCATCACCCGACCATAGCTAAAACCAAACCAAAGAAATAACTAAAATAAAAGAAGTCCATAGCATGAAATGGATCATTTCGGAGTATGGAAGCCCACCACTTCAATCTAACTCAATGTTGTCCCCGAATCTAAGTCACTGAGCTGGAGGAATGGTAGTATGGTTGGTTCCTTTATCTCGTAGGGATTCAATGCCCATAGATGATTAGCGGAGTGAACTTTAGCATATACTAATGGATAAGATAAAATAATGTCGATGACTTAAAACCAAGATAATTAACCATATGCAATTACATATATATATATATATATCGTTCCGGGAAAGGGAGCTGGGTTTAGCATCCATTTAAAGACTTTACCTACGATGTGTAGCTTTGTCATCATAATACACACACGGGCTATATGGGTCCAGTGTTACCCTTTAATGGGACCAAGTGCGTGTAGCCGCCCAAACCAAAAATATCACAGGGGTTGGGGATTCCCATATACCCTTTTCCCTCTATGTTACATATATACAAGTATAAACTTGAGGTATTCTCGTGTACCCCACAAACATAGAGTCACAAAGACCAACCTTCATGTTGGCAAACATGATTTCCTAGTATCCGTCCATCAAACTCACAGCTTCATGGAGAACTATCAAAACCAACCATTATTTCCCAATTAAAACATTTAGCACCTAACTAAACCACCAATTCAAGGAGTCCATTATGAAGGCATTATTAAGTGGTATCATCATACCGACTATAGCTTGAAGCAATGTCACTAGCCAACACTTAGGGGATTCCCATGTACCCCACAAGATTTCCAGTTAAACCAAAACCATGGCCATCAAGGGCTTTCCAAGCCATTTAAAATCAACCATACCAATCTAGGTTCCATTACCATTTATGTAATGCAAAGGCGTCAAGAATAGTCAAACTATATGACAGAATCATTCCAATTAGCATTTTAACAAACATGTTGAGGGAATATAGTTTCCAAAAGCAAAATCAAGTATCAATTAACCATTCCCATGCAACCACATGTTCAACTCATAATTATAACATGAAAAATCATAAGTAAAGCATGGGAAAACATTATCCAACCATGAGCAACCAAAAACTCCAGCATCTATTTCAAAATAAAAATAAATCCACATTAATACCATGAAAACCATACACTAAAAAATGCTTTTAGTTGAACTAAAAATGAGGGAGGAGAAACATGCCTTAGACACCAAGAAAGACATAGAGATTCAGTTTTAAGAGCCCCTAATTAATTGCCTTGTAGAAACCCCTAGCCTTTTCTTAAACCAGGAGCTTGAGAGAGATTTTAAGAGTGTTTGATTTTAGATTAATAGGTCAATAAAGATCCAAAAGGTATTTTAGGCCGTGGGGTCAAAAAGATTTAAGATGGGAAATGTCTAGAATACCCCCAACTTAAAATTATAAAAAACTCGCAAGTGGGTACGAATGGACCCTCCAACTCATCACCACAACATACGAGTGGTGCCCTCAAGTCATCACCGGGTTAGAAAGTTGGACACCACATTCTATCCAACATACGACTCCCTTTCCCAACCTATCACCATACCATATGACTAGTACCATATAGCCGTACCCTAAACAAAATATTAAGGGCTAGACACTGGACAACATATGATTGGACCCTAAACTTCTCATCACAATACCATACGACTCGATGAAGTCTACCGTATGAAGGACAAAACATAGTCATCAACACACTGAGCAACACATTACTAGGGTCCCTAGAACCATTCCCACTCTATACGACTCGTATGTTGAGTCGTTACAAGGACATTTAGTTCTAAACTCAAGAAATTTCAAAGGCCAAAACCTAGGGTGCTTCATGCCAACTCAAGGTCATGGTTGGGTAATTCTTCTCTTGAGGTTTAAGATGTATAGAGGTATAGGCTATGACCTTACCTCACTTTATTAACACACAACCAAGACCAACTCTAGAAGTATCACAATAAACTACAAACCTAATTGTACCATTTGGTAAATTCAAGGCTAGAGCAGAAGCATGTTGAGTCTTCAACTCCTGAAAACTTTTTCAATGGAATCTGACCACAAAAATTTGAATTTCTTTTGGGTTAGTTATGACATGGGAGAATAAATAGAAGGAAACTCTTAAATGAACCGTCTACAATAGCCAGCTAAACCAAAGAAACTTCTAATGTTTGATCGAGAGATGGGTCTAGTGTAATTTCATACTGCCTTAATCTTTTAAGGGTCAATTAGATGTTTCAGACTCAATATTGTAATTGGATTTTACATCTGAGATCATTTTGATCAAATATGGGTCTCACACCTAAATTTCTAATTTCTCAACCTTCCGACCAATGGTCAAATAAGCTCAGGTGAATAAGGAACCGAACCAAAGGTCTACCTAGCCTAAAATCAATATTTTGTATCTGATGGCACTATCAAAATTCTCATCCGAGGCCATCTACTAGGAGTTTTGGTCTGAGACCAAATCCTAACCAACATAAGCTCCAAAATTAAGAAATGACCCTAAAATCCAAACTAAATGTCCGATCACTAAACTATCAGTTCCAATACGTTATAAATGACATGTAGCTACTATGGCAAGTATCAAAATACCAAAAATACACACAACTTAAGAAAATAACCTAGAGGGTCATTACAATATCCACTACAAAGAGGAATTTCATCCTCAAAATTCAATGGATAGAGAAAATCTCAAAGCTCGAAAGGATGAGGTATTGGGCCTGCATGCTTTGAGTATGACTTACCAGATAACCTCCATGAATAGAAAACACTTCCAAGGGATTTTACCACCAATATATCTTTTTCAACCAACTCTTTCACTTTACTTCCATGCAGCCAAAACTCAACTTCAACCACCAACTGGCCTCCAACTAAACTTAGAAAAGTTGATGCACACAAATCCAAATCATGATATACTAATACCATCATGATACCCACATAAATAAGCAAAGGCTCATCCAAGCCAAAAGCAAATCAAGGCATGAGCCATTACCAACTCCAAATCCATATATAACCTTCCTTTAATATCCCATACCTGCTATCTACTCTAACCAGGAGGACAATCGCCTGAGTCCTATCCATTGCAATCTCATCATAGAGAACTCGAAGGACTAAAGTTGATCATTTAAAAGTCCATACGTAAACATGAGAATTAACTCATGAGGAACAATCTAGGCACACAAATGGAGATAATTAAGAAATGTAATCTATGTCAATGTTACAACTAGTTTGACTAATAATCAAAACTAAGACTTAAAAGTTCAAGGCATAACTACTCATCACCAAATGATCCATTCCAAGATGTCTCATCACTAAGAATGAAACCATACTATATCCCACTCAGGAATACTACTCTTGCAGAGTATATCATCCAAAATTCCCAAAGAAAAATAAAGCCTTATGGTCAAAGCTAAAGAAACCTATACTAGGTCCATGAGATATCATCTGAACACTTATCAACCATAATCCATCCAAACTCGTGAAAAACAAGTAGGTAACCACAGAATAGGTTTAACCAGCCTACAAATGAAATTTAAATAGAGACAAATCTAAAATGGAGTTTGCACTTACGATTTACAACCCCAAAGATAAAATCTCAATACCAAAGTTAAATCACTCGATATCAACTACCCAAACCAAACTTGAATAGAGGTACGCATTCATACTCCAACTCTATCATAATTTTCAAATTTCCAACCCAAGGTGTCAAAACCAAAATTAAGCCAACAAATTCAAACTAAAGTCAAATACTCACATTGACCATGTGTTCTAAATAAGACACATCTATGGTAAATCATATTAGGCTAATACTGAAACATAATTGAAGAAGAAAATTGCAATAGAGGGTAAATAACCATCTAAAAACATAGGAAATCAACTTCATATCTGTTGGAGGCATGAACTATCAAAACATGTTCAAAATCTTCCTAAGGCTGCAAACCTCACTAAAAATGGCAAAAACTTTACCAAGTTGGAGAAATGAAACTTTAGCCAAGAACTAATCAATCCAACACTCTATCTTGGCAATGAATAGTCATAGGCTTATATCATAGAGTATAATCACTCCACCAAATCTTATTAGGCCAAACAAACTTAGAAATGGGTATTTTCTAAATTTGCCCAATTAGGACAATCAACACTCAATTAATCCATGAATCACATCATCGAGGAAGGATGCACTAATCTTTACACCATTCCACGGTCAAGACCACTACCACAAAATGAACCCAATAACATAAGATAAAGAATTTTCAATTTGCCAACTTAAGTGTAGTCACAGGAACTATCACATGTCTCCAACTCTCTAACTCAACTAAAATGAGAACTGCTACACGGTGAGAATAGAGGATCCAACTCTACACCAATAATGAGGGTAAATCAACACGAGAAGACAAACCCAACAAATCTAAGAGATAAATCTAAGACCTTCCAACATTAATATCAAGCCACTATCGGGTAATGAAATAGTCACAAACAAAGAATGGACCATAAACTAGTCAAGCTCAAAGACTGGCCATAAAGAAAGAGAAAGCCAATGCAATAACCTTAGTAACCTAGGAGTCAAGTCTAAGGATCCCACACTCAAGAATGATGACATAACTAAATGGGAAACTCTAGAACCATACAGAACCAGAAAAGGTCAACTTACCTTTAATACCATAATTCATTCCCGATCAATCTAGAATAGTAAACCAAGAGGAAAACAACCAATCCTTACCTCTTTATAGGAAAAAAATCATCAAATTAGGATATAGTTGCCTGAGTCAATGAATAAGGACTGCAAGGAATGGTATTCCAACTAAAAATACTAGTCTAAAAAGATACCCAATGAGGAGTAATAAAAAAGAGCAATGACATCAATAGCAATAGAAATATCAATTTAAATATAATAAATAAGCAGCACCAAAATAAAAATCAATAGCATGTACCACCCAAGGTAAATGGAACTCAAACCAAAATTCTACACCCATGGGGAGAAAACATCAATACAGATGTACTTCATCCACTACTAAATAAAATAAACCACGGGGTAGTAATTTAAGCATGAATTCAATAACAAGTCACATAATAACCAATATGAACTCATCAAGACATATAATCATCAATGGGTACAAAGACCCCTATACACATAATGAAAAAGGTAAATACAGGAAATAAAAGCTTACCTAGTATGGTGAAATCCACAATTATATACCTAGTCGGTCTAAGGAAGAATAAATATAAATTGGTCCAAACTTAAATTGGACAACTGAATGATTAATTTTTGTTCCAAGTGCACTATCTCTAACTAAAGGTACCATAATCCTAAAAATGATCTAAATGACTAGCAATCCCATGACAGGGACACTTTCTAGACTAGTGACCAATCTATTTGCCAATGTAGCAAACTCTTGAAGCCCTAATCTAGCAAGAAATATAAATTGAGCCCAAATAGTTAGCAAACTGATGTTGAGAGTGCTCTCTACTACCATGATCATCCTTTGCATAGCCATAGCCTACCTTAAGAACTCTAGGCTAGTAGAGAATCTATACTAACTTTATCTAAACAATCAACTCGTATCTGGGGAACTCTTTAGACCAACTTCCAATCTCACTACAACTAAAATAAGCTCCTAAAATACTCTGAGATGATGCCTCTGTTCATCCATAATGGTCGCCATGGACTGATACCTATACCAAAACTTTGCAAGGTTCGATGAGAAATCTACCCATTATGGTCACTATGACTAATCAAAGAATCACTCATAGTCTGAAATTCTACTTGCTTAGAGCAAATAGACTGCAAGTGAAATTGACATCTATTAGAGGATTCTCACCCCTGGATAAAATATCAATAGAAATATATTGCTAGCATGGCCTTTTGTTGCCACCTTTATAAGTTTCAATACATGATTTATTTATGGTCCTCGCATTATCCTCAACCTAAAAGAAGGAAGACTTAGTGCTATCAAGTGCTTTAATGCCAAATGGAGTGGTGATGTTATTCCTCTGATAAATTCAGATAGCATGCCCTACTTAAAGGGATATAACATATGAGTATGCTTGGCCCACTAAAGAAAGCCATTATCATACTCAAAAACTGATAAAGGACCCTAATGGACACCAATAGACCCAACTCTTATTTGAGAACTGCTCGATGATCTGGATGTCACCCCTAACTATGATGGGTCTGCAACATACTCGGGATCTCCAATGCTAAACCTCAAAGGGCTGAAGTAGTCACGAGCTCTACTGGAACCTAAGTTGACCCCAAATCCTTAGTATGAATGCTAAAGATATTGTATATCCATTCTTAACTCTCTGGTCTGATGTTATGTTAAAGCTCTAAAAACATGTGTTGAAATCTCATCCACATCTATCGACTATATTGCATCATCTATTTAGGACAAAAAAAAGTTAGGGAATACGCTCGATGCTTATAGCATTGCGGACATAAAATAAGGAGTTAAGAAATGAATATCTCTGCACCGATCTACAAGACTCTATTAAACACTTAGCTTTTATACTAATACATCGGTGAAACCTAAGATCTGATACCAATTGGTCACAACCCAATTTATCAAGTCATGATAGATGATAAGTTCTCAATTTGATAACTTACTAGCACTTTTAAGCCTAAATTATCATACTTTTTGTTGATTTGTTGTTAATTTCTTACTTAATGCTCATTTGTGTAGGTAAAGGTTAAAAAGGGAAGATGAGTAAGTCATTTAAGTCAACAAGAGGCCAAATATAAAAGAAAAAAGCCAAATGCTTGAAATCAGGACCAAGAATCGACTCTCCATTATTGCAATCGCAGCCTAAGGGTCACTATTGTGATCTAATTTCAATTCAAACCTTGGCAATCATGAGGTGACCACCACAATCACGAGAATTGCAAATATTATCAAGAGATGGCGATCATGATAGGTTAGAAAAATCAAGGAAATAATTATAATATACTTAAGAGACCAAGAGCAAGGTGGCATTTTTGTAACATTTGAAAAATATGGAATTTAGGCTTAAATAGGTGTTTTAAGATCAATTTTCATCATCTATATTTTATCCATCTTTTTCCCATCTATATATTTTCCATATTTAGGACATCGTTGAACTACTCTTAAACTAATAAGACATTAGAGAAATTCATAAATGAAGGATTAGAAAATTCCATTAAAGATTTGTTGAAATTTATAGTTTGGATTTGCATTCTCTTTATCTTTCATGGAACAATTTGGTGGAAGTTTTGTTATATCTTTACTTTCTATCTTTATGAGTAGTTAATTCTTAATCTTGGGGTTATGCTTGAATAGGTTCTGATTAGTGTATGAGTGTTGCTTATTTATCTATCTAATTAGCTATTTATTGTGGTTTTTACTTTTACCCCATGCTTGAACTAGAAATTATGTGTGAAAACCCCAAATATTTAGGATCCCATACCATCCTTGAAAGAGGGGTATTGGGTGAGGGGTATTTGCAAACAATAACTTGAGTTACCTTGTGGGATCAAATTATCTTAGAAATAAAGGTGTTGTTTGAGTTAAATCATTTGATAGTATCTTCTTCAAAATAAGGGTGCTAATCGAGAAAAAGGATTAGTTGTTTTTCCACATTCATTAGGTGTTTGAAAGAACCAACAAATGAAATTTAGTGTTTTATTGAAAGATTCACACTAATACCTCTAAATTTAGCCTACCCATGACAATAGTTAAATTTGGATAAATTCTCAACTACACATGCATGAGTTCGCACCTAGAATGTCATGACCCCAAGATCTATTCCTAATTGATTACGCGATAATTTTTTTAGCCTCGAGTTAGTCGTCCAAAAGCCCAAGAATTGTTATACTTTTGAAAACGTTCTAAAACCCCCAAATATTTGTATCCCATACTTGAATTTAGCAAGTAACTTTTATTTCAAACTTATTTGATCACCACTAACATTGTTCCTCATGGATTTGACCCCGACTCAAAGTTTAAAAATTATATTGACAACGACCGCCTTGAACTTAATTTGATATGTAAGTTGAGAGTTATCAAAATAGTGTCATTGCCAGGGAACAATTTGGTGTATTGAGTTATTTTGGAATTTTTCCTTTCTTGCTTTGATTCAAACTTGTGAGTATTTTTTTGTGATTTTCTGTTGGTTCTTGTATTAGATTTTTTTGTTTACTTGTCACTATGGAATCTTGGAATTAATGATTTTAGTGGTTACAAATCTTATCTTTATGATCCAAGTACATATTATGCTAAACCCACTTTGAAAAAATTGTAAATATGCTCCCCGACAATAGGTGTTTGCACCATCTCGATCCTATTTGGAGTACGATTGTTCTTTATATAGTGGTTGAGATAGACATTGGAGTGATTTTCCAAATGCCCCATCACTTAGTTATGCTAACAAAAAGGCTAGTTCGTCTTTTGAGTTTGATAGGTCTCATGATATGATAAATAAAGAACGCGTGATGGGTATAATAGAGTTGAAGCAATACTTCTAACAATCTTGGACCAGGTGACTACCACGGGGGAGAACATGTATCTCTTGCACTGATCCACGATGGTATTTAAAGAAAAGTGAAAATAAAGAAGAAGTGGTTGAGGAGGATAAACTTTCAAGTGTCATAAATAGGCCCAATCTTCAAAATAAAGGTGATATTGATGTGGAATAATGCTTGGTCATTTGTCAACCAACCTACTCCAAAATGATAATAGATGCCAACATTGAAGAAATAATACAAGATTTGAAAGAAAAAGCCAAGAAAATCTTTTGTGAAGGCTCTAGTTTTTTTAGAGGTAAGAATGTCAAGGAGAATGCAAATCCAGAAATAGGAAGACGACCTCATTCCAATCACTTTTTTATATTACGCTTGGTGGATGTGATAGAAGTTAAACCACCCAAGCAAATAATGTACATTGGAGATGAGGAACAAAATTTTTACATTTTGGAGTTTGTTATTCCAAAAGGAAGCAATTACATTCCTCATATGAAGGACAATAAGTACAAAATCCAATGTTTGACAAGTGGTTTTTTGATGTTCTCACTAATTCCCAATAAGCCTATTCGAAAATTTGATGTCAAGTTGAGTAAATGGTTAAACTATTTAAAGTGGTGAGATAGAAAATATATCAGTGTTCCCATACCTTTGCCCAAAGTACCTCAAAGATATATTGATCTAAACTTGAGCTAACCATTCAAATCTTCTAAATAAAGACATAAGTGATAGTCAAAAGATGTCTTGCCACGAATTTAAGTAAGGCGCATCTTGGGAGGCAACCCAAGAAATTTTTCTTAATATTTTCCATTGTTTTTTATTTAATTTTTAGCTAGTTTTTGGGTGTTTGTAAGTGATAGCATAAGTTGGAAAGGTTATCTAAAGAATGAAACCCCAAATAAGTTTACTAGAATTTTATTTTATTATTTTCCACTCTTAAACAAACTCAAAAGGAGCTCCTTAGTTTAAGTTTCTTTAAAGTATGAATTGTGATCACATTCCATGGCTTCTTTTGGTTTTAATTTACATTATTTGAGTTTAATTTTGTTGAATTGAGTTTTTGTGATAAAATTTTTTTAATGTGTTCCTTGTTCCAAATGCTCAATTGCAAAAATTCTTGCTTCCATACTCTAGTGCACACTATATGTTCGATGAAACACCCACTTGTAAATCTTTTTATTAATTGAGTGGTAGGTGATCGAATTTGGTTAGTATAATTACAAATGGCGTGTATTGCAGTGAATTGATGCATTGATATTTCTCATATGTGTTGTTATTCTATTTTTCAAGATCTTATCTTTCATGCACACCACATTTTTGTTAAAATGACGATAAGGAAGGACTGCCTTATGTGCTTATAAAGGTTAATGTGAATTTTCTTGGGCCATTATGTGATCATTTTCGGAGAATAACTTTGAGTCCAATTTGTATTAAGTGTTGGATAATCGTTGGTTTTTGGTATAAATTATTGATGAATATTGTGTCCATAGTTTGATCAACTAATGTACTTGTCATAGTATCCTTGGGTGAAGTTTGAGTAACTAGAGAGACATGAATTATTGCCTTTCTCTATGATAGATTGGGTGATTCCACTCTTAAGGGTATATGGTCGTTTGTGTTTCTATTGGTTCCATGAGTGTATTTTGAGCTAAATGGGCAATATGTGAAGTTGTTAAAGAATCCCATAGAGTGTAATGAAAATGTTACCCTGCATTCACCTAAGTTTTTCTTTAATTGATTAGGAAGAGGCAAAAGTTCAAAAGTACTTTCAAAATGTCATTGGCAAGAAATGGAATGATTTTGAGAAAAACCAAAAATATAGATTTCTTGTTGAAAAAGATCAAGGATGTTTTTGAGCTTTCTTTTGAGTGAGACCATTAAATTCAATTTTTGGCTCTCTGTTTACAAGGATGAGTCTTTGACTCAGAGTAACTTATGCAGCTCAAATAGCTCAAATTGGTTGGAGGGATAACTTCTAGCTCAATGAGTATGATGTCATGTATGGTGAGATTTTTGAATAATTCTTGTACATATGTGTAATCTAGAACTTGCCTCGAGTGTATTCAAAGAAACATTCTAGGGAATCTTGGTTTCGAGGATAACTCGAGGTCATTTTTGGTAAGTCACATACAAAAATTCCCACCATAACATTGTTTTCTAGCTAACCCAATTCACCCTTTTTTCCCACCTTTCTTTCTTACTGAAATAATAACCATGATAAAACACATAAACCCTTTTGAAAATCTCTGTTTTGGCGCTTAACCTTCTTTGATGCATCGCATGATTCTAAATAATGGATTATAGTCAAAAGCCTAAATTTAGGGGGTTGTATATTTGGGAAAAGATGTAAGGGTGGGTCAGATTCCTAGTTTGGGGGAAGAATATTATATTCTAAGATCATCCAAGAATCATGTATGTAAAGTGTAGACACGTAATTTTGTCTCTCCCTAAAACCAAATTTTATCCATTTTCATGTCACTTTATAATATACCCTCACCCATTTAATAATTTCCCTATAAAAAAACCAAAAAAACAATGTAATAAAAATATCCCACTTTTGACACCTCACCCTAACAAAAATAACAACCTATCGACCTCACACCCTACCCCATATACCCCCACATACCTCTCGCAAAAAAGGGTTTGTTTCATACCATTCCATACACAACACACACCATATACACACACTTCTATTTTTTACAAAAATACTCACCTAACCTAAAAATACACACAAATAGGAGTACGCATGCATACACTCACTGGAAATCATAAAAAGGAGAAAAACAAAAAACACATTGGGATGGTAAGAAGAAACCGATGAGAAGAACAATCAAACCAGCAAGATTTCAGCTGGTTCTTAAGTTTTTCAGCCACTTTTCAAGTTTTCCCATGAAACTTTTCATCAGAATCGGCTCTGGTTCGTCGAACAGAACCACCCAGTCCTGAAACCCTAAAAACTCTCAATATTTTTCTTGATTCTCTAACGAAATGCCACTGGGAAATGTATTTCAGTAACCCATTAATCCAAACATGGCTATTTGAACTATTCCAATGAGATCTCACCAGAAATCATCACACGTGTCTTTGATTCACCTAATTTTATTTTGGGTTGTTCAATTTATTTCTGCGAATTTCTGTTCGGATTGGATTTTGAGATTTCCTATTGGAGTTTATTCATTCTAAAGATTGAGGTGAGTTTAATAGAATTAGATTCTTTACTTTTATCGAGAAACACTTTTTTGAAAGCTCCAAATTGAGGTCGATTTCTAATCTTTACTCTTTTATTTCCCTGTTTATGATACTTGGTGTTATGGATTGACCATTTGTGTGATTGTTTGATCCTTGTTGGTGGTGAATAGTTTCTTGGATTTGATTAATTGTTGGTTCCATTGGTTATGCATTATTTGATGAAATGATATCTTATTTGAGATTTGAAATTTGAAATTTGAGAATAAACGTAGGGTGCAAACTAAAAATTGACAAAGGAGAATATTGGTTATTTAGATTCATTTATGATTATTTAATTCAGAATAAGTATTGACCTTGTTAAACACAATAATATCATGATAGGTTGAAATAGATAGACAAACGTAGGTCGAGTAGCCAAATTCAGGAATAATGATTATTTAATACTTGAATGGTTTGAATGATTTTGTTTTATCACATAAAATATCTATTCATTTATCTTGATAATGCCTCGAGTTCATTTGTATTTACTCACCAAAGAATGCCCCGAAGTATCTTGTATACGAAGGACGTTTGTGATGAAGGCCCAAGGCATCGGGTAGAGCATAGTTCAGGGTTAGAATAGGTTTATTTCAGCATCTTTTATTTCAGACTGTAATAATTGGACTGGATACTATTTTTTGGATTGGTTTTAGGATTAGTTTTGTTTTTTTGTTTCTTATTTTGTTCGTTTGTAAGTTTCATAGTGTCTACTAGATGATGTACTCAATAAAGCGACCGTGTTTGAACCATGGAATCGAGGGGTGCTTACCACCTTCCCCTTGGTCAACAGAATTTCTTAACCAGAATCTTTATTTGTAGATCAGTTTTAGAGTCAAACTATTTTGAAAAAGGATTTTCAAAGGTTACTTGGCACACACGATTTATATCAAGTGAAGACTCTGAATTTTATCGTAAAATATCCTTTTCAAAACAAAAATGTTTTATTTTTTCAATTAAAAATAAAACCTTTTGAAACATAAAATTCTATCTATTTTTGGTAAAAAAGGTGTGTGATAGCTCTGGCAACTATGCTGGGGACTTTTTAGAATTCAAGCTTATTTTTTTGAGTTGTATCGGCTTAGTTTGTACTATAGTTGTATTATCGTTATTGAATGCCTGCGTTCTACGTGCTTATAATTTTTCTCTTATGTGTTACCACTTTATATCTGTCATCATGTTCATAACACGAGTCATTTCTTTCACAACAAGTTTGATAGTGCATGTATGTACACGACCTCTAGTTGAGTTACCCCTATTTTAGGAGGAGGAGACATCGGGTGTATGGAGTTTATGGAAAGCTCTCCGAGCGAATATCAACCATACACTCCCTTGAATAGCCTTGTTAGTGGACCCCAACCTAGGTCAGCCATTGTGATTATTAAGTCAAAGAACTAGTCTAACCATGTTCAGGATCTAAGAAAGTTCTTTGAAAGGCTTTGCAGGTACAATCTCAAAATTAATCCAGCAAAATATGTATTTGGAGTGCCATCCAGAAAGCTGTTGGGGTTTATAGTCAATCGTCGTGGTATTGAATTGGATCCTTCAAAAATCTAAGTCATTCAGGATTTACCGCCGCCCAAGAACAGAATAGATGTGATAGTTTGTTTGGTAGATTGAACTACATCAGCAGGCTTATTGCTCAGCTCACAACCACTTGTGAGCCCATAATCAAGTTGTTGAAGAAAAGTGTTACGGTTGAGTTGACTAAGGAATGTCTGGAAGCGTTCGATAAAATCAATAGATATTTCTCAAATCCACCTGTGTTGGTACCACCAATGCCTGGTAGGCCTTTGATCTTGTACTTATTAGTTATCGACAATTGCTTAGGTTGTGTCTTGGGTCAACATAATGTCACAGGAAAAAAGGAGCAAGTTATTTATTATCTTAGCAAGAGGTTCACAATATATAAAGCCAAGTACACTCTTCTTGAAAGGACGTACTGCGCCCTAACTTAGGTAGCGCAAAAATTAAAGCATTATCTTTCATCCTACGCTGCTTATATCATATCCCACATAGATATTTTGAACTATATCTTTCAAAAGCCTATGAAAATACATCGACTGGAAAAGTGGAAAATATTGCTTACTGAGTTTGACATTGTATATATGACTCAATCCACCATGAAAGCACAAGATTTGTCTGATCATTTTGCTGAGAACCTCATTGATAAAGATTATTAACCATTGAAGACATATTTCCCTGATAAAGAGGTGTTGTGTATTGATGAAGTCATTATAGAGGCTGATCCAGGTTGGAAGTTGTTCTTTGATGGTGCCATTAATATGAAATGAGTCAGAATAGGTACAATTCTTATCTCTAAATTGGGCCAATATTTTTCGGTAACAGCACAACTTTAATTTTATTGTACCAACAACATAGAAGAGATGAAACTTGCATTCTAGGGCTAAGGCTAGATATTGACATGGGTGTTTAGGAATTATTATTTTTGGGGGACTCAGACTTGCTTGTCCATCAGATTTAAGGCATTTGGGAGACATGGAATTTAAAGCTCATATCGTATCGACAATGCTTGCATGATCTATGTCAACAGTTCGTATCAATAAGGTTTAAGCATATTCAAAGAATTCATAATGAGATTACTTTATGTTCGGGACCCTCCTGAAAAATGGGAATTAACTTTATGTTTAGGACACTCCTGAAAAATAGGAATTTCTTTTATGTTCAGGACCCTCCTGGAAAATAGGGATTTACTTTGTTTTCAAGACACTCCTTGAAAAGGTGATTTACTTTATGTTCAGGACCATCATGGAAAATGGGAAATCACTTTATGTTCAAGAACATCCTGGAAAGTGGAAATTTAGTTTATGTTGAGGACCCTCTTAAAAATGGGAATTTATTTTATGCTCAGGACCGTCTTGGAAAATAGGACTCAATTTTAAAAAAATGAAATCATTCTCTATCAAAATCATTATTTGGGATAATTTTTGTTCTAGATTTGATTTTGATTTCCAGAGCCCGCCTGAAGAATAGGGTGATGAAACTAAAAGTCAGGAACCCGCCTGAAGAACATGGTGATGAAATTGAAAGCAAAGAGAACTCTTTAAGAATAGGGTAATGAAATTGAAAGTCAGGAGTACACCTGAAGAACAGGGTGATAAAATTGCAAGTCAGGAGCGCGCTTGAAAAACAGGGTGACAATATTACAAGTCAGGAGCCCATATGAAGAACAGGGTGATGAAATTACAAGTTAGGATCCCGCCTTAAGAATAGGGTGATGAAATTGTAAGTCGCCCGCCTTAAGAACAATGTGATGAAATTGCTAGTTAAGAGCCCATCTAAAGAACAGGGTGATTAAATTACAAGTCAGGAGCCGGCCTGAAGAATAGGGTGATAAAATTGCAAATCAGAAGCCCACCTAAAAAACTGGGTGATATAATTTAAATTGAATAGCCTTTCTGAAGAACAAGGTGATGAAATTGAAAGTAAGGAGCCCACTTGAAGAATGGGGATATGAAATTACAAGTCACGAGCCCGCCTGAAGAATAGGGTAATGAAATTGTAAATTAGGAGTCCACCTGAAAAATAGGGCGCTGAAATTGAAAGTCAGGAGCCAGCATGAAAAATAGGGTGATAATATTTAAAGTCAAGAGGCCGCCTGAAGAACAATGTGATGAAATTGCAAGTCAGGAGGCTGCTTGAACAATAGGGTGATGAAATTGAAAGTTAGGAGTCCGTCTGAAGAATAGTATGATGAAATTGAAAGTCAGGAGTCCGTCTGAAGAATAGTATGATGAAATTGAAAGTCAGGAGCTTCCTAAAGTACAAGGTGATGAAATTGAAAGTTAGGAATCCGTCTAAAGAACAGGGTGATGAAATTGCAAGTCAACAGCCCACCTGGAGAACAGGGTGATAAAATTAAAAGTCAGGAGCCAGCTTGAAGAACAGAGTGATTTTAAAAGTCAGGAGCCCACCTAAAGAACAAGGAGATGAAATTGCAATTCAAGCTCTCGCCTAAAGAATAGGGAGATGAAATTGCAAGTCAGGAGCCCGCCTGAATAATGTGGTGATAAAATTTAAAGTCAGGAGCTTGCCTAAAGAACAGGATGAAGAAATTAAAAGCCAAGCAACAAGGTGATAAAATTGCAAGTCAAGAGCCCTCTTGGAGAATAGGGTGATAAATAGCAAGTCAAGAGCCAAGGAAAGCTTCATAGATAGGAGTTTATGGTTTTATTTATATTTTTAACTTGTAATTTTTCATTTTTAATGTAATAACAGAGTCACGGACAAAAACCTTGATAGACTCACTTGACTCTTCAACTTGGTGTAGTCCACTTTCTTTTCAAACCTTATAGATACCTGTGACTTGATTCCCTCATAATCTGGGTAAATAGGATGTCCAAAATTAACAATCAGTTGCATTCCTTCCTTCTATTTCCTAACTTAGAGTAATGGTCGTGTCAAAATTTATTCTCGTTTTCTACTTCTTTGTCTGTAAACACTTTGTGTTTACATCCAAAGAGGGGCATGATGTAGAAACAAAATTTTGTCCCTCCCTAAAACTAAATTTTATCCATTTTTTGTCTCGCTTTATCATACACCCTCACCTATTTAATATTTTCCCTATAAAAAGAAAACAAATGACCAACCTAACAAAAATAATCCCACTTTTGAAACCTTACCCTAACAAAAATAACAACCTATCCACTTCACACCCTACCCCATATACCACCACATACCCTCCACCCCACGTTTGATTCCATTTTTCTAACAAATTCTCTCAAAAAGGATAAAAATATATATGATACACACTACTATATAAATATAGATACATAACAGAAAAGGGGTTTCTTCATCACAATGTCATACACAATACACACCATAAATACACAATTCCATTTTTGATAATAAATATACTCACCTAACCTCACAATACACATAGATAAGAATACGCATACACTCATTAACAAGAAATCATAAAAAAGAGAAAAACAAAAAAGAGTTTGGGATAGGAAGAAGAAACTGGTAAGAAGAACAATCAAACTGGTGAGGTTCTGGTTGGTTTTCAAGTTTTCTGGCAAGTTTTCAAGTTTTTCAGCAAAAATTTTCATCGGAATTTGCTCTGGTTCGTCGAATAGACCCACCCAGTCCCAAAACCCCTAAAAATCTTGATAGTTTTCTTGATTCTTAGGCAAAATCACACCAAGAAATTCATTTCTGTAACCCATTAATCCAAAATCAAGCGATTTGAGCTAATTCCGGTGAGATCTCGCTGGAAACCATCACACGGGTCTTTGATTCTCCTAATTTTATTTTGGGTAGTTCAACTTATTTTAGCAGATTTCTGTTCGAATTGGATTTTGAGATTCTTCCATTTTAGTTGGTTTGTTGAGATGTTTAAGTTAAGGTTATCGAAAGTGAATTCTTTATTTTTACCAAGAAACACTTTTTTGAAAGTTCTAAATTGACTTCCATTTCTAATATTTACTCTTTTATATCCTTATTTATGATACTCGATGTTATGGATTGAACATTTGTGTGATTGTTTGATCTTTGTTGGTTGTGAATAGTTGCTTGGTTTTGATTCATTGTTGGTTCTATTGGTTATGTATTGTGTGATGAAATAATGTCTCATTTGAAATTTGAAATTGGTAATTTGAGAATAAGAGTAGGGCATGAACTAAAAATAAACAAAGGAGAATATAGGTTATTTTGATTAATTAATGGTTGTTTAATTTTGATAGGAAAACATAGGTCGGGTAGGAAAATTCGAGAATTATGATTGTTTAATGCTTGAATGGTTTGAATTATTTTGTTTTATCACATAAAAATGTATTTATTTTGCCGAGGAATGCCCCGAGGCCAGTTGTATTTATTCACCAAGGAAGCCCCCAAAGTATCCTATATGTAAAAGACATTCATGATGAAGGTGCAAGGCGTCGGGTAGAGCATAGTTCAGGGTTAGTATAGATTTATTTAAGTATCTTTTGTTTCGGACTATAATAATTGGACTGGAAACTATTTTTTGGATTTGTTTTTGGATTGGTTTGTTTGCTTGCTTGTTTTGTGTGTTTTGTTGGGTTATATATTCAGTAGTTTCTACTAGCCAGTATATTTCACGAAGCGACCATGGTTGAACCACGGGATCAAGGGTTGCCTAACTCCTTTCCCTCAATCAATAGAATTCCTTAATCGGAATCTCTATTCGCAAATCAGTTTTAGAGTTAAACTATTTTGAAAAAGGATTTCCAAAGGTGACTTGGTACACCTAACTTATGTCATGTGGGAACTTTGAATTTAATTTTAAAAGATCCTTTTTGAAACAATTTTTTTTTGTCACTTAATAATAAAAACCTATTGAAACATAAAATTCTATCTTTTTTTGGTAAAAAAGAGGTGTGCCATAAGGTTGTCAACTAATGTTTCTAAAAGACAATAGATGTGCTTGATGATAAAGTTGAATATCCTATCCTATAGAACTGATAACGCTCAACTTACACATCAATTTAGTGCAAGGAGATCGACGTCAACATATTTACCCGACTTTGGAGTCAGGGTTGAATCCACAGAGAACAATGTGAGTGAAGATTAAACTAGTTTGAAACTAAAGCTACAAGTTATATTCAAACAAATGATACAAAAAGATAAAATGAGGGTTTAGGTTTAACAAGTTGTTATTTTTCACTTTACTTTCGGTGTTTGTAAATCAAGATTTTATGAAATAACAAGAATTATGTTCACTAGGGCTTCCGGTACATGACAGGTGCTAAAAGTGGTTCAAGATTCTCACGGTGGGTAGGATAACAATAAATCTTTATCGATGTTATTCTTAAATGTCTCTCCACCAAATTAAGTGTTTAATTACCTAATCCTCTCGGCCTTAGGTAATTTTTATTAACTAGCCAGATTTTACCTAAGATTAACCAACCTTCTTACAATGCTGATTCTTAAATGAAGTACTTTCGAGTCCCTGTTGATAATTCACTTCCTACTATATTTGATTTCTTTATCAAGCAAATCAAAGCAGGTGTGCCTACTGTTTACAACCAATAGATGTTAATTAAAACCTCAGAATTATCAAGAAATCCTACCACCTTTTGAATCTTGAATACTTAGCACCTTATCAAGATCCCATAATTCAGGTTAAAGGGATTTAGCCACTCATGACGTAAAAATGGAAGCAACTAGACAAATTCATACTTTGAAAGATAAACTTACGACAAGATAAATAGAAACTATAGATTCTCAGATTAGATCACAGGAAAATCCAAAAATAATGATAATAAGCTCTTTATAGTATTTGCTTTTTCAAGCAAAGAAAATTAGAGAGAAAATATTATAAGTATTGCCAAAACTCAATGTGTAGAACAATAATAATAATCTCTATAAAACTCTAAAACAATGCTTTAAATAACAAGATCTAATTATGGAAACAAAATCAAGATCACAGTTGTTTCTCGAAATAGACGATGATGAGTTGTGACGCTTTATCAGGATCCTGATGACTTATCAGGAATATCGTCTGGTCTTCTTCACATTTGTACAAGTTCTGTCTTAGTTTGACGGCGACTATTAATGGCTTATCAGGTTTGTGATGATTTATCAGCAATGTTGTCACACTTCTACTCCAATTATCATGTTCTGCCTAAGCCTGACGATGAACTTGATAGCTTATCATACTCCTGACGGCTTATCACAAAATGTTGTCACATATCTCAGCTAACTCTCAGTTTTTGTCTAGCCTGACAGCAACATTGATAGCTTATCATGAAAATGTCATCAACCACATTATTTTTCAGGTTTAACTCTTTTGTTCTAGATTCAACTCTTTTTATTCCCATTTTCCTTAGGTTCTTTTGCATCATCATTTTCTCTGTAATATCAATGTAAAACAATCAAAAACAACAAAAGTTGCTCAAGACTTCACAATTATTTCTCGTTATAAGCCTTAAATATATTAGCATCAGCTCACACATCAATACCCTCAACTTAAAACAATTGTTTGTCCTCAAGCAACCAAAATATAACCAAGAGAATACAAAATACATTCGGCAGTCAATTTTCTATATCATCCCAACAAAACTTCACCTTCTCCTAGGTCAATCAATTCAAACTCAATTGTGTATAGTATTGAAAAACAACAATGCAACATAGAGGAATTAAGATATGGCATAAATTCACCAATAGCAACCATGCACGTACCAAGATCACACTATTCGAACAAGTTAGCAACTAGCAACATAACCTGTGTTCCCTCACAATAAAGAAATCCATTTTTCACTCATATCAGAAATCACATATATACACTTAGGGATAATCAAGAGATTCACTCTCAGCATGAAGTTCCACTAAATATATGTCAAATGTCATAGGCTTGCTGTTATAGTTAGTACGAAGGTTTTCTGACAGGTCAGCTAGGATCACTATAGGTCTTTTTCTTAGCTTGTAATGTAGGCTAGGGGCTGGTATGATATTCAAGGGTATTTAAAGTGACTACGCCTCCTTGACACTACGGTAAACTCTTGGGGTTTCACTTCTTAACCTTTTTCTTTTTCTTTTATTGATCACACATGCTCAAGGTGGGTGCTATCTTTTCAAAAACCAAATTATCTTTTTCTAATCTTTTATACAACTTTTTTTTTCTTATTCTTTTTGTACCACACCCAAATTTTTATTCTTTTCTCTTATTCTACCTCTCTTCATACTCATTTTACATCACGCACCTCTATGATAGCCACCCTTAACTTAGGCTATTTGCCTAAGTCAAGGTGCACAGTGTCCAAGGTGGACTAGGGCCAAAATAGATTCATTGTGAAACAAATGGGAAGGTGATATATGTCATGAAAGAAATAGGCTATTCAGGCTTAAAATAGGGATCAAGGGATATTATGTATACAGGGAAGGTCATTTAGGCTAAAAGTGGGCTAATATCAAAACGACCTATGATCCTCTCCTAACCCTTATCCTACAACCAAGGCAAGACGAATCAGGCAAGTTCTGGATTCACACACAAAGGGATCTGAGTAATACCTCACACACACATGGCACACAAATATATCACACATTACTACTTATCTGATTTGTGCAATTGTTTAGCACTGATTATCAAGTTTCCAGAACTAATGCCACCAAAAGATGCACTGTTGTCACAATTAGATACAATTCACACAAAGGTGCTCAAAAATCACAAAATATATTAACTACCTAATTACGTGTATTTGTCCTTGTTAACCACAACACATCACAAAACAAAACACAATAGCCTAAACATGCTGGCTCTACTAGGAACAAGACTTCGAGAAAAAGCGGCACGGGAACAAAAACCCATGGAGGACATCAACACCCACAAGTAGCCCCACCCTTAAATTAAAATCATGTAATGTCCCCAATGCAACAAACCAAAACAAGAGAGTTAGAAACATACCTGTGGCACCACGGGTGCAAAGATCTGATGTAAATTATATAATATGAATACAAAAAACAAAATACCTTGGGTCGCCTCCCAAGAAGCGCCTAATTTAGTGTCATGGCATGGCTCAGTTATCTTGACTACTCAAACTTCATCAAGATACCTTGTTGACAATTATTTATGTCTCCACTTAGAGGATTTGAAACGTCGACCCAGCTTTTGATTAATACATCTTCGATCCGCATTAGGCAAACGTACGGATACAATGACACTTCTTTTATCTCACCATTTTGATGACTTGAATCTCTTACCCAACTTCATATCAAATTTTTAGATAGGCTCATTGGGTATTGATGTGATTATCAATAATCCACTTGATTCATATTGAATTTTTCCTTTACTGACCTTCAAGTGGGAGGTTTTATTTTGCTCTTTTTGAATGCCAAACTCTAAAATATAAGGATTATGTTCCTCATCCACAAAACACCTCAGTTGCTTGGGTAGGTGGACTTCCATCTCATCCACCAAGCACAATGTTGAAAAATGGTTTGAATGAGGTCTTGTCCTTAATTTTGGAGTTGCATCCTTCTGGGCATCCTTACCCCAAATTGGGCTAGAGTCTTTGGAAGAGATTTGCTTGGTTTTTTCTTTTGCCTCTAGCACTGTTTTCTCAATCTTGGCATCATCCCTCATGGTTGGAAAATCATTGAGTGTTGCTCAATATTAAGCACAACATCAATAAAGGATTCTTGTTACTCATCTTTACACTTGTCCATTATGTTAAGTAATTCCATAGACAAGATATCATCTAAACATAATGTAGAAAAGTGCTTTGAATGCTTGACCTCTATATCCATATCCTCTATCATTCTTCTTTCCTAGCTATTTTCCCTTATGTCTTGATGTATATCACGTATGATATTATTTATTGTGTCTACATAATCCAACACTAGTTGAAGCATAGCTTCAATTCCACTCTTTTTGGTTCTTCGTTCTTCCTGTTCTTGACCATAAGACCATTTAAAATCATAAGAAAAACTAGAATTTGGGTTAGCATACTGGGGGGAGGGGGTATTTTGGCAATCACTCCAATGTATATCTTGACCACCACATAAAGAACAATCATATTCCTAGTAGGATGGAGATGGTGCACACATCTCTCTTCGACGAGCATATCTACAATCTTGCCAAAAGTAAGGCCCATCACAATATGGACAGGGTTCATCAAGACACAATTTCCAACCACCAATCTCATGTTCATTCCAAGATTCCATAGCAATAAGTAAACTTAAATAAAAATCTACCTAACACTAAAAATAAAAGAAAACTAAAAACAAATATTTACAAGTTTAAATTCAAGCAAGTAGGCTAAAATTCCAAACCAAATCAATATGCCAAATTGTTCCCCGACAATGGCACCATTTTTGAGAACTCTCAACATACATATCAATTTAGTGCAAGGCGGTCGTCGTTAATATATTTACCCAACTTTGGATTCGGGGTCAAATCCATAGGGAACAATATGATTGGCGATTAAACTAGTTTGAAACTAAAGCTATAAGTTAAATTCAAATAAATAAAATAAAAAGGTAAAATGAGGGTTTAGGTTTAACAATGTTTTGTTTGTCACTTTACTTTCGATGTTTGTAAATCAAGATTTTAAGAAATAACTAGAATTACGTTCACTAGGTCTTCTCATACATGAAAGATGCTAAAAGTGGTTCAAGATTCTCACAGTGGGTAGGATAACAAGCTATCATTATCGATGTTATTCTTAAATGTCTCTCGACCTACTTAAGCGTTTAATTCCCTAATCCTCTTGGACTTAGGAAATTTCTATATACTGCTAAGATATTACCTCAGGTTAACCAACCTTGTTACTTCGCTGATTATTAAATGAAGTATTTCCAAGTCCCTATTGATAATTTACTTCCTACTATATTTGATTTCTTTCTTAAGCAAATCAAAGTAGGTGTGTCTATTATTTGCAACCAATAAACGTTAATTAAAACCTCAAAATTATCAAGAAATCCTACCACCTTTTGAATCTTGAACACTTAGCACCTTATCAAGACCTAACCCTATATCTCATAATTCAGGTTGAAGGAATTTAGCCACTCATAACGTAAAAATCGAAGCAACTAGATGAATTCATGGTTTGAGATATAAACTTACCATAAGATGAATAAAAACTAGCGATTCTCAAATTAGATCACAAAGGAAAATCCTAGAATAATGATAATAATCTCTTCAAAGTATTTGCTTTTTCAAGCCAAGAAAATATCAAAAGTATTGTCAAAAATCAATGTGAGGAACAATAACAATAATCTCTAGAAAACCCTAAAACAATGCTTTAAATACCAAGAGCTAATTATGGAAACAAAATCAAGATCACAACTTTTTCTCGGAATAGACGACGATGAGTTGTGATGCTATATCAGGATCCTAACGACTTATCAGGAATAACATTAGGTCTTCTTCACATTTATACAAGTTCTGTCTTAGTCTAATGGCGACTGTTGATGGCTTATCAAGTTTATGATGACTTATCAGCAATGTCGTCACACTTCTACTACAATTCTCATATTCTGCCTAAGCTTGATAATGAACCTGATAGCTTATAACACTTCTGACGACTTATCATAAAATGTCATCACATATCTCACCTGACTCTCAGTTTCTATCTAGCCTGATGGTAACTCTGATAGTTTATCACATGGCTGACGAATTATTAGAAATGTTGTCAGCCACATTATTTTTCAAGTTCAACTCTTTTGTTCCAGATTCAACTATTTTTATTCCCATTTTTCTTAGGTTCCTTTGCATTATCATTTTCTCAACAATATCAAAGTAAAACAGTCAAAGATTATAAAAGTTGCTCAAAACTTTATAATTATTTCTCTTTAAAAGACTTAAATGTGTTAGCATCAACTCACACATTAAGAACATAAAGAGAAATTAGATAAGAGACAGACTAAGAAGGTCTTATAGGTAGAAAATCTCTTGAAAATATCAATGAAGTGAAGAAAGAAAATGGTCTCTTTGAATTGTTTGGTAAATATTAAACAAAAATTTAGGAAAATATAGGAAATAATTTGAATAAGAATAAGGTGGATAGTTTGAAATTTTGAGGGGTAAAAAGGGTTGAGCAATTGCATTCAAGAAGGTCTTTTAGTCACTTGATCCATATATCTTCCTTTCTGCACTTTAAACCTTCATCTTGACCCACAAGACCTTAGTGATTCTAAACTAGGTAAGTCTACATTATTGGTGAAAAAAACAACGGACAAGTCTATGGTTATACTCGTTGTGCTTGAATTTCTTTGCGAGAGTAAGTGTGAATTCATTCGTTACTTAAGACCCTTTAGAAATTTCAATGTCTTGTGTGTGAGGAGTTAACTCTTACATGTGAGCAGCATCGATAATTTGGAGTTGATGGTAAAGTCTTACTCTCGATCTGGGTAAATGGGTGAAGTAAGTTGTGTTGTAAAGATTGAGACAATCTTTGAAGATTTTGTGTCACCTCTTAATATGCTTTGTTGATTTGGAAGGTTCATTAGATACAAACTTGCATCTTTACTTCATAAATATGTCATTATTGGAAAAAAAATTGGTTTACTTGTTGCCATGACATGTTTGGAAAGTCTTTGCAGAGATTTGCCTTTAGTATAGCTTTTATTTTGGTGGAATTGAGTTTAATACCATATCTTATCGAATTATCTGTATTTTCTTAAGGACAAGCAATAGTTAAGGTCTGGGGGTGTTGATAAATCATTAATTTGACAACTTACTAGCACCTTTTAAGCCTAAATTATCATGTTTTTTCTTTGATTTGTTGTTAATTTCTTACTTAATGCTCATTTCCATAGGTAAAAGTTTAAAAGGGAAGATGAGTAAGTCATTCAAGTTAGCAAGAGGCCAAATGTGAAAAAAAAGCCAAATGCTAGAAATCAGGCCTAAGAATCCACCCTCAGTTTCTGTGATCATGGTCTGAGGATCACAATTGCAATCTGAGATCAAATCAAACCCTGGATATCGCAAGGAAACCTCTGTGATCATAGGAGTTGCGAACGCTGTCAAGAGATGGTGATCGCAATGGGTCAAAAAAATTTCAAGGTCAAAATTATAATTTAATTTAGGAGACCAAGAGCAAAGTGGCATTTTTTTAATATTTGGCGAATGTGAAATTGGGGATTAGTTTTTAGCTTGATTTTCATCATCTATCTTTTATCCATCTTCTTCCCATCTATCTATTATCCATCTTTAGAACATCATTATACTACTCTTAAGCTAAGAAGACATTAGGGAAATTCCTAAGTGAAGGATTAGCAATTACCACTGAAGATATATTGAATTTAAAGTTTGGATTTTCATTCTCTTTATTATTCAAGTATCAATTTGGTGGATGTTTTGGTATATCTTTACATTCTATCTTTATGAGTAGCTAATTCTTCCTCTTGAGGTTATGCTTGAATAGGTTGTGATTAGTGTATGGGTGTTGTTTATTTATCTATCAAATTATCTATTTATTGTGAATTTTAGTTTTACTCTATGCTTGAACTAAAAAGGATGGGTCAAACCCCCAATTGCTTAGGATTGCATACCATTCTTGAAAAAGGGGTATTGGGTGAAGGGTACGTGTATACAATAACTTAAGTTAGCATGTGGGATGACATCATCTTAGAAATAAAGGTGTTTTTTGAGTTAACTCATTTGATAGTAATATCTTAGAAATAAAGGTAATAATTGAGGTATTGAGCTGGTTGTTTTGCCACATTCGTGAGGTGTTCGAAAGAACCCACAAATGAAATTTAGTTAAACACCCTGGGTTTTGACTCTTAGAAAATTTCCCAGTTTTTGTCTTCTAAACATAATATGATTTGGAGTACTAGTCTTAGATAGGGTATGGGTTAGGTTAAACAGTCATATGTTGTCCAATGTTTTATGGTGTTGGGTGGTTGAGTTTTTGGAATGGCTACGACTAGGTGGATCTAAGTTGTATAGTTGGTGATAAGACATTAGTTTGGGTTTTCCTTCACTTAATGTGAAACTTAGTCACTTAAATTGGATCTGAGTATGAGTGGCTCACCATGAGTTGTGAGGATAGAGTATGAGTCGTACGCTCCAACTCATTTTTTAGAGAGTGTTCAACTACTCATGATTCTACCTAGGGTATGATTTCATGGTACTAATCATATGGTTGGGTAAGGTTTGACTTGGGTGGCTGTATGTTGGACAGTATTAGGATCCAAAGGGAGGTTGATGGTACGAGTGGTGGATACCAGTCGTATGGTAGGGTACCATTAGTCTGAGGTTGTCATACCATCGAGCGGGAATTTTATGTTATTTAAGTTTGGGGTAATCTGGATATTTCCCCTCTTAAGCTCTTGAGGCCCTACAACTTATATCACTCTTGGGACATCATTTAGCGTATTTGAAATCACTCAAACTCTCTTAAAACTTTCTAAATTTCTCTCAAGGATCTTTGGTCAAGAAAGGCTTGGATTTCATCAATAGAATCAATGTAGGGCTTGCAGGGGTTATTTCTATTTGTCATCTTCGTAATCTAAGGCATGTTAATCCTCGCTCATTGTTAGTTCCAACTAAAGGCATGTTTTATGAATTGTTTTCGTGGTATAATTGTTGTATGGTTTTGGATTTTCAAATATATGTTAGGGGTTTCAGTTATAAATGATTGGTTATGGATTTTTCCATGTTTTAATTATGGATTTATATGTTTTAATGGTGGTTTGGACATTTGGTTGCATGGGAATGATTACTTGGTACTTCATTTTTGTTTAGGAAACACTGTGCCCCCAAAGTGTTTGATAAAATGCCTTAGAGAATGCTTTTACTACATTATTTGACTTTTAATGGAACTATGCATGGTATAACTTGGTAATGGTACCTTAAATGGTATAAATGGTTTGATGGTTTAGAATGGCTAAATGGTGAGATATTAGTGGTTATGGTTTGTCTAATTGAAAACATTGTGGGGGTACAAGGGAATCCCCCAAGAAAACATAATAATGATCACTTGTAGGGTACATAGGATTACCCTTAGTCAACTTAATACTGCAGTATAAGGGTACATAGGAATACCTTTTTCTTAAAAAGAATGGCTAAGGACATTGCTTGCAAGCTATAGTCATTATGATGATACCACTACTTATAGCTTTGGTTACTAATAAATGGAATGGTGGTTTGGTTGTGTGGTAATGGTTTTAATTGGGCAATAATGGCAGGGTGTGATAGCTGACCATGAAAGTGTGAGTCCAATGGACGGATACTGGAAACTCATGTTTGCCGACATAAAGATTGGTCATGGAGACCATATGTGATACTTATTGGGTACATGGGAATCCCCTAATTACATTTGTACATATGTATCATCCAGATCGAAAGGTACTCAGGAATCCCTTACTCCTATGGTATCTCCTGTTTTAGCGGCTACACTTATCGAGGCCTGTTCAGGTGGTTACACTAGACCCATATAGCCCATAGATAGTTCTAAGATGGTTAAGCTACACATACCCAGCTTAGTGTTTTTAAAGGCATGCTAAACCCGGTTCATTTTCTCTGCATGGTTATATATATGTATGTATGGTAGTAAATGCATATGGTTGGTTTACTTGGTTTTAAAGGTTTGTATTATTTTATCCTTATCCTAAGTACTTGGTAGCTTTCACCCATTAACCCATCTTTGGCGGTTGTATCCCCACGCAATGCATGAACTGGTCATTCTACTCCTTCTTCTTAGTGATCGAATTCGAGATCAGCTCAGTTGGATTGAAGTACTGAGCTTCCATACTCTAGAAGGCTCCATTTAATGTCATGGATATTCTTACATACTTTGGTCATTTTATAGACATTAGTTTTGGCTATGGTTGGGGGCATATCCCAACCGAATATCATTGTACTTTTAATTAGAGGCTTTGTGGGACTGCTATGGGTTGGTATGGGTGGTGTCAGTATTGGTGTCAGCGTTAGTATTGTCATTGGTATTGGGATTGTGTCATTTGACTATATTTATGATTGTTCTATTCTATTATGTTATGTACTCGTACTTTGTTATTGTTTTTGTTTTGGTATGGTTATCGGTTGGATATCAGTTATTTAGGCTTGCTTGGGTTGGTCACAGTTGTTGACCTATCCCATAGTCTGGATTGGCACAAATAAACTATCTTGCTATATGTTTAGAATTCATCCAACTTAGGGTATGTGTTTGGAGGTTGCATTAGGTAATAGGGGTGGTCCCCGGTCCTGATTAGACTTGGGTACCAATACAACATGGCCCCGATTAGGGTTGTGTTAAGTTGGTATCAGAGATTTAGGTTCATGTTCAATTGGGAGTCCACCAAGACATGTCGAGTATAGTATTTTTTAACGGTGTGTAGCACACCATACTCGTAAAATAGAGGCTACAAGGAATTTAGGAACTATTTCTCATCTTTGCATTCTATTTTCAAGCTTTCAATCTAAGTCCTGGAATCTTCTCTAATTCCTTTTTCCCTTTCTGATCATGCCCCGATAATCTGATGCACACGAGAACCCTTCTGTCCTAATTGGGGATAATGTTGATGGGACACGCTCTGCTCATAGGATCCATATTCGATCTAGGGGTCTAGTCCTTGATATTTTTAGAGTTCTACCGGTTCATTATAGTTCTCCCCAGGCTCCTCAGGCAAACGTGATGAGTGTAAAGTTTTGTCAGTTGATCAATGTGTATCTGGTATTTCATTTTCTGAGGCCATAAGAGTTGGCCAGTCTATAAGGTTGAGTCCTCCAACATTTTACTAGTGTTAAGGTAGAGAAGGGTCCTCAGGGTTTTCTGGATGAGATGGAAAAGACCTTTAGAGTAATGTCGGCCACGAATAAGGAATGGGTAAATTTTGTTCCCTATCAGCTAAAGGATGTGGCGTACCATTGGTACGAGGAATTGGATTCGGCAAGGGGTGAGGTTGATAAGTCATCTCTGTGGGAGACTTTCTCTAATGCTTTTCTGGATTACTTCTTTCTTCAGGAGTTAAGGGAAGAAAAAGTAGAGGAATTTGTTAATCTAAAACAGGGGAAGATGTCGGTCAAGGAATATGCCTTGAAATTTCACTAGTTGTCTAGGTATGTTATGAAAATGGTGTAACGACCCAAAATCTCCTCGCGGGACATCACACGGTGCTTAAGGCTACAAGTAGCCCCAAGCTAACCCTTTGAGCCTACTTCTACTAATAATACTTATTTCAAGATGAAATAATTCAAACACTAGCATAGTCATATCATATGAAGGGAAATACGAAGAAAATGCTCTGTCCAAACAACCACAATAATGGAACTCTAAATACAATCACAATCTGACAAATAGTCTAACAAAGCCTCTACTAATCTATGAACTAGAGAGCCGTTGGGACAAGTCCCCAACTGACTCAAAATGAACTGAAAGTAATAACATAGTCTCTTAAATGCGGAAATGTCTAAAGATAGGTCCTCGAACCATGAGGACTCACCACTTTAGGAATATAGACAACCGTACTTGGAACTCACTGACGAGGATGGGACTAAGTACCTGAACCTACATTATAAGATAATGTAGCACAGACATATATGTGGATCATCACTTGGGAATGTAATGAGTATGTGGGGGTGCATGCATTTAAATAAAACAACATTAATACTCTTTAATCAAATCATGCATGCAATAAGTAATGAATCATATGGCTTGAATAAATAAAAAATGTAAAGCTCATAAATCATGTATAATGGAGCATGCAATACAAATCTCGTGAGTCACCATAATTTAACTTTGATATCGGTAATCTTCTTTTATACTCATTGCCCATAGGATAAAGGAAAATTTAAGCAATTCTATGAACTCATTCATATGTACCATGGAGAGTAAAACTTCTTTAATGTTCAAGAACTCATAACTATTTGAACTCAAGTACTTGGAATTCGGAATCATAAAACTTTGAAACATACTTGAAGGAATTTCATTCACATTAGGAAATTATCTCGTTTCAAGCTTTAGGAAAAACATTCTATCTCAATGGAAAGATACTCTCGTTTAGGGAAATAACTTATCTCAAAGATTTATTGAAAATACTTATTTCAAGGGAAAATACTTCTAGTCTTAGGGAGGTTCTATTAACCGACATAAACTATGTGAGCTACATGGAGTCCAACGTTTTGTCCTCTTAAGGAAGAGATTCCAAGTTGGGGAGGAGTGTTATACTCCGGCTAGGGAGTATAACCTTAATTCAGTGATCACTTATCTCGGCCTTGGGCCCAATATCTCAGTTTTAGGCCCAAAATCTCAAACTGTGGTGGCACGTAGTTTTGGGGTAAGAAACCGTAGTAACTTACCCAACCCGGTGCTAAATACTACTCCTTTTAGTTTATCGCACTCATCTCATGGAAATCTACTTTAAAATAATCTCATGGTTCATCAAGAACCCAACAATCAAATTTGTAATCTCATGTAGTGAAGTGGATTTCAAAACTCCATGACCATTAGGTCAAAAAAATTTTCAATAATCTCAAAATACTCAAATCATGGGTTCTTATAGCACAAGAGTTCGTAAAATTGCAAATCTCAAGTAGGTCTCAATAATCCATAATTCGATCTCAAGTTAAAAATCATCGAAAACTTAATAGATAGCATGTAGATTCATAACTCATGTAGAAATCTGAAAATTTCAGCAATTTGTCCCAAAATCTGAACATACTCATATACTTCAATATCTCATGAATTAAAATCATGGGGTATAGACCCAGCTGCAATTTCTCAATAAAACATGTGAAAATCATGCCATTAGACTCTCAATTCATGGGAAACATCAAAATATTGCAATCAATAATAATGGGTGAAAAATCCTAATTCAAATTTATGTAAAATCTGATAGATTGCAAAAAATCATAGTTTAAATAAGCCTTTGGGCACAAGGATGAAATGATTACCCTTGTTAAAAACCCCATATACCTTATATTATGAAATTGGATGAACAAGCTTGGTCTAAGCTCTTCTTCTCATTCTTGAGAGAGGGTTCTTGCAACCCTCGAACTTGCAGAACTCAAGTCTCAATTCAATTTGTAGAATCTATGGTGAGTTCTTGAATTTCTTAGAGAATTATTTTAGATTTGATATTGAGGGAGAAACCCTAGCTCTCTTGTGTTTTGGATGATGACTGACGCCATTTGCTTCGCTTGGAATATATCTAGTTGATAAAAGAGTTGAAACACCGAAAAGCCCCTTGTTAAAACGAGTTAAAAACTCTGAACAGGGGCTGTGATGGTCGAAGCAATGGTCCGTCTGATCGTCCGTCACACGTTGGCCCAAAAATGAACACACTACCTCAATGTGATGGTCTTAGTGATGGTCTGTCCTTACCCGATGGTCAATCGGATCGTCCATCACACGTTGGGCAGGATGAGGCCACATTGCCTGAGCGCGATGGTCTGTCACATCCTTGACGGTCCGTCATTTTGTCCGTGGCACTTAGGCTAAAAAATGGGTTACTTCCTTGGTTGAGACGTGACAAGCAACAGTCCATCGTAGACTCAACGGTCCGTCAGATCGTCCGTCGTACCTGGGTGGTTCCAACAACTCTTTGTAAAACGGCCATAACTTCTCACCTCGATGCCGGATTTGGACGAAATTGGTATTGTTGGAAAGATAATTCAATTCTCTACATGATAAAATGTCAAATTTAAGAAAATTCTCTATGGTTTAAATACCAATCACTTAGAAAGTAACTTCTCACTCTTCTAGGGTCGAAATTACACTTCACTTGACACACTCTAAGGCTTAGAATATGAGGGAACTTTGCGGGGTCTTACAATATCTTCCCATTGGGAACATTCATCCTCGAATGTCGCTAGTTAGACTAGGAACACAGGAAAAATAGAGTATACATAGCCTAAGCAAATTGCTAAACGGCCCAAAATCTCTCTAATCTTTTGAATACCTCAAAAATTGCAAGAACTCATGCAAGAATAGATACATAGCTGAACTTTAGATTAGAAGGGCTGAATTAAGGAAGAACAATACCTTCAGATTGATCTGAACTCATGAAAAAGAGGTGTAGGTACTTGGTTTGTATGTCTGCTTCTTCCTTCCAAGTAGCGCCCTCAACTGGCTGGTTCCACTACAAAACTTTGACCAAGAGAACCTCTTCTTTCCTCAGTCTATGGATCTGAAAATCTAGAATCTCAATAGGAATCTCATTAAAGGAAAGACTATTTGAATATGAGCACTCTCTGAAGGATCTACTACAAAAGAATCACCAATATGCTTCTTAAGCATGGAGACATGATAAAAAGGATGAACGGCTGATAACTCTGCGGGTAACTCAACCTTATAGGCAATTTTACTGATGTGGCTCAAGACTCTATAGGGGCCAACATAACCGGGACTAAGCTTTCCCATTTTACCAAACCTTTTCCCCCTTTCATGGGTGAAATCTTTAAGTACACCAAATTACCCACCTCAAATTCAAGATCTCTCTTCCTCACATTAGCATATGACTTTTGATGACTCTGGGTTGTCTTGAATATTTCTCTAATCAACTTAACTTTCTCCATAGCTTCAAACACTGCATTAGGCCCAATCATAGAAGCTTCACCCACTTCATACCATCCTATGGGTGATCTACATCTTCTACCATACAGTGCCTCAACTGGTTCCATCCTGATGCTAGCATGGTAACTATTGTTATAGGCAAATTCTATCAATGACAAATGTTCATCCTAACTACCCTTGAAATTAAGAGCATATTCCCTCAAAATATCTTCTAGAGTTTGGATGGTTCTCTCAGCCTGACCATCTATCTGCGGATGAAAAATGGAACTCAGAAGAACTTGGGTGCCAAGACCCTGCTCAAATACCCTTCAAAACTGGGAAGTAAATTGAGTGCCCCTATCCTAAATGATAGATAAGAGAACTCCATCCAGCCTGAATAACTCTCGTATATACAATCTAGCATAATCCTAAGCTTTATAAGGTGTATGCATGGGTAAGAAATTCACGACTTAGTCAGCCTGTCTACAATATCCCAAATAGAATCATGATGATAACGCGAAAGAGGTAACCCAGTCACGAAGTCCATATTCACCACCTCCCACTTCTAAGTGGGTATACCAAACTCTTGCATCACACCACAAGGTCTTTTGTGATGTACCTTAACCTGTTGGCACATTTTATACTTTACTACGAACTCGGCTATATCCTTCTTCATACCATTCCACCAATAGATCTCCTGCAAGTCGCGGTATATCTTGGTAGCGCCAGGATGAATAGAATATCATACACCATACGCTTCAGTCATAATTCTCTGCCTCATATCTACAACAAGCAAAACATACAATCTACCCTGCATTCTCAACACGCCATCTCCCCATTGGGAGAAAACCTATACCTTTTGGTCCCTAACTGACTCCTTCAGCTTGACCAAATAAGGATATCGGTCTTACTTCTCCTTCACTTCCGACATTAAAGAGGATTCATAACTACTCTACACTAACGTACTACCTTCAGCTGAATCAAGCAACCTAATACCCAATCTATCTAGACAATGCACATCATGAGCTAACTCTTTCTTTCCTTCCTCTACATGAGCAACACTAACCATAGACAATCTGCTAAGGGCATCCGCCACTATATTTGCCTTACCCGAGTGATACAACACACTCATATCATAGTCTTTTAATAACTCTAACCACCTTCTCTGCCTAAGATTCAACTCCCTCTGAGTAAACACATACTGAAATCTCTTCTGATTAGTAAACACATCAACATGGACACCATAAAGATAATGTATCCAAATTTTCAAAGCAAAGACCACAATAGCTAATTCAAGATCATGGGTCGGGTATTTCTTTTCATACAGCTTCAACTGTCTACAAGCATAGGCTATGACCTTACCTCTTTCCATCAAAACACAACCCAAACCAACTCTAGAGGCATCATAATACACCACAAAACCATTTGTACTATTAGGAAAAGTCAACACAAAGCCTAAAGTAAGTCGAGTCTTCAACTCCTGAAAACTCTTCTTATAGGAATATGGCCACTGGAAGATAACTTTATTTTGAGTCAACCGGGTTATAGGAGAGGCCAGAGAAGAGAAACCTTCAACAAAATAGCGGTAGTAGCTAGCTAGACCCAAGAAACTCCTAATGTTTGATGGGTAAATAGGTCTAGGCTAATTTCTTACAGCTTTTATCTTTTGGAGATCGACTCTAATAACTTTGGCTAAAACAATATGGCCCAGAAATGATACAGAACTTAGCCTTAATTCACACTTGTTGAATTTTCCAAATAACTAAAGATCTCTAAGAGTTTGGAAGACAGTCCTAAGGTGATTCACATGGTCATTCTCATTACGGAAGTACACAAGGATTTCATCTATGAACACGATGACAAACATATCCAGATATTGCTTGAATACTCAGTTCATGAGGTCCATGAAGGCGGCTGGGGAATTGGTTAGCCCGAACGACATTACTTGAAACTCAAAGTGACCATAGAGGGTTTAGAAGGTTGTCTTTGGAATATCATATTCCCTCACTTTAAGTTGATGATAGCCGGATCTAAGGTCTATCTTAGAGAAATAACTTGTACTTTGCAAGTGATCAAAAGGGTCATTAATTCTCGGAAGAGGATACTTATGTTTTACTGTGACCTTGTTAAGATGATGACAGTTAATGCTCATACATAAAGAACAATCTTTCTTTTGTATAAATAAGACAGGTGCGCCCAAAGAAGAAATACTAGGCCTAATGAAACCTTTGTCTAAAAATTCTTTGAGTTGCTCTTTCAAATCCTTAAGCTCGCAGGTGCCATACGGTACGGTTGAATAGAAATAGGCCGAGTATCGGGAAGAAGGTCAATCTTGAATTCTATCACCCTATCAGGAGGTACCCCTGGGAGATCTTCCAAAAAATATTAGAAAACTCATCAACAATATTGACTGACTAAATAATTGGAGCCTCGTACTTAGTGTCCTTAACTCTAACCAGGTTATAGATGTAACCTTTGGATATTAGCTTTCTGGCTTTGAGATAGGAGATAAAATGACTCTTAGGAGATACCGAACTCCTGGATAACTCAAAAGATGGTTCATCTAGAAACTAAAACTTGAAAACACGGGTACGACAGACTATAGATGCATAATAAGAATGAATCCAATCCAAACCCATGATAAGGTCAAAATCCACTATGTCTAACTCTATCAAATCCAAAAGTATGACTCTATGAAGAACAGTAATTGGACAATCTCTATACATTTGTTTAGCAAGAACTGGCTCCTCTACTGGTGTAGAAACTAGGAAGGGCTCAGATATCTTTTTGGGACTTATTTTAAAGTTTATAGCTACAACTGGGGTCACATAAGAGAGACTTGACCCAGGGTCCAACAACACATAATCATCAAGGGAAAAGACACGGAGCATACTAGTAACAACATCAGGAGAGTCCTCTTGCTCCTGATGGGATGGTAAGGCATAGAATTTGTTCTAGCGCTGACCACCAGCAATGCTAGATAAAGCGCCCTGAGCAGGGGCGGGATGGGGTACTAGAGCTGGTGCACTAGTCTTTTGTGCTTGAGGTCGGGCATCTTCGTTCCCCTGTCTAGCATGAGGACAATATCTAAATCTATGGCCCTTCTTGCCACAACTAAAATAACCCCTCAAATCTATGAAACACTCACTGGTATGATCCCTACCATACTTAGCACAAGGAGGATAACGGGACCTATTACCAACACTATTCTGTGACCTAGACATAAAAGAACTGCCCACTTGCTCCTGCCTGCCTCTAGGTGCAGGAGTACTAGCTAATTAAGGCACTAGCATAGATAGACATCTTTGAAACTAAGGGCAGCTCCCTCTATGGAACCTAGGTTAGCTAAACTCATGGTACTCAGATTTAGCCCTTTTGTTACCCCTCATTCTATATCTCTCTCTAATCTTATCCATCTCTATCTGTTGGACATGCATCATCAACCTAGCTAGATCCATATCCTTATGCAGTATCGTAGTCCTACACTCCTTTGGTACCAACCCATAAACAGCAATCACGAACTTAATCATACTAGCTCGGGTATCATAAATCAAATCAGGAGCATACTTAGCCAAATGGTTAAACTTCAAGCAGTACTTCTTAGCAGTCATAAAGCCCTACGTCAAGTGTATAAACTCCTCAATCTTAGCCTCCCTCATTTCAAGCGGAAAGAACTTGTCCAAGAATGCATCTGCCAAGTCATAGGAGCAGCACTATCACCTCTACCCTTCCTCTAAGATACAACCTAGTCACAAGCAATGTCCTTCAGCCTGTAGGACTCCAACTCAACACTTTCTTCCTTAGAAACATGCATCACCTACGTGATCTTTCTTACCTCCTCAAGGTATACTATGGGTCCTTATTTGCCTTAGACCCAAAAAACACTAGCGAATTCATCCGCATAAATTTATGAATCCTAGTTGTAGCTACATCACCTCCCTTATGATTAGCAACTATATCTTGGTTATTGGTCCAAACATTGGTGGTGACTACTTGGGCTAATGCTTAAAATGCTGCCCAAAACTCGACATGAGACACCATCTCATTCAAAGGATCAACAGGTGAAGGTTACTCATCATCGTTCCTATGGGCATTAGCTCTTCAAACAGGGATTTTCTAAAATAGAAAATCATAATTATTAGATGAGAGGGAAAACTATAGGTACGATAGAATCCAAAAGAAATAAATAACTTTTCCTAAAACATCTTGTAGCCTATTATTGATTGATGTGGTGCGCTACACAATGATGGTCAATAAACTGCTCAACGCATCTTGTCAGACTCCCTAGGACTTCTTAAAAACCTTAGGCTTTGATACCAAGTTTGTAACAATCCAAAATCGCCTCCCTGGACATCACACAGTGCTTAAGGCTTCAAGTAGCCTCAAGCTAACCCTTTGAGCCTACTTCTACTAATAATACTCATTTCAACAAGAGATAATTCAAACACTAGCATAGTCATATCATATAAAGGGAGATAAGGAGAAAATGCTCGGACAAAACAACCACAATACTGGAACTCTAATACAATCACAATCTGACAAATAGTCTAACAAAGCCTCTACTAATCCATGAACTAGAGAGTCGTTGGGACAGGTCCCCAACTAACTCAAAATGAACTGAAAGTAATAACATAGTCTCTCAAATATGGAAATATCTGAAGATAGATCCTCGAACCATGAGGACTCACCACTCTTTAATCAAATCAAGCATGCAATATGTAATGACCCACATGGCTTGAATAAGTATAAAATGTAAAGCTTATGAATCATGTAGAATGGATCATGTAACACAAATATCATGAGTCGTCATAATTTAACTTTGATATCGGTAATATTCTCTTATTCTCATTACACATAGGCTAAAGGACACTTTAAACAATACTTTCAACTCATTCCTATGGCTCATAGAGAGTAAAACTTCTTTAACTTTTAAGAACTCATAACTCTTTGAACTCAAGTACTTGGAATTTGAAATCATTAAACTTTGAAACATTCTTGAAGGCATTTCATTCACTTTAGGAAATTATGTCATTTTAAGCTTTAGGGAAAACATTCTATCTCAATGGAAAGATACTCTAGTTTAGGGAACTAACATATCTCAAAGATTTAGAGAAAATACTTATATCAAGGGAAAATACTTTTAGTCTTAGGGTGGTTCTCTTAAACGATATAAACCATGTGAGCTACGTGGATTCCAACATCTTGAAGGCACTATAAGACTTTGGGCACAAGGATGAAAGGATTACCCTTGTTCAAAACTCGACATATCTTAGATTATGAAATTGGATGAAAAAGCTTGCTCGAAGCTCTTCTTCTCACTCTTGAGAGAGGGTTCATGCAACCTTTGAACTTAGGGAAATCAAGTCTCAATTAAATTTATAGAATCTATGGTGAGTTCTTGAAATTTTTGGAGAAGGTTTTTAGATTTAATCTTAAGGGAAAAACTGTAGGTCTATTGTGTTTTGGATGATGAATGAAGCCCTTTGCTTTACTTGAAATATATCTAGTTGATAAAAGATTGGAAAGACCAAAAATCCCCTTGTTAAAATGAGTTAAAAACACTGAATGGGGGCTTCTATGGATTATTCGATGGTTGTAACGACCCGAAATTGCCTCTCAGGAAATCACACAGTCCTTAAGGCTATAAGTAGCCCTACAGCTAACCTTTTGAGCCTGCTTCTACTAATAATACTCATTTTAAGTTGAAATAATTCAAACACTAGCATAGTTATATCATATGAATAAAAATACGGAGAAAATGCTCGGTCCAAATGACCACAATACGGGAAATTTCAATACAATCATAATCTGACAACTAGTTTGACAAAGCCTCTACTAATCCATAAACTAGAGAGCCATTAGGATAGGTCCCTAACTGACTCGAAATAAATAGAAAGTAATAACGTAGTTTCTCAAATGCAAAAATGTTCATAGATAGGTCCTCAAACTATGAGGACTCACCAATGTAGAAATGTAGATAGAGGTACTCGGAAGTCACTGACGAGGCTGGGACTGAGCAACTGAACCTACATTATACGACAATATCGCACATAGACGTATATGTGTATTTGCAGTTGGGAATATAATGATTATATGGGGGTGGATGCATTCATATAAAACAACATCAATACTCTTTAATCAAATCATGCATGTAATAAGTAATGACTCACATGGCTTGAATAAGTATAAAATGTAAAGCTTATGAATCATGTAGAATGGAGCATGTAACACAAATCTCGTCAGTTATCATAATTAAATCTTTGAACTCAAGTACTTGGAATTTGGAATCATTAAACTTTGAAACATACTTGAAGGCATTTCATTCACTTTAGAAAATTATCTCGTTTCAAGCTTTAGGGAAAACATTCTATCTCAATGGACGAATACTCTAGTTTAGTGAAAGAACTTATCTCAAAGCTTTAGAGAAACTACTTATATCAAAGGAAAATACTTTTAGTCTTAGGGAGGTTCTCTTAACCGACATAAACCATGTGAGCTACATGGATTCTAACATTTTGTCCTTCTAAGGAAGAGAACCTATGCTGGGGAGGAGTGCCATATTCTTGCTAAGGAGTATAACCTTTAATTCAGTGATCACATATATTGGCCTCGGGCCTAATATCTCAGCCTCAGACCCAAAATCTCAAAACTACTATGGCACATCATTCTGGGGTAAAAAATCATAATAACTTACACAACTCGGTGCTAAATACTACTCCCTTTAGTTTATCTCGCTTATCTCATGCAAATCCACTTTAAAATAATCTCATGGTTCATCAAGAACACAATAATAAAATTAGTAATCTCATGTAGTAAAGTGGATTACAAACTCCCTGACCATTAGGTCAAAACATTTCTCAATTATCTTAGAATACTCAAATCATGGGTGCTTATAGTGCAAGAGTTCATAACATTTCAAATCTCAAATAGGGATAAATAACACATAATTCAATCTCAAGTTAAAACTCATGAAAAGCATAATAGATAGCATATAGATTCATAACTCATGTAGAAATATGAAAATTTCAGCAATTTATCTCAAAATCTCAACATACACATATACTTTAATATCTCAAACATTTCAACTATTAATTTCTCAATGATTAAAATCATGGGGTATTGACCCAGCTGCAATTTCTCAAGAAAACATGTGAAAATCATGAAATTAAAACTCTCAATTCACGGGAAACATCAAAATATTGCAATCAATAAAAATGGGTGACAAACCCTAATTCAAATTTATGTAAAATCTCATAGATTACAGAAAATTATAGTTTAAATAAGCCTTTAGGCACATGAATGAGAGGACTACCCTTGTTCAAAATCCCACATATCTTAGATAATGAAATTGGATAAACAAGTTTGCTCTAAGCTCTTCTTCTGACTCTTAAGAGAGGGTTCTTGCAACCCTCGAACTTGAGAAACTCAAGTCTCATTTCAATTTATAGAATCTATAGTGAGTTCTTGAATTTTTTGGAGAAGGGTTTTAGATTTGATCTTGAGGGAGAAACCCTAGACCTCTTGCGTTTTGGTTGATGAATGAAGCCATTTACTTTTCCTGGAATATAACTAGTTGATTAAAGAGTGGAAAGATCGAAAAGCCCCTTATTAAAATAAGTTTAAAACATTGAACGGGGGCTGCGACGGACGATCCGACGGTTGTAACAACCCAAAATTGCCTCCTGAGACATCACATAATGCTTAAGGATATAAGTAGCCCCAAGATAACCCTTTGATCCTACTTCTACTAATAATACTCATTTCATGATGAAACAATTCAAATACTAGCATAGTCATATCACAAAAAGGAAATATGGAGAAAATGCTCTGTCCAAACGACCACAATACTGGAACACTCAACACAATAACAATTTGACAACTAGTTTGACAAAGCCTCTACTAATCCATAAACTAGAGAGACGTTGGGATAGGTCCCCAACTGACTCAAAACAAACTGAAAGTAATAACATAGTTTCTCAAATACGAAAATGTTTGAAGATAGGTCGTCAAACCATGAGGACTCATCATTATAGAAATGTAGATAGAGGTACTCAGAAGTCACTGACGAGGCTGGGACTGAGTACCTAAACCTACATTATAGGACAATGTAGCACATAGATGTATATGTGGATCAACACTTGAAAATGCAATGAGTATGTAGGGGTGCATTCATTCAGATAAAACAACATTAATACTCTTTAATCAAATCATGTATGCAATAAGTAATGACTCACATGGATTGAATAAGTATAAAGTGTAAAGCTCATGAATCCTGTAGAATGGAGCATGTAACACAAATCTCATGAGTCATCATAATTTAACTTTGATATGGGTAATCTTCTCTTATTCTCATTACCCATTGACTAAAGGAAACATTAAACAATACTTTCAACTCATTCATATGTCTCATGGAGGGTAAAACTTCTTTAATGTTCAAGAATTTATAACTCTTTGAACTCAAGTACTTGGAATTCAGAATCACAAAACTTTGAAACATACTTGATGGCATTTTATTCATTTTAGAAAATTATCTCAATTCAAGCTTTAGGGAAAACATTCTATCTCAATGGAAAGATACTCTAGTTTAGGGAAATAACTTATCTCAAAGCTTTAGAGAAAATACTTATATCAAGGAAAAATACTTTTAATCTTAGGGAGGACCTCTAAACCAACATAAATCATGCAAGCTATATGGAGTCCAATATTTTATCCTCCTCAGGAAGAGACCCCATGCTAGGGAGGAGCGTTATACTCTTTCCAGAGAGTATAACCTAAATTTAGTGATCATTTATCTCATCTTCAGGCCTAATATCTCGGCCTTAGGCCTAAAATCTCAAACCTACTGTGGCACGTAGTTCTGGGGTAAGAAACCATAGTAACTTACCCAACTCGTTACTAAATACTACTCCTTTTAGTTTATCTTGCTCATCTTATGGAAATCCACCTTAAAATAATCTCATGGTTCATCAAGAACCCAATAATCAAATTTGTAATCTTATGTAGTAAAGTGGATTTGAAAACTCCATAACCATTAGGTCAAAACATTTCTCAATAATCTCAAAATACTCAAAACTTGGGTGCTTATAGCACAAGAGTTCGTAAAATTGAAAATCTCAAGTAGGTCTCAATAACCCATAATTCAATCTCAAGTTAAAACTCATCAAAAGCATAATAGCTAGAATATAGATTCATACTCATGTAGAAATATGGAAATTTCGGCAATTTGTCTCAAAATCTCAACATACTCATATCCTTCAATATCTTAAACATTTCAACTATTAATTTCTCAAGGATTAAAATCATGGGGTATAGACCCAGCTGCAATTTTATAAGAAAACATGTGAAAACCATGCCATTAGACTCTCAATTTATGGGAAACATCAAAATATTACAATGAATAATAATGGATGAAAAACCCTAATTTTAATCTATGTAAAATCTCATAGTTTGAAGAAAATCATAGTTTAAATAAGCCTTTGGGGACAAAGATAAAAGGATTACCCTCGTTTAAAACCCTACTTACCTTAGAATATGAAATTAGATGAACAAGCTTGCTCTAAGCTCTTCTTCTCACTTTTCAGAGAGGGTTCTTGCAACCCTCAAACTTGGTGAACTTAAGTCTCAATTCAATTTGTACAATCGATTTGTCAGTTCTTGAATTTCTTAGAGAAAGGTTTTAAATTTAATCTTGAGGGTAAAAACCTAGATCTTTTATGTTTCGGATGATGAATGAAGCCATTTGCTTCACTTGAAATATTTTTGGTTGATAAAAGGGTGGAAATATCCAAAATCCCCTTGTTAAAATGAGTTAAAAATACTTAACAGGGGTTGTGACAGCCGAAGCGATAGTCCGTCGCAAGTATGAAGGTCCGTCGGATTGTCTGTCACATCTTGGATCGAAATGAACACACTTCCTCAATGTGATGGTCTCAACGATGGTCTTTCACATACCCGATGGTCAGTCGGATCATCCATCGCACGTTGGCCAGGATGATGCCATACTGCCTGAATGCGGCAATCCATCACAGCCTTAATGGTCCATCATTTTAGCCATTGCACTTGGCCCAAAAAAAGGGTTACTGCCTTGGTTGCGACGGTCGAAACAAAGATCCATCACAGACTAGCTGGTCCGTCAGATCATCTATCACACCTCGGTGGTTCCGACAACTCTCTGTAAAATGGCTATAACTTCTCACCCCAATGCCGAATTCGAAAGAAATTGGTATCATTGGAAAGTTAATTCAATTATCTACATGATAAAAAGTCAAATTTAAAAAAATTTGATATGGTTTAATCACCAATCACTTGGGAAGTCACTTTTCACTCTTTTAGGGCTGGAATTACACTTTACTTGACATGCTCTAAGGCTTAGACTACGAGGAAACTTTGTGGGGTCTTATAGAAAGGTTGCTTCAGTACTATATCATGAGTAGATCCTTGAAATCTAGACTACATTCTTAATCAAAGACATATATATTTTAAGGTTGGTTATTCATATGCAATAGGTAGAGAAGGAAAAGAGAAAGCAGACTGAGGTAGGAGAAAAATGGGGTAAGAAGTTTAGGTTCTCTAAGTAGGGTGAATAGTATGAAATTAGTCGGGATGGTGGTAAGTGTCCATATAAGAAGTGGGGCAATTCTGGTTCCTTCTTCATAGCTAGTTCTCCTTACCCAAAGCAATTGAGTGACAGACATCAGCAGGGTGGCGATAACTTTAGGGTAAAGGGTGCCCAATCTTTGGATAGTGGAGATCAGTTGGCTTTATAATGTTCTCTTTATAGGTTCTGTGGTTGGTTACATCAGGGCTTCTATGATTAGGGGAGGGGTAGATGCTATAAATATGGTCAGCCAAGCCATATGTTTAGAAATTTTTTGGTTAGTAAGGTTGATTTAGGAATGAATAAGTCTCTGGTTACCTCTTCATTAGCTCCTGCACAAAAGGGTGCTTCTTTTTTATCTGTTTCTACTTTTGTTTTTGGTACTGGCCCAAATCGGTTATATGCTCTTGCATACCAACAAAAATCTGAGGCATTGTTTGATATCGTAACAGGTATGCTATACATCTTTTCTTGTGACATGTATTTTTTAGTTGATGTGGGGTCCACTCTTTCTTATGTAACCCCAATTGTGGCTATGTATTTTTGGTTTTGATCCTGAGGTTATTTCTGATTCTTTTTCTATTCCGACCCCGATAGGTAACTCTGTGGTTGCTAAAAGAATCTATAACGTTTTCTGATATCTATTGGTAGTAAGGATACTTTGGTGGATTTGTTTGAATTAGATATGGTAGATTTTAATGTTATTTTGGGGATAGATTAGTTACACTCGTGCTATACATTCTTAGATTGTCAGAACCATAAGGTTGTCATTAAGTTCCCTAGTGAATCAGTTATTGAATGGGGGTGGCTCCCTATCTCCTAAGGGGAGGTTTATATCATATATTAGGTCTTAGAGGTTAATTTCTAAAGGGTGTCTCTATCATTTGGTTTAGGTTAAGGACTCTAACTCAGAAGGTTATTCTTTGCATTTAGTAATGATGGTGAATTAGTTTCCTACGGTCTTTTTGGATGATCTTCCTAGTGTTCCTCGGGATAGGGAGATGGAGTTTGAGATTGATTTGGTTCTCGACACTCTTCTAATATCTATTCCTCCTTATAAAATGGCTCTGGCTGAGGGAACTCAAGGAGCAACTTAAGGATTCTTCGGATAAGTTTTTCATCTATCCTAGTATGTCCCCATGGGGTACACTAATTTTATTTGTGTGTAAGAAATATGGTTCCCTTTGGATACATATTGAGTATAGACAGCTGAATAAGGTAACAGTTATGAAAAGTATCCTCTTCCTAGAGTAGATAACTTGTTTGATCAGTTGTAAGGAGTATCCTCTTCCTAGAGTAGATGACTTGTTTGATCAGTTGTAAGGTGCCAAATTTTTTTCAAAGATATATCTTCGGTATGAGTATTATTAGCTTAATATTAGGGAGGTGGATATCCCTAAGACGATATTTCGTACCCAGAATGGGCACTTTGAGTTCTTTGTTATGTCATTTGGTTTGACCAATGACCCAACGATATTCATGGAATTAATGAATAGGACATTCCATCAGTAGCTAGATCTGTTTGTTATTTGTTCATTGATGACATTTTGGTGTAATCTAAGAGTGAGGTGGATAAATTTAATCACCTTTGTATGGTATCATAGACCTTGAAAAAGTAGCAGTTGTATGCTAAATTCTTGAAATGTGAATTCTTGTTGAATGCTGTTACTTTTGTGGGTCATATTATTTATAGTAAGGAGATTATGATGGATCCAGAAAAGTTGACGGTGGTTAAGAAGTGGCCTATACCTACGACTCCAACCGACTTTTAGAGCTTCTGGGGTTTGGTCGGGTACTATAGGTGGTTTTTGGAGAGTTTTTTTTATGATAGCTACCCCATTAACTAAGTTGACTCAGAAGAAGGTAAAGTTCTCTTGGTCAAATTCTTATGAGGGTAGTTTGAGAAGCTAAAGGATAAGCTAACTTCGGCTTTAATTTTGACCTTGCCTGAAGGTAATGAAGGGTTTGTGGTTTACTATTATACATCCCAGGTGGGACTTGGTTGTGTTTTGATGTAGCATGGTAAGATGATTGCCTACGCTTTTATGCAGCTAAAGGTGTATGGAAGGATTTATCCTACTCATGATCTAGAATTGTTAGTTGTACTGTTTGGGTTATCATGGATAGGATGACATACACGGCTCACTTCTTACCAGTGAGGATTAACTTTTCTTCTAAGGATTATGTAAGGATGTAACTTCATTAGATTATGAAGTTGCATGGCATACCTATTATGATTATCTCTGATTGTGGTACGTAGTTTTTATTTCACTTTTGGCGGTCATTTTAGAAGCCGTCGGGTACTAAGGTTAGTGTAAGTACTGCTTTCCACTCACAGACGGTTGGGCAAGTAGAAAGGACTATTTAGAAATTTGAAAATATGCTTCATGCATGTGTTATTGAGTATGCTGATAGTTAGATTGAGTATATACCTCTTGTAGAGTTTGCTTACAATAATAGCTATCATTCTAGCATTAGGATGGCCCTTTTAAGGCATTGTATGGTAGGAGGTGTAGATCTCCTATTGGGTGATTTGAGCTAGGTGAGGTGGATATGTTTGGCCCGAATTTGGTTTATTAGGATTTGGATATGGTAACGGTAATTTGGTATAGGCTTAAGGCTGCCCAGTGTCACCAAAAGTCCTTATGGATGTAAGGCACAAGGACTTGGAGTTTGGGGTTGGGGATAAGTGTTCCTAAAGGTGTCTCTTATGAAGGGAGTAATGCGGTTTGGCAAAAGAGAAAGCTCAATCCCAGGTATGTTGGTCCTTATGTGAATTTGAGGAGGGTTTGTAATGTTACATATGAGTTAAAGTTACTTTCTAGTTTGAGCTCCATTCATCCGGTATTCTATGTCTCTATGTTGAAAAAGTGTGTAGGTGAACCTTCATCAGTTGTTCCTTTGGAAAGATCGGGTATCTCGAATTCTCTATCGTATTGAGAAATCCCAGTCAAGATCTAGGATCAACAGGTTCATTAGTTGCAGACCAAGGATGTAGCTTCAGTTAAGATTCTATAGAAGAACAATAAGGTGGAAGAAGCTACTTGGGAAGTGGAAGAGGACATAAAGTCCAAGTATCCGTATTTGTCTTCTGCTCCATATATTCGTGCAGAAGGTATGTGTTCTTGATCATATCTTTGTTTTGAAACTTATTTAATAGCTGAAAGGGTTATGTTAGGGTGTAATTTGTGCTTGTACTACCTTGTCCATCATTCAGGGACAAATGATCCTACTGGGGGAGACTGAAACACCCTGGGTGTTGACCCTTAGAAAATTTCCAAATTTTTGGCTTTTGGACATCATACGATTTAGGGTACTATTCATATAATAGGGTACGGTTTAGGTGACCCATTCGTATATTGTCCAGTGTTAGATAATATTAGGTGGTTGAGTTTCTGGAATGGGTACTATTAGGTGGGTACGAGTCGTTTGGTTGGTAATGGGTCGCTGGTTTGTGTTTTCCTTCACTTAATTTGAAACTTAGTAACTTAACTTGGATCTGAGTATGACTGGCTCAGCATGAGTTGTGAGGATAGGGTCGAGTGGTGGGTACCACTCATATGGTAGGGTACGATTTGTATAGGGTAGTCGTACCATCCTGTGATAATTTTAAGCAGTTTAAGCTTGGGATAATCTGGGATATTTTCTCTCTTCACCTCTTAAGGCCCGATGACTTATATCACTCTTGGGACATCATTTAACCTATTACCAATCACTAAATGTCAGGACCTGAGGCTACCCCCTAGCCGCGACACGGTGCTTACTTCCCCAAGTGACCATAAGCTAACCCATGAGCTGGTATCTGCTGTGAGCATTGAGTAAAATAGTAATATAACACATGTGCGGAAGATAAGCTGATAAGATACTATAAATCTGAATACTGTAAATCTCCCTAGTTGGTTTTTAGGAGAAGAAAATTACCTCTTTTTTATTTGTGATGGAAAATTTTTGAGTTATGATAGGTTAGGGCAGTATTTATTCTTGATAACTATTGTTTGGAGGGTGAAACAACTTAGTTTTGGGGTTAAAATAGTGGGAAAAGACCAAAAAAATATTTTAAAAATGTCATGATATAGCAGAACAATCCCTAGTGGCAGTTTGGGTGGCGGACTATCACTCTCGTGACAGGCAGTCACTCCAATCATCTCAAAAAGAAAAAATTTTGGCCTTTCTACTAAAGGGTGATGGTCTGGTGCGACGGTCCATCACTCTGGCCATCGTGCCTTGGCAGACAGGCACCCCTTTTGTAAAATGAGCATAACTTTTTACTCCGATATTGGTTTAAGGTAAAATTGGTATCGTTGGATAGTTAATTCAATTAAACATCTGTTGGCCAGTCTTGAGATAAAAAATTATTAGTATAAAAAAGTTATTCTTGTTTGAAGATGACTATAGTTATTTTCTTCACAAGCATTTAACCTCTGAGGAATATTTTGGCATTTCTACAAGGTAGGTGATATTTAAGGACTTAATATATGTCGAAATCAGTTATAAAACTATCAAAACATGATTTTTGATTTTTCATGATCTTGAAGCATGGTTATAATAATGGTTTCGATTTTTGGGGTGTTATAATATCTCCCTTTTAGGAACATTCATCCTCGAATAATACTGGTTAGACTTGGACTACTGAGGAAACTGGGATCATATACTGAACATGCATGACTTTAAACATGATTAAATAACTGAGTCTGAGACATGATACATGAACTAACTAATTACGTAAATGCATGCAATAATATGAGATTAGTTACATAACTGAAATAGAGAACGGAAAAGAGTTAATCTAAGAAAGATTGCTACCTCAAGATGAACCTGGGTTTGTGGAGAAAAGATGAGGGTACTTGGTTTGCATATCTGTTTTTGCTTCCTAAGTAGCTCCATCAACTGATTGTTTCCTCTAAAGAACTTTAACACAGGAAACCTCTTTATTCCTTAGTCTACGAATCTGATGATCTAGGATCTCAACTGGGACTTCTTCATAGGGAAGACTATATTTCACCTCCACTCTCTGAGGCCATGAATGAAGTTGGTACTCAAATACATTTCTTAAGAAAATAGACATAAAAAACTGGATGCACTAATGCCAAATCTGTAGGCAACTCTAACTTATAAGCTACCTTCCCTAAACGGCTCAAGATTCTATATGGGCCACCATAGCAAGGACTAAATTTCCCCTTCTTGCCAAAGTTCTTTACTCCTTTCATAGGACAAATCTTAAAATAAACGAAGTCACCAATATCAAACTCAAGATCTCATCTCCCCATATCTGCATAAGATTTTTGATGACTTAAGGTTGTCTTGAGCCTCTCCAAAATTAATTGAACTTTCTCCATTGCCTGAAAAATAGAATCTGTCCTTATCAAAGAAGCCTCACCTACTTCAAACCAACCGATCGGAGATCTTTACCTTTTCCCATAGAGTGCCTCAAATAGATCCATCTAAATACTGGAGTGATAGCTATTGCTGTAGGAAAACTCAATCAAAGGTATATGGTCATTCCAAATACCTTTAAAGTCAATAACACAGGCTCTCAATATGTCCTCTAAAGTTTGAATGGTCAGTTCTGCCTGACCATATGTCTGAGGATGAAAAGTTGTACTGAGATGAACTTGGGTACCAAGACCCTTCTGAAAAGCCTTCCAAAAGTGAGAGGTAAACTGAGTACCTCTATCTGAAATGATATACAAAAAAATCCCATGCAACTTAACCAACTCCCAAAGATAAAGCCTGCCATAATCCTCAGTTGAGTACGAAGTATGAACTGGCATGAAATATGTTGACTTGGTCATTCTATCAATAATAAGCCAAATCGAATCATGTTGATTACACGTACAAGGTAATCTTGTCACAAAGTCCATGTTCACCACTAACCACTTCCAAGTGGGGATGCTGAACTCTTGAAATGTACCACTAGGCCTTTCGTTCTCAACCTTAACCTACTGACAATTTGCACACTTAGCCACAAACTCTGCAATATCCTTCTTCATACTATTCCACCAATAGATTTCTAGCTATTCTCATTACATCTTAGAGGCTCTGGGATGAATAGAATACCGCCCTCCATGTACTTCTGCTAATATTCACTGCCTCAAATCATCAATACATGAAACACATAATCTTCCCTAACAATGAAGCGCACCATCTCTTACTTAGGAGAAAATGTCCACTTTCTGGTCTTTAACCGTATACTTCAACTTAACCAAGCTGGGATCCTTATCTTTCTTTTCTTTCACTTCAGCAACTAAGGAAGATTTTGAATAATTCTGAATCCATTACAACCTTCAGCTAAATCAACCAGAAGAACACATAATCTAACAAGTTGATAAACCTCACCAACTAACTTCTTCTTGTCTCTCTCAACATGAAAAACACTACTTATGGACAATCTACTAAGGGTATCTGCTACTATATTGGCCTTTCCCTAATGATACAACACACTCATATCATAATCTTTTAAAAACTCAAGCCACCTTCTCTGATGAAGATTCAAATCCTTTTGCATGAATACGTACTATAAACTCTTATGGTCAGTGAACACATCAACATGAACCCCATAAATATAATGTCTCCAAATTTTCAAGGTAAAAACAACAGCTGACAACTCAAGATTATGTGTAGGATAATTCTTCTTATGGTGTTTAAGTTGTCTAGAGGCATAGACTATTATCTTATTTATCTGCATTAATACACAACTAAGACCAACTCTAGAAGCATCACAATAAACTACAAACCCATCTGTGCTATTTGACAAAGTCAAGATTAGAGCAAAAATGAGTTGAGTGTTTAACTCTTGAAAACTCTTCTTACAGGTATCTGACCATTGAAATTTAACCTTCTTCTAGGTTAGTCTCAACATAAGGGAAGCAATAGAAGAAAACCCCTCAACAAACTGCCTGTATTAGCCAGCCAAAGCTAGAAAAACTCCTGATATTCGACGGAGAGATGGGTTTAGGTCAGTTTCTTACCGATTTTGGTCTTTTGAGGGTCAACTCTAATGCGATCACCGAAAACAATATGTCTAAGAAAATCTATAAATCTTATCTAAAATTATCATTTACTAAATTTGGAAAACAACTGATGAGCTCTAAGGGTATGCAACACAATTGTCAGATGGTTTGCATGATCATTCTCACTATGGGAATAGACAATGATGTCATCAATAAAGACTATGACAAACATGTCCAAGTACTACTTGAATACTTTGTTCATCACATCCATGAAAGCTGTAGGGGAATTCATTAGTCCAAAATACATAGCTAGAATTCGAAGTGACCATATCGAGTTTTTAAAGTTATCTTCAGAATGTCACATTCTCTGACTTTAAGATGATGATAGTCGGATATGAGTTCTATATTAGAGAAATAACTAGTGCTCTAAAGTTGGTCGAACAATTCATCAATTATAAGAGTGGATACTTATTCTTGATTGTGACTTTACTCAACTAACGGTAATCAATGCACATTCTGAGAGAACCATCATTCTTATGCACGGACAAGACTTGAAAACCTCACGGAGAGACACTAGGCCTGATAAACCAATATCTAAGAGATCTTTTAACTATGCTTTGAACTTCTTAAGCTTAGCTGGATCTATTTTGTAAGTTGGAATAGAGATAGTCTTGGTCTCTGGAAGTAGATCTATGTTGAAGTCAATTTCCTTATGGGGGAACTTCGAGATGATCTTCAGGAAACATATCTGGAAATTCCCTTACTACTAAAACTGACTCAAGAATTGGAGTCTCAGAACTAAAGTCTGAGACTCGAACAAGATGGTAAATAAACCCTTTAGATATCATCTTTCTTGATCTAAGATATGAAATAATCTGACCCCTACGTACTGAAGTACTACCCCTCTATTTAATGAATCAATAGCTGCAATCAACTGAGGGATAACATGAGTGGGGTCAATCCATACCAGGAATAACATCAAAATCAATCATCTTAACTCTACAAGATCAACTGAGGTGACTTTGTGAGATACTGTGACGAGTAATTTTTGTATACCCGTTTGGCTATTATAGATTTACCCACTAGGGTAGATATTGAGAAAGGCTCTATTAATTTTTTGGAACTGACACTAAAATCTACAACAATACATGGGGTGAAAAAAGAAATTGAAGCTCTGGGATCTAACAATGTATAAACATAAAGATGGAAAACCTGCAACGTACCCGTTACCATATCAGGAGAACTTTCCTAATCATGCCAAGTATGCATAGCATATAGTCTATTCTGATGCTGCCCATAGGTGGCACTGGAAGTGGCACCCTACTAAGTCGGGTGACCCACTGGTGCTGTCAAAGAAGTAGTCTGGTCCTACTGGTGATCATTCCTGCCCTTCCACATACCTATAGGGCAATACCTAATCCTGTGGCCTGGCTTGCCATTACAAAACACACATCACTTCCAACCTTGCATTCACTAGATGATTCTTACCATATTTTATGCAAAGCGGATTGGTTCGATGATTGTTCACACTTCTCTAGGACTTAGAGCCTGGCACCCTATCCGAACTATCTTTCCTGAACACAGAAACTGGCACGCTAAGTGAAGATGGAGCTGGGGATGAAAATTTTTGATAAAACTAAAAAGATTTACCAACTTCTAACCTTGGCTGAGTAAAGTTAAAACTAACTATTCTAGCCTTCTTATTCTCTCTCGCTCTCTTTGTCCTTGCACTTCTTATTCTCAATCTTTTGAGCATGGACAATAAGTCTAGATAAGTATATCTCCTTAATAAACATGGAGGGCCTACACTCCTTAACCATACTATCAGCTACACCAGATACAAAATTACTCATTGTAGACCTAATGTCTGCCTCCATAGTAGGAGCATACCTCGCCAATGAAGTGAACTGAAGCTAGTACTTCTTCACACTCATACTACCTTTCTTCAAATTGATGAACTCCCACACCTTAGTTTCCATTAACTCTGATGGAAAGAACATGTCTAAGAAATTTATGGCAAAATACTCCCACTCAACAAGCCCTACCTCCACACCTCGATCCTCCTTCTATTTTTTAAATTAGGTATGAGCTATATCCTACAACTAATATGCAACCAACTCTGCACTCTCCCTTGAAGTGATGCCCATGATATCAATCAACTTCTGCACCATATCTAGAAACTCCTGTGGATCATCCTTAGACATGGATCCTTAAAACAAAGGGGGATTCATCCAAATGAAATCCTAAATCCTAATTATAGCCATATTCATAAATAGATTAGCTTAAGCAACAGCCTTCTGATTGTTCTAAGCAGCTATATAATGGGCAAAGCCTATTAAAGTGTCCTTAAACTCAGTATGAGAAACATGGTCATTCAGGGGATCTTTCTGAATAGGTGGTGGTGCTGGATGAACCCTATTCCTTCTTTTGTTATTTGTTTTAGGAGTTGTTGTCTATAAATAGAATGAAGGATGAGTTAGAAAAAGAGTTTAAATAGAGCTCATACTCTTTTTCATGACATGAACACTAAAAGAAGGGTAACATTCCTAAAATGTCTCGTAGCCTCTTGTCCATAAGTGTGGTACACTTTACAGCCATGCATAAGACTCTACTCAACATGGCTTTCGGATACCGTAGGACACTTTAATAACCTTAGGCTCTGATAGCACGTTTTGTCATCACCCGAGGCTACTCCTAGCTACGATAATGGTGCTTATGGCCACAAGTGACTATTAGCTAACCAATAAACTGGTATCTACTATGAGTATTGAGGAAAATAGTATATAATATGTATGAAAGATAAGCTGATAAGATACTGCAAATTTGAATACTGAAATACATAGCAATAACATGTTTGAAATATCTAATAAAATATGAGAAACTAAACTATTTTTCTAAAATAATTGATAAAAACTGAAAAACTAACTAATTGTCTAACTAACTATCCAAAATCCTCTAAACATCATGAGAAATTGATGGGACAAATCCCCAATAAACTCTGACTGACTAAATAGAAAGAAATATTGAAATAACTGCTAAAATATATCATATCCTCAATGGATGAGGATTCACCACTACTATGGTTGGGTAAGTATTTGAACCTATGTTATAAGACAACATAGCATAAAGAAAATTATGCGATCAGTACTTTGAATATACTGGTATATATGAGATAAGGACTGACTTAAATGCATGAGAAAACTGAGCATGAATATATGAACAAGTAATACCTGAGAATACAAGGCCAACCAAAAATATGTTTTTGAGATAATCTGTAATTTAAAAGATTGGACTCTGTATAACTGAATAGCTAAAAATCTGTATGCTTTGGCAAAAGCAAACCTGAGCTGAGACATACTCAATACTGACTGAGACTGTGGGAGCTGACTACAACTAACATGCCCTAATCTAAGCTATCAGGGTCTAACCTATAACCCCAGTTTGAGGGGTGTTGGTACCTTGCCAGGGGTACCCACACATGACTAACAATATGGATCCAAAAGGCTGATGTCCCAAATTATAAGTGTTTTATGCCTCTACTGGAAGACCCCTTATAATCCATGGTGGCACCGTAGGTCTAGGACCTAGTGACTTCTATTAAGGACTCATGCCTCTACAGATGGTGGAATCTCCATCCTTATGTTCACTCAGTGCTAAGTGTTACTCCAAACTAAAGGACTTTGGTATTATTTGTTATTTAACATGATATGGTACTATACTTGTAAGTGCTTAAAATGAACATGACATTCTAAATATGATAATAAAACCATGGTTTGACTGACTTATTAATTGAAAAATCAAAATCATGTAAAACGCATAGGTATCGGGTGTTTATAACCGGCCGACACTGAATAATTATAGAAATATGATATAAAACTTTTAATACTATAGTATGTAATCGTGTTTCAAAACTCAAAATATAGATATTTCATCAAACATATGAGAATCATGAACTTGAACATGGGAATGTCTTAAAACATGGAAAAATAGCATAGTTACATGACTGAGATAATCATGAAATTCACTTGAATATAACATGGGATATTGAATCTCAAAGCATAAGATAATCTAATTTATTATAGAATCTTTCTTGGACACAACCAGAGTCAAACTACAAAGGAAAACACATGAATTTAATTCACCTTGAGTTTACAAAACTCCATAGTAAAAGAAAAATTAATAATTTAGTTTAAAAGAAGGTTTTTGGCTCCATTGGTGAAAGGGACCCATGGATAAACATCTCATATACCTGAATGTTGAAACCTTAGATTAATTCTTTGTATTGAACTTGAACTTGATGAACCCTACTTGGTGTTAGGGAGAAGAAAATCACCTCTTTTTGCTTTTTTATGGATGATTTTTGAGGTCTGATAGGTTAGGTAGTATTTACGCTTGATAACTGCTATTTGGAGGTTGAAACAACATATATTTTGGGTTAAAAGAGTAGGAAAAGACCAAAAAAACTTTTTAAAATGTCATAATAGTGCAGAACTTTTTCGTGTAACAGTTTGGGTGACAGACTATCACTCCTATGACTGGTCGTCACTCCAACAGTCACAAAAATACCAAATTTCTTCCTTTTTGCTTAGGGGTGATGGTCTGGTGGGACGGGCCATCACAAATTAAATGGTTCATCACTCTGGTTGTCATGCCTTGGTAGAAAAATACCTCTTTAGTAAAATAGGCATAATCTTTACTCTGATATCGAATTAAGGCAAAATTTGTATCATTAGAAAGATAATTCAATTATCTATATTTTGGTGGGTCTTGATATAAAAAATTCTTAGTATACAAAAATTTATAATTGTTTTATGATGACTATAGTTATTTTATTTACAAGAATATAATCACTAAGGAATGTTTTGACTTGTCTACAAGGTAGGATCTACTTAAGTACTTAATATATGTCCAAATCACTTATAAAACCATCAAAACATGATTTTTTATTTTTTATAAGCTTGAATAATGGTTCTAATAGTGGTCTAGATGTTTGGGGTTTTACACTCAAACTTTGTTAAAACACTCTCAAATTCTCTCAAGGCTCTTGGTCAAGGAAGGCTAGGGTTTCATAAATAGGATCAATTTTGGGCTTACCAAGGTGATTTGTCTCCATCATCTTCATAATCTAAGGCATGGTACTCCTCCCTCATTGTTAGTTCCAACTAAAGGCATGTTTAATGAATTGTTTTCATGGCATAATTATGGTATGATTTTGGGTTGTCAAATATATATTGGGTGTTTTGGTTATAAATGCTTGGTTATGGTTTTCCCATGTTTTAATTATGAATTTACATGTTTTAATGGTGGTTTGGCCATTTAGTAGCATGGGAATGGTTAATTGGTACTTGGTTTTTGTTTGGGAAATACTGTGCCCCCAATGTGATTGATAAAATGCCTATAAGAATGCTTTTACAATATTGTTGGACTTTTAATGGAACTATGCATGGTATAACTTGGTAATGGAACCCTAAATGGTACAAAAGGTTTAAGGGTATGGAATGGTTAAATAGTAAGGTTTTGGTGGTTATGGTTGGTCTAGTTGAAAACCTTATGGGGTGCAAAGGAATCCCCTAAGAAAATATAATAATGATCACTTGTGGGGTGCATGGGATTTCCCCAAGTCAACTTAATAATATAATCTGTGGGTACATGGGAATCCTTTCATCTTAAAAAGGATGGCTAAGGACATTTCTTGCAAGCTATAACTAGTATGAGGATGCCACTACTATTAGCCTTAGTTAATAATAAATGGAATGGTGGTTTGGTTGTATTGTAATGGTTTTAATAAAGCAATAATAGTGAGGTGTGATAACTAATCGTGAAGGTGTGATTCCAATGGATGGACAATGGAAACTCATATTTGCTGACATAAGGATTGGTCATGGCGACCATATATGATACTTACGGGGTATACGAGAATCCCCTAAGTACACTTGTACATATGTATTATGGAGAGAGAAGGGTACTCAGGAATCCCCTACTTCTATGGTATCTCCGATTCATACGGCTACATACAACTAGACCCATATAGCTTGTGGGTTATTCTAGGATGGTTAAGCTTCACATACCCACGTTAATGGTTTTAAAGGCATGCTAAACCCAACTCCCTTTCCCAATATGGTTATATATATATATGTATGGTTGTGAGCATATGGTTGGTTTACTTGGTTTTAAAGATTGGAATTATTTTATTCTTATCCTGAGTACTTCCTAGCATTCACCGGCTAACCCATCTTCAGATGGTTATATCCCCATGCTATGTAGGAATCGGTTATTCTACTCCTCCTGCTTAAAGATCAGATTCAGGATTATCTTGGTTGGATTAAAATGGTGAACTTCTATACTCTAGAATTCTCCATTTTATGTCATAAATTTTTTTTACATACTTTAGTCATTTTATCGAAAATGGTTTTAGATATGGTTGTGGTCATGTTCAAATTGAATATCATTTTAATTTCAGTTAGAGGTTGTATGGGACTGCTATGGGTTGGTATGGGTAGTATCGGTATTGGTTCCATCCTTAGTATTTGTATTGGTATTAGGGATGATACCATTTGACTTTATTTATGATTGTTCCATCCTATTATGTTACGGGCTCGTACTTGGTCATTATATTGGTTTTGGTATGGTTATTGGTTGGGCTTGCTTGGGTTGGTCATAGTCTGGACCAATCCTAGAGTCTTGATTGGTGCAAATATGCTTTCTTGTTATATGTTCAGAATTCTTCCAACTCAGATTATGTGTTTGGAGGTTGGGTTGGGTAACAGTGGTGATCCCCGGTGCTGGTTGGACTTGGGATGCCCGATACGACAAGGCCCCGATTCTGGTAGTGTAATTTAATGTTTTATTGAAATATTGAAACTAATACCACTAAATCTAGCCTACCCATAACAATAGCTAAATTTTGATAAATTCTCAACTAACCATGCATGAGTTCACACCTAGAATGGACTGACCCCAAGATCTATTCTTAATTGATTACGCTCTAATTATTCTTATCCTTGAGTTAGTATTCTAGAAACCGAAGAATTGTTATACATTTGAAAACGTTCTTAAACCCCAAAACATTTGTATCCCATATTTGAATTTAGCAAGTAACTTTATTTCATACTTACTCGATCAGCACTTATATTTTTCCTCATGGATTCGATCCCGACTCAAAGTTGGGTAAATATATTAACAACGACCGCCTTGTACTTAATTTGATGTATAAGTTGAGTGTTATCAATAGCACCTATTATAACCCACCAATAGTCAAGCCAAACCCGTAGTCTAGAATAGCTAGTAACGGACTACCTAAAGAGATAAAGGAAAGAATGAAGAATAGATTTATTAAAAGATTAAATACATAATATAGTACCAATACCTGGTGGTATCAGTACAACAACTTCTAATATAATAAAAGTACAAAAAAAAAATATCAATGGAATTACACTGTTCAACTCATCTGCGAATACAATATACAGATCATTCTAGTATATAAAAGGGAGAAAGGTAATACTCTGAATGTCAGCGGCTCACCCTATGTCTCTAAACCATGGCTTCTCTATACAATACATACAACATTGGATTGATTATACTATGATCTGCAGGCTGCAGAATGATAGTATGAGTACCAAATATGTGGTACACAGTAAGAACTTGCCGACAGAGCTCCAAAGAAAATGCAGATATATACAACATATAAAATAAAATAAAACTACACCCAAATGTCCAGCAATCACATAATAAAGCTAGTGAGATTGTAAGGGTAACTTTTCTACTCATAGGAAAGAAACTAGCACAATAAGGCTAAAAAAGTATCGAGGATGAACTATCCTACTCCAGATATACTCAGGAATCTCAACATTATACTGTATCCTTGGCTAATAAATGAATGAAGGGTGAAAGAAGGATATATAATAGTATACAAATCCAAGGAATGAATATACATCTGAATAAATAAAGGAAGGGATATACGGTGATATCATAACTACGTGTAAATAGATATAGATATATTTGTACAAATAAGGTCAACTCAAGGTACTACGAAAATCATCAGACTAGCATCTTAAGACCTCAACATCATAGAAGGAACTCGGGCTAGAATACTCAGGGTTTCTAATACATATGTTTAATCATGAGATAATCATGCATAATAATATAATATAAGATGAAAGAGGCTAGAATCCTACCTCAAATCTCAATATCGGATCACAAGAAAATCTACCACAAACTATCCATAACAATGATTATAACAATAATAATAACAATAACAATAACAATGTGAATAACCGGCTAGTACGGAAAACCATACTTAGTCGGGCCTTTCACGTACCACCACCGCCCCGGGCTCAGAAGGTTCAATTAACATACAATATACCAAAAGGCATAATCATCACCCAAACCTATGTGACTCCCCATAAGGCTAATAGATATAGGCGCATACTGGTGATAGGCTATCGCATGCAAGAATGAATGCAAAATATATTATCAATATCACAATCATCCTTCGAACTAAAACCAGATATATAATCAGTATCATACTCTTCCTCTGGCCTTACCGGGTATATAAGCATATTATTAAAATCATTCTTCAGTCTTTCCACATATATAAGCATATCATCATAATGACCTATAGCCATTGTGGGAAGGCGCAAAACACCAAAAATGCACGCTAATTAAGGAAATGACCTAGAGGGTCATTACAATCAAATACCCCTAATTATTTTCCTCTTCTTAATTTTATCTGTGTCTCCATTTGAACTCCATGCTTGCCAAAAAATTTTGAATTGACTCTAATTGTTGGCATTCAACCATTTTATGTTTCACTTAAATATTATGGTATGATATGGTACTGTATTTGAAATTTTGGCTCGCTAATTTTGCTATTAATATTATTCCTGGTCTCTAAAGGGTATAATACCATGAGTAACTAATATATCATAATATCTCTACTTTTTATATTTGATAACATATTTATATGTAATATTAAGTATTTTATTATATTTTATACAGAAATTTTAAAATATTAATTTTTTGATTACATATGTTTATTGTTGTGGAGTTATTACAAGAAGAATATGAGATATGATATTTTTTAAAAGGAAAATGAAGAGGTAGAAAGTAAGAAGAGAAAAGCAGAAAAGAGAAAGACATTAAAGATTAAACAAAGAGGAAAAATAAAATAAGACAAAAAAGTGCACACTAGATTCACGTAATTAGATTTGAATTAAATATATAAATAAATAGTTGAGCTCTAAAATTTGTTAAAAATATTCTCCAAAATAAATCTAGTTTTATAGAACCTTTTCTACTTTCTTTTAAGAAAAATAAAGTTTTTCTTCACTTATATTATAGTATACAAAATTTAAGTATTTTAGAATAATAGAAATATTTAAATGAAGAAAATTTATGAAAAATACACGTATAAAATTAAAGGTGCATAATATAATAGATTAAGATAAGATTTCCAAATTAAAAAAATAAAGTCATTTCGACACTCGAAATTTAATTAATTCGTGCGAAGCTTGGATGAATTCGTTAGTGTGTATGTATGTATGAATATATATACATATATATATATATATAACATAAATCTCACCATTTTGAAAAAAAAATACATTCTCTCCCTTTTTTTCAATTAAAATTCCTCTCTCCATGATTTTAGTTATTCTTATACATTACTACTTATGTATTTGAACTAACTAATTTAACTATAATTAAGGAAATAAAATATATGCATTAACTACATAATCCAATTAACTCTATATTTATGAAATTTTGATTAATGGATGTCTTAAATTCAGTAACATCTTTTCATTTTTAAGATTTTGAAATACCAAAATAATTTCAACGATCAGAATTAGAGATTGCAGAATTTCGGGTTGATTTGAAAATTGCATCAGAATTGCATCTCCTGTAATGATATATATTGCACAAGATTAGTTTAATATGAAACAAAACTTAAACAAAAAATTTCAAACTTTAAAACATAAAATAATTCTTAATATTCATGTCTAATATTCTTTCATATGCATAACAATATTATGTACAACTTATCTAATAGAGTCATATACATAATTACGTTACGCACAGTACTGTTAATGCATAACATCTACATAACTCTGTAATGTATATGTTTTGAAAATACAACAGTCCAAAAGTGTCTGTTTCAACACATATACGTAACAAAATTATGTATATGAGTTGATATACATAATGGTGCTATATATAACACTGTTAATGCATAACATATACAGAACTTTGTAATGTATATGTTTTGAAATAAATAGTCCATCAGTGTTTGTTTTACCACATACATATATTAAGTATATGGGCTCATACACATAATAATATTACGTATATGGCACGAAGTAACAACAAATTCATACATACATATGTATATGAGGGAACATAAAAACTCCTGACAATGTCAAATTCCATACATGTACATACCTTGTTTTTCATCCTCTTTTTTATTTTCTTCCAATAAGAATAATATCACCAGCATGGATAAAAACTTCTTTGTGTATCTTACCATGTATAAGATAAAGAAGTTTAGTGTTCCACAGCAAAAGGAGGCCTAAGACTCTAAACTGAACCTCTAAGCATAGTGTTCCGCATGAAGAAATTTGGTTGAGTAATTTGAGAAGACTACTTGTGTGCATAATGAATAGATGTTGAAAAAGTAATGGTGGAATCTTAAATGAGCTCGTGTAGAGCAATGTCTTTCAATTTGAAATCATTGATGATCATGAAAGCGTGAATTTTCTTTAAGGATTGGAGATTTTTGCATTTGATCCATAATGATGATGATTTTTGGTGAAATCAAAAGAAAACTTTATATTAACAATTGAGAGATTACTAGAAGTTTGTATATTGAAGAGTTCTTAAGAAAGACAAACACTTGAGGAAAAAACATATATTAAAGATTAGAAAATAAAGATATATTAGGAAGCAAATATCAGTCCAAAATAATATATTAGGTAATTTGTTCCTTAATATATTTGGTAATTTCATGATTTTAGGCACTATTTGAGGAGCATTAAGAGTAGGTGAGATATGTATATGATGTTTGGAGAGAGAAAATGTCAAAAAGGAAATTTTTGTAATTACTTTTGATAATTGAAATTTTATGTAATAATATGAACTTAAGTTGTAGTTTCAAGTAATTTTACCTATATATGAAGGAGAATTTAGTTCATCCTATGTGGCATACCTTGAGGCCTCCATGCTATTTATCTTTTTTGTGATTTTTTGGACATTTTTACTCATTTTTTATCATTAATAATTAATATAATAATATGCATCCATTAATATGAAGAAACTATTGTCTTTTTTTACCCACGTTATAATATACAATCTGTTCAAATTTTACATTTATTAAATGACACTACCTTTCGCGTATCTCATTAAGAATATATCCTTTAGACTCTTACCGTTCACAAATCCTATTTTAATTCATGCATCCAATTATTAGAGATCTTGTTAGGAGTATTTGCTAAAGAGTTATCCAAGGGTACAAGGAATTATGACCCAAACCATTATAAGTTTTTTATGTTTTTCCTTTTTCACTTGGCACTAACATTTTGAATAACATGTTTTCTTAGTTTTTTTTCAGTACTTTATTTCCAGATTTCTTCAAAGTGTAGTGTAAACTTTTTTTCCACTTCCTAGTGCTTTGTTTTATATTTTAGATCTTTAACGACTTGATGAGAATTCATGTTTTTAAAATTGACGTGCAAATCATGCAAATCATTTACAGAAAGATTGTTTTCAGATATATATGGCTTTTCTATCAAAAGGATTTAAGGATTGAAGGATGTATCATCTTATATGTTTATGTGATTTAAATGTATGTTTTTATTTTTGGTTATTTGTGGCACCTCTCCGTTATTAACATTAATATTTATCGTTTTCTCCATTTTTTTTCTTTCCAGTATTTCAATCAAGTTTTATGTTCTCACTGTCTGTGCATAGTTGGCTAGGTGATGTGGCACCTTTATTTCATTTTTCAAAAATTTTACTCTTTTTTATTCAACTATGAAGGAATATATGCTCGGTGATTATTGTTGAAATTGCAGTCCAACATTCAAATTAGCATAAGATTGCAATTTTTCTTTATTTTTGATACCTAAGTAATTAATTATTAATAAAGTAAGAAACAATATAGCGTCTCCAATCCCTTCTAGTATCAGCCATTTCCAAAAAGGATATATATAAGTATGTATATTTTCCTATACTGTTTTGAGAATTAGGAACTTAGAAAGACAATAACACTAACTAATTTTTTTGTCCTTCAAGTCTTAAGGTAAAGTGCACCTATGAAGCTATACCACGAATTTTTCCTTATAAATATATGGTATGGATGTGATTTGTACAATAATTGCGCTATAGTAAGGTACGTAATTTTTAGATTTTATTCACCTTCTCCATTGGAATACTTCTTGATTGTTTTTAAAAGAAATGTGCTTATAGGTTATCCTGATGTTTTGAATTATGAGCATACATATTTTTAGATGTTGCTGACTATTATTAGAATGGTGGTGTGTGGATCATTAGGCCGATGTGTCGAGCCAAGTTATCATTTCTTGGGAGCATGATCATTTTCGTCAATTAAATATATTCAGGCTTCGTAAAGAATGCTCTTTCACTTCAACCTTAAAAATACTAGTGTCACGATCAGAACCAAGGTCTGGCCATGATGGGTATCTTAAGTCCCACATGGACCGGAGATCACCCCTTCATGTAACCTAGTCATCTCAACAACCTCAAGTGTCACATAAATTCCGAACATATATAAGATAGTGAAAACTAAGTCTAATAGTTATTCATGAAGTATATAAACCAATCATCGGTAACCAGATAACCATTCCTTACGAAGCAATCCACCAAATCAACGTGCCAAAGTCCACAGTAACCAAACAAAGTCTTTATAATTCCAAAGTTAATAAAATATCGGGATATGCCCCCTACAATATCCAAAAATAAAGTCTAAATAAAGTCTGAGACATAAAATATAAAGACCATGAAATGAAGCCTTCCAAAGTATGGAAGCTCACCACTTCAATGACAACTCACGAACTAACTCGAGCACCTGATCAGTACGCAGAAAAAGTAGAAGAAGCTCAGGTACGAAGATGGCTAGCGATTGGAGCGCTAGTATGTAACTCAGGGATAGAGGAATAAAATAATTCCATCATTCAAAATCAAGTCAAATCATCATGTTCAATCTCTCTCTCTCTCTCTCTCTCTCTCACACACACACACATATATATATATATATATGGAATTAGGTTTAGCATGTATTTGAAAATCTTAACCAGGGTTGAGAAGCATAACCTTCACAAAATAAGGCACCCATTGGTTATATGGGCCCAGCTCCTCCAGCTGGAAGGGCCCCAGTATGTGTAGCCGTACGAACCACAGAATATTCATAACCGTATATTACTTTATGGGAGACTCGAACCTCATAACATAATCAAGGTGACTTAAGCACCAATGTATATAAAATGGGAGACTCGAACCTCCCATTCATATATCCCTTTGGGGGACTCCAACCTCCCGGTCATATAGTCACCCACACCGGCTATTATGATTAGCAGTGTTAGTCCTTCATACTCTACTTTCAAGCCCGACTACATATCCCTGAGAAATTTAAACCATAAGAAAACAATACTCAATAGTATACATTCAAATCCTCGACTATGGTTTTCAAAACCACCATTAATTATTGATGAACAATATTTAAAATACATGATTTTTGTGAACTAACAATGAAGGAAGAGTCACATGCCTGAGCTACAAAGATTTGCGAAGAGATTTTGATCCTTAAGCATCTAGATGACTACCATGAAGAAACCCTATCCCAATCTTTCTTGAGAGGTTTTCGAGAGATTTTAGAGAGTGTTTTAATCTTATTAAATGTAGAATGAATGCCCACTAAGTGTTATAAGATATAGGCCTTAAGGGCTTGGGGAGGGAAATATCCAAAATACCCTCAGCTTAAAAGCTTTGGAAAACTCACATATGGGTACAAGTTGACCCTCCGACTCGTTACCACAACATACAAATAGTATCTTAAAGTCGTTGCAAGATCAAAAAGTTGGACACCACATTCTGTCCAACATATGACTCCGTTGCCCAACTCATCACTAGACTATACGACTAGTAATATCATGTTTTATCCAAGACAGAACATCAAGGGCTAGACACTGGACAACATATGATTGGACCCTAACTTCTCGTCATATCAGCATATGACTCGTATGGAGTCCTCTTGTAGCTAGGACAGAACTTGGCTAGCAACACACTGACCAACATACTACTAGGGTCCCTAGACTAGTCACCACACTATTCAACTTGAGGTGTGAGTCGTATGATGAACAAAAAGTTCAATACTCAAGAATTTTCTAAGGGCCACAGTTTGGGGCGTTTCAGTCTCTCCCACTTAGGATCATCTATCCTTCAATGATGGGAAAAGGCAATACAAGAATGATTTCGACTCTACACGCCTTTACTCTTACATTTAACAAAGTTAGAAACAAAGATGCCAAGGAAATCAATCTTTCCTTAAGCAAAGTTTAAAAACAAAGATGGTAAGATCAACACATATCTCAAGCAAGAATTTCATAAATTGTGAATAGGAATGGATACTTGGATTTCATTTCCTTGGCTTCCCAAGTAGCTTCCTCGGACTTTTGGTTCTGCCATAGAACCTTTACTGAAGCCATGCTTTCGTATGCAACCAACGAACTTGCCGATCCAAGATACTCACAGAGACCTCCTTATAGGACAAAGAATACGAAACACCAATGTTCTCTGAGAAAACAACCAACGAAGGATGACCTACGGATTTTCGTAACATGGACACATGGAATACCGTATAAATGGAACTCATGCTAGAGGAAAAATCCAACTAATGTGCAACACTACCAACCTTTCTCAAAACAAAGTATGGGCCAACATATTGGGGACTAAGCTTCCCCTTCTTCCTGAACTGCACTACTTCCTTCAAGGGAGATATCTTCAAGAATACCTAATCTCCTACCTCAAACACCCAGTCCCTTTTCCTTACATTCGTATAGGACTTTTGGCGACTTTGGGTGATCATAGGACTATCCTGAATTACCTTCACTTTCTCCATAGGTTAGTGACCCAAATACGAGCCAAAATTCTCTACTTCACCAACCTTAAACCATCCAGTAGAAGATCTACACCTCTTACCATACAATGCCTCAAATGGAGCCATACCAATGCTAGCATGGTAACTATTGTTATAGGCAAATTCAATGATAGGAAAGTAATTACATAAACTCGCAATGTATCTTTCAAAGTCTAAATAGTCCTTTCAGCTTGCTCATCCGACTGCGCGTGAAAAACTATACTAAGACTCATTTTAGTCCCTAAACCACGCTGAAACGAGCCTTAAAAATGCAATGAGAACTGAGTACTACATTTTAAAATAATTGAGATAGGTGTACCATGAAACTTTACAACTTCTTGACGGAACAACTTCACATAATCCTTGGCAAAATAATTAGTCCTCGCCAGCAGGAAGTGAGCGGACTTATTCATCCTATCATGATGACCCAAATAGAGTCACACTAATTCCACAACCGTGGAAGGCCAGTAATGATATCTATATTAATTACCTCCCATTTCGACACTGATAATTCAATCTCTTATAGTAGACCATCGGGCCTCATGTGCTCTACCTTTACTTGCAGACATACCATACACTTAGCCATAAAGTTAGCTACATCCCATTTCAAATTATTCAACCAATACATCTCCTTAAGGTCATGGTACATCTTTATCAAACCAGGATGAATTGTCTACCGTGATTCATGGGCCTCATAAAAAATAATGCCTCACAATCTATCCACGTCGAGAACACACAACCTTCCTTGGTACCTCAAGAACCATCACCACCGATCTCAAAAGCCATCACCTTCTACTTACCCACATCATCCTTTATTTTCATCAAGAGTGGACCCAATACGTATTTCTCCTTTATTTTAGAACCAAGAGATTCTTGCGCACATATCGCACAAATACACCACCATCTCTAGAGTCTAAGAGATGAATGTCAAAGTTAGCCAAATGGTGAATATTCTTCACCAATTCTCGCTTATCCTCATTCACATGAGCTAGACTCCTCATGGATAACCTTCTAAGAGTATCAACAACTACATTAGGTTTACTTGGATGGTAGTGATGACTTATATCATAGTCATTCAGCAACTCAAGCCACCTTTTTTGCCTGAGATTGAGCTCTTTTGGAGTGAACACATACTGCAGGCTCTTATGATCAGAAATGATATCAACATAGACCCCTTATAGATAATGACGCCATATTTTCAATGGAAACACCACAGTCAATATCTTTAAGTTATGAGTCAAATAATTCTTCTCATGTACCTTCCATCGTCTAGAGGCATAAGCAACCATCTTGCCATGCTGCATCAACACATAATCTAAACCAACCTGAGATGCATCACAATAGACCACAAAACCCTCTGTGCCTTCAGGAAAAGTCAAGACTGGAGTTGAAGTCAACTTATCTTTCAATTTCTCAAAGCTACCCTTGCAAGCATCACACCACAAGAACTTTACCTTCTTCTGAGTCAACTTTGTTAATGGGGTAGATATAGAAGAAAAACTCTCCACGAACCTCATATAACAATTGGCTAAACCCAACAAACTATGAATATTAGTTGGAGTCATGGGACTAGGACACTTCTTAACCATGGCAACCATCTGAGGATCCATCGTGATCCCTTCACTAGACACAACATGACCCAAAATGTAACAGCGTTCAACCAAAATTCACATTTAGATAACTTAGCATACAACTTGTTGATCTTTAAGGTTTACAACGTGATTGACATAATCCTCCTTACTCTTAGAGTACACCAAAATAACATCAATGAAGGTAATTACAGATAGACCTAGAAACTTATGGAAGGCCCTATTCATTAAATCCATAAATGTCGCAAGCAAACTAGTCAAGCCAAATAACATTATTAAGAACTCAAAATTCCCATACTGTGTATGAAAAGCTGATTTAGGGATATCCACCTCCCTAATCTTTAACTTTTGGACCGAAGATTGATCTTAGAGAAAAATTTAGCAGCCTGAAGTTGATCAAACAAATCATCTTCCTCGACAGAGGGTAGTTATTCTTTACCGTCACCTTATTCAACTATTGGTAATTAATACTCATCTGAAAAAAACCATTTTTCTTATGCATAAATAACATCGATGCACCCCACAAGGACACACTAGGATAGATGAAACCCTTGTATAAAAGATCTCTTAATTGCTCCTTAAGCTTCTTTAACTTAGCTGGAGCCATTCTACATAGGGGAATAGATATAGGACAAGTGTTCAAAACAAATCTATCCCAAAATCAATCTCTCTATCAGGAGGAATGCTAGAAATGTTGAAAGGGCTCGAGAAATTCATTCATCATCGGTAAAGAATGAAAAGAAGGACCCTCTAAGTTAGAATATTTAACCTAAACCAGATGATAGAGACACCCCTTGGAGATCAATCTCTAGGCTCTAAGATATTATATGAACTTCTCCTTAGGATCTAGGGAACCACCCTCCTACTCAATAACTGGTACATTATGGAATTTTAAAATGATCTTATGGGTCCAACGGTCTAAAAAAGTATAACATGAGTGCAGCTAATCAATCCCCAATATGACATTAAAATCAACCATGTCTAAGTTAAACAGATCCACCAAAGTTTCTCGATCACCAACAGATACCACACACCCTTATAGACTCTTCTCGCAACCAAAGAGTCACCAACAAGGGTAGACACTGAAAATGTGTCTGATATATACTCGAGACCAAAAACAAAATGCACAGCCAAAAATAAGGTCACATAAAAAAGAGTAGTTCTCGGATCAAGTAAATAGTACACATCATGAGAAAAGAGTTTCAACATACTAGTAACGACATTAGGAGATTCCTCGAAGTCTTAACAAGAAGCAAGAGCATATAAGAAATTTTGGCCAGTGCCAGTATCAGAAACAGAAACAATACCCTTTGGTGCAAGAGCTGATGAAGAGAAAACAGGAATCTTATTGGCCCAGAACCAACCCTAAAAGGGAAATCACCCTACATATAGCCAATCTGGCCATAATTGAAACATTAATTTCTCCCTTCCTCATATTGGCCATGGTACGGCTGACCATAAATCTACACGGAAATTATGTTGGAGCGAACTGAGCCCTATTTTTCTAAAATTAGGAACCCTATGCCCTATACCCTTCATCATGTTAAGAAAGACGATCACCTGACGGCTTAAGGTAAGAAGTACTAGCTATAGAGAAAGAACCAGAACTCCCTCACTTCTTCTTAAGAAACTTTCCCCTATCTCTTCCACTCTATTGTCAGTCTCCACCCTGATCAAAAAATTGAAACTTCTTATACTACCTCTTACTAATCTCAGCCTGCTTCTTCTTTTATTCCTCAACCTATTTCAGCTAAACTACAAGCCAAGAAATATCCATATCCTTATTTAACAAGGTAGCCTTATTCTCCAGAATCTAAACACAGGATACCCTAGAAGCAAACTTATGCATCCTAGCTCTCATACTAGATACCAACTCAGGAGCATACTTGGACAATTGCTGGAATTTCAAAGCATACTCTTTGACTGACATCCTACCTTGTCTCAGATTAACAAATTCCCTTACTTTCACCTCCCTCAACTCCTGAGGATAAAAGTGGTCCAAAAAGGCACTAGAAAAGTCATCCCATAATGGTGAGTCAACATCACTTTGCCTAGACTACTCCCACTCTTCGTACAACTCATACGCCACATCCTTTAATTAGTAGACAGCAAACTCCACACCTTTAACATATGACTTATGCATAATCTGGAAGATCTTCTCCATCTCATCAATAAAATCTTTAGGATTTTCCTCAACCCTAACACAAGTTAAAGTTAGAGGACTCAACCTCATGAATTGGCCAACCCTAGTGACCTCAGAAGATGGAGTAATAGAAGCACCACACTCAGATTGAAAAGCTACCAACTGAGCTAACATATGAATAGACTGAAGAAACTCAACAATTATCATATCTTCTTGAGAAGCTTAAGAAGGGATAGAAGTAACTGGTCGAACTCTAGGAGGGCAATTAGGGACTGGACACCTAGACAGGGTCTGAACCCTATAAGTAAGGTGTGTCTAATCAATAGTATTCCTAAGTAGAATAGAGGAGTCTCCATGAGCTTCAGATCATCAGGGAAGCATGATATAAAAGGAGAACAAAAAGAAATTAAAGCAATAAAAGGCCTTAGAGTCATATCTCTGAATAGAACAATAAGAAAGGGAAACATTCCTAAATATCTTGTAGCCTCTCTCTTATATGTGTGGGACACTACAAACCTATAAAAGAGAATCTGCTTGACACAGATTTCTTGAAACACAATTGACCATGAACCAAGTCTCTGATACAAACTTTTTCATGACCTAAACCAGGGCCTAGCGATAAAGGGTGACACGACCCGAAATCAGGTTATGTCGTATAGGCACCTAAAGCCAATATGAATCAAAGGTCTCCCTAATAACCCAACCTAATCATCAATATAAACTACAATAACCAAGTGAATTCCTGACCATATATTAAGATAGCGGAAAACATACTACAAGTCATAACTAAAATATGTCTGACACTTTATTAGATTCATCAAACTAACCAATATACTCAAGTCCATAGTCATCCATAATACCTCTATACAAACTGATGTTTAGAAATATATATGTCAGGACAACCCTCCGATAATAGCCTAACCAAGTTAAAATAAAACTAAGTCTAAAGATAGGAAACCAAGAAGGAATGTCTTCCGATGTAAGAAAGCTTACCACTCTAAAGTCAATGCAAGAACCACTTTGTTCACCTAATCACTAGGCAAGAAGAGAAGATAATGCTTCAGCCCCTATGTTGCATGAGGACATAGCATCTAAAGAAGGTTAGCGGTTGGAGCGCTAGCATGTAAATCAAGAATAAAGATAAAATAGCATCCTTAATCAAAAACAAGTCAATATATCATATTCTATCGCATTCATACACTTCTCCATACATATAGGTACACCACCTTCCAAATAAAGGAACAAGTCTTATCGACATTCTTAAAGCACTCATTCGTCATACATAAAGTGGAGGACTACAACCTCCCAAACTTAGGTTTAAACATTCTCAATAGATTGAGGACTTTAACCATATTTATATTATCATTAGACATGAGACTCTAATCATGCACAAACATTCATTAGTCAAGGATTTTAACCACATACACATTCACTCTAACCACACACTCATCTAGGCAAGGGACTCTAGCCTTATGCCCATTTGTGAGACAAGGAACTCCAACCTCATGCCACACTTGGACTCTAACCACAAGTCATTCCATTTGGTAATTTACTTTAACCTTAAAAGATCTTTTTAAGAAAGAACTTTAACCTCGAGCAATTTCATTGGGCAAGGGACTTTAACCTCAAACCATATTATTAGGCAAGGGACTCCAACCATAAGCTGTCATAACCTCAAACAGACTATTCCTATTTCCTTAACAATCTTATACCACATTCTCACCATACTTTAGTTCAACACATAATTCAAGTTCATCTTAATATTGAGGGACTTCAACCCCTTCTTAGTCATTAAGTTGACAAGGTCATCATTGCATAATACATGGTTCACAATACTTTTTCAACATCATTTATCAATCATTCAAATGGGTATGACTCATGCCCCTAGTCGTACCCAACTCAGAGACAACCAATGTGAATGACTTGTAAGGTAAGTATAATGTAAGTTAACACATTATCACACATCAAAACAACCCTTATTCAAGTTAGGACAAAGCACACAACAAGGATACAATACAACATATGTCATGATTATCATCAAACAGCCATTTCATTTCATTGATCTTGGGACTCAAACCCATAATTTATCAAAACACTTGTTCATTTCAAAGATTGAGGACTTAAACCCCTTACTTATCAACACTTACTCATTTAAAAACTTAGGGACTTGAACCCATGGTTTAGTAATACATAATTTAATTCAACATTGGGGACTTTAACCCATTGTCCATCAAAGACATAAATCAAGGTAAGGAGATTGACACATACCTCCATCACAAGTTTTTAGAGTGGGAAACAAATACAAATAAATGGAATTCATGTCCTCTTCCACTTCCCACATAGCTTTCTAGGAATTTTGGTTCCTCCATAGAACATTCACGAAGCTTCCTCTTTCATTCATAATTGGCAAACTTACCGATCCAAGATCATCACTAGGATCTCCATATAGTACAAAGAGTTTGAGATACCAACATCCTTGAAGGGAACAATCAACAAAGGATCATCCACATATTTTTGCCACATAGAGACATGGAAAACTGAGTGAATGGGGTTCATACTAGAAGGCAACTCCAACTCATAGACAACATCGTCGACCCATTTCACACTCAAGTAGGGACTAACATACCATGGACTAAGCTTCCCCTTTTTACCAACCACATCACTCTCTTTATGGGAGACACTTTTAAGAATACCCAATCGCCAACTCTAAACTCTAAGTCCTTGTGCCTCATATCCACATAGGACTTTTGGAAACTTTGAGCGGTTTTTGATCTATTATTAATCACCTTCACCTTCTCTAAGTCTTTCTGAGTTAAATCGGGGCCAAGCAACTTACCCTCGCCATTTTCGTACCACCTAATAGGAGATTGACATCTCCTGCATAAATTGCTTCAAAAGGGGCCATGCCAATACTAGAGTGGTAGTTATTATTATAGGAGAACTCAATCAAAGGCAAGTGGTCATATCAACTACCACCATAATCAATGACATAATCCCATAACATATCTTATAATGTTTTAATAGTTCTCTCTGCTTGCCCATTTGATTTCGGGTGGAAAATAGTACTAAGGCATACTCTAGTACCCAAAACCTTTTGGAACGACTTCCAAAAGTGGGATGAAAATACATGACCACAATTTTAGATGATCAAAATTAGAGCACCGTGTAACTTCACGATCTCTGCAAGGTAGAACATCCTCCACCTAGTAATTTGTCCTCACGAGAAAAATGGGAGCAGACTTGGTCATTCTATCAACAATGACCCAAATAGAATTACATTGATTCTAAGATCGAGGAAGACCTGTAATGAAATCCATATTAATTACCTCTCACTTCTATTTGGGAAATGGATTCTATTGATACAATCCCCCCGACCTCATGTGCTCAAGTTTCACTCATTGGTACACCATACACTTGGCTACAAAACTAGCCACATAACAATTCATATTTCCCCACCAAAAGAACTCTCTAAGATCTTGATACATCTTGGTGGAATTAAGGTAAATAGCATAACGGGATTCATGAGCCTTGTCCATGACCCTCTCCCTTAATCCATCAATGTCGGGAACATATAGTCAACTTTCATATCTCAAGATACCATCACCACTAATCACAAAGTCTAAAACTTTATGTTGACCTACATTACTCTTGATCATCATCAAGTCAGGGTCCAATACTTGTTTTTTCTTTATCTTAACAATAAGAGACAATAGAGATATCGGAAGCACAAATAAACCACCATCCTCAGAGTCCACAAGTTGAACTCCAAGATTAGCCAAATAGTGAATGTCCTTCACCAATTCCATCTTGTCCTTATCTACATAGGCCGAACTTACCATAGACAATCTACTAAGAGCATTTGCGACTACATTAGCTTTACCAACGTGGTAATAAAGACTCATATCATAGTCTTTTAACAACTCAAGCCACCTCCTTTTCCTGAGGTATAACTTATTTTGAGTAAATGGATATTAAATACATTTATGACAAGGAGAGATATCAACATGAACCCCATAAAATTAATGTCGCCAAATCTTTAATGCAAAACTAACAACTATCAACTCTAAGTCATGAGAAGGGTAGTTATTTTGGTGAACATTAAATTACCTAGAAGCATAGGCCACCACTCTACCCGTTACATCAACACACAATCAAGACCAATACAAGAAGCATCACAATATACCAAAATCCATCATTACCTTTGGGTAAGGTCAAAATGGAGCCAAAGTCAACTTAACTTTCATCATTTTAGAACTACCCTCACAGGCATCCAACCATAAGAACTTGACCTTATTTTGGGTCAACTTTGTCAACGGGGCAGCTATAGTCGAGAAACTCTCTACAAATCTTCTATAGTAATTGGATAGACCCAAGAAGCTTCTAATATCGATTGGAGTTATAGGTCTAGGATACTTCTTAACTTCCGCAACCTTTTGGGGATCAACCATGATCCCTTCACTAGATATAACATAACCACAAAATGCTACGGCTTTCAACCAAAAATCACACTTGGAGAACTTAGCACACAAATTATGATCCTTTAAAGCTTGTAACACGGCATGGAGGTGATCCATATGGTCCATCTCACTCTTAGAATATACTAAGATGTCATCAATGAAGACAATGACAAACATGTCCAAGAACTGATGGAATACCCTATTCATCAAGTCCATGAATACCGCCGAGGCATCCATCAACCCAAAAGGTATAACTAAAAACATATAGTGACCATAATAGGTTCAAAAAATAGTCTTAGGGATATCCACATCCCTAATTTTAAGTTGATGATAACTCGACCTAAGATTAATCTTAGAGAAACACTTTGCACCCCGAATTGATCAAACAAATCATCTATCCTAGTAAGAGGATACTTACTTTTTATGATCACTTTGTTCAACTGATGGTAGTCAATCCATATATGAAGGGAACTGATGAGTGATGATTTTACCACTCATTCTTACTTATTATGCACACATATTATCTTGTTTAGAAGAAATCAATGAGACATAATAGTGATTATTTTCTCTAAATCTCCACTCCTTGTAGGCATAGGGCTGAGGAGATAAGAAGATGTGGATTGGAGCTTGAAATGATCAAATAAATTAAGAAAATGCTACTAATGACTAAGAGTAAAAGTGACCTCAATTACTATGGTTGCGTTCTGAACACCACGATTATAGCCACTTAAGTAGGGAGCATATCCATCCTCGAGTAACATAATCATGATCAAAAAAATGCTATCACTGTCTATCAAATCTACCAACATACCACAATCACTCGGTCATAGCCTGCGATTGTGGTTGTATAATTGTAGTCAAAGTTATGCGATTGCAGCACAATAGGATAAATAAGTAAGGGGCATTATAGTCAATCTAGATAGTTGAATCAAAGAATAAAATAATGATTCAACTCACTTTAAAGGGGGAGAGAGAAGAGAGAGGAAAACCCTAGAATTTTAGAGTGAAAAATTGATTGTTCATAGTTATTGTAATAATTATTTGAAGAGGAAATTAGTGACATTGGAGTGTGGAATCGAAGATTATTTTTACCCTCTATTATCATGAGCACCATGGATGAAATATCTGGTAAAAGTTTTTTCCTATCTCATGAGAAGCTAACTTCTTTAGTCTTAGGATTATGTTGAAATAAAGTATAATTGTGTGTGAGTGTTGTAGTGTTTGGATAATTTTTAGTTGTTTTAGGTTTGATGGTTGAAAACCTTAAACTCTAAAAACCCTTCATCATCCTTGAAAGAGGGATGAAGGTGAACTTGAGGTAACCCAAACATCCTTGAAAGAGGGTTATAAGGGGACAAGGTAATGGTGGACAATTGATCCTGTGGTTTACTAGCTTTTGCAATCATAGAAATAAGTGTATTTAGAGTGTAAATCTTATCAAGAGCATCATCCTAGAAACAAGGATTCTTGATTGTGGTTTGGATGATTATGAATTGCGCACTTGTTAGGTGCTCGAAAGAGCCAATGGTTCAAATCATTGTGGTTTTATTGAAAGATTGTGCATAATGAATATAGGCCTAACCTATCCTTTACTTAAAAACTATGTTTTATGTTAAACCATTAACAACCTATATGCTTTACCTTTAGGTAGACATAATCCCAAGATCTTCACAAATCTTGATTGCAAATCAGTAGTATTAATTTGGTGTATTGCAGTTGAAACTTATTTTAAACCAACGTCAAATTATATCCCCCTATTTTATTTTATATGACATGTTTATTGACACTCTGGGTACCTTTATAGTGATTAGAGCACCCATAAGACTTGAATTTATAATTTGCTCCTTATGGATTTGATCCCAACTCTAGTTAGGTTATTGAAAATAACTGTCTTACCCCTCAAACATGGGAGTGAGTTGAGCGTTATCAAGAACCATCCTTCTTGTGAATAAACAATATGGGAGAACCTTAAGGAGTCACACTAGGAGGGATAAAATCTTTATCTATGAGGTCCTTTAATTGCTCTTTAAGCTTCGCTAGACCCATTCGATAAGAAGGGTTGGAAATTGGATGAGTGTCTAAAACAAGATTAATCCTAAAATCAATTTCCCTATCAATAGAAACACTGGGAAGATTATCAGGAAGCACCTTGGGAAACTAATTAACCACGGGAATAGATTCTAGAGAAGGCTCTTTTGAGTTAGAATCTTTAACTCGAACCAAATAAAACAAACACCCCTGTGAAATCAACCTTTGGGCTTTAAGATAAGGAATGAATCTTTCCTTAGTCTCTAAGGAGCCACTTTCCCATATAATGACTAGCTCTTTAGGGAATTTAAACATGACCCTATGTGTTCAACAATCTAAGAAAGCATAACACGAATGCAACTAATCTATCCCCAGAATAACATTAAAATTGGCCATGTCCAACTCTATTAAGTCTACAAGAGTATCTCTAGCACCAATAGATACCACACTCTATATAGACACTTTAAGCAACCACAGAGTCTCCTACTAGGGTAGAAATAGAAAAACGAATCGATAGACTCTCAGGACCATAATTAAAATACACAGCCACATATGGGGTCATATAAGAAAGAGTAGACCCTAAATCAAGAAAACAATACATATTATGGGAGAAAAGTCTTAACATACCCATGAAAACTATCGGGAGACATCTCAGAATCTTGGATAGTATCAAGTACATATAAGAGGTTCCAGCCGGTGTCAGTGGCAGAAATAAAAATAGAAGCAGACATAGCACCCTTTGGTGTGGGAGTAAATAAAGTAGCAATAGAATCCCTATTGGACAAGAAGCCACTAGAGAGAGGCACTCAGGCTGCGTGTGCCCAATCTTACCACAATGAAAACATTTGTTTCTCCTCTTCTCACACAGACCATAATAACTCTAACCGCAAAATCTGTAGGAAGGGTAGGATGGAGCTGACTGGGCATCTCTAGCCTGGAGTTGGGCACCCTGTTCCCGGAACCCACCACTAAACTGAGACCGATGATCACCTAACAACTTTGGGTAAGGAGATGGAACACTATCCAAGGATAAAGAACTCAAACTCCCTAAATTATTTTGTGGCCACTTGCCACCATCTCTACCACTAATCTCAACTTGCTTTATTTTCTATTCTTACACTTGTTGCATATATACAATCAACCCAAAAATATCTATGTTATCAATCAATAAGGTCTCCTTGCTCTCAAGGACTAACTCACAAGACAACCCGAGATAAACTTACGCATTCTAGCCCTCATGCTAGAAACTATCTCGGGAGCATACCTTGACAATTGAGGGAATTTTAAGGCATACTATTGAACGAACATCCTTCCTTTCTTTAAGTTCACAAACTCTTCCATTTTCAGTTACATCAAATCTTGAGGAAAGAAATGGTCTAAGAAAGACTCAGAGAAATCCTCCCACATGGAGGGACTAGAATCAACACCACTAGACAACTCCCACCCTTCGTACCATTGGTAAGTGATGTGTGGTAATTTTACAACTCATTCGTACTCATTATTTATGCACATTACCTTATTTTAAATGAGTAAATGAGTTATGATTATGATTAAATGCTCTAATATACACTGTTTATAGGTATAAGAGTTGAAAAGACAAAGAGATGTAGAGTGGAGCTTGAAATGATCAAAAGAAGAAAAAAAATGTTGTTGAAGACCTGCAGTTAAAGAGCCTCAGTTACCGTGGTCGTGGTCAGTCAAGATGGTCAATCAACCTCGGCTATGGGAGTTAATCACGGTCACGTAGTAGTGATCACAGCCAAACTTGCACGTTCGTGCCTTGGAAAAAATGTTCAACCCAAGGGCAAAACTATAATTGCACGTGTTGATCCCAATTTGAACAAAAAGACAAACCCTGAATTTATGTATCATTAATTTTACTACATTGTTTCTTCCCCAATTTTATAGGTTTAGCTCTAGACTTTGTAGCCTCTATTTTTGGATAAGAAGATATTGAATAAATTTTGGGTGAAGAATACATTGTAGACATTCTAAGTGGAAGATTTTCTCACCTTTAATATTGATATTATGGGAGATCTAAGTTTGAAGTAACATTCACTTAGATCTTTAACAATTTATTTCAAGGGAGATTGGGTATATCTATGCATATGTATCTTACATGTAGCTAGATATCCCTCTTGGGGTTATGTGTGAATAGGGGTTAAAGTATGTCAGGGTTGTTATTGCTAGAATCTATTTACTAGTTCATGTTTATGGGTTCTATTGTTGTTAAGTTAGTTTGGTTGGGATTTGATGGGTGAAAGCTTCAAATATACACATGGGTTTGATGAGTGAAATCTCCAAGCTCTAGAAAGTTCAAGGCCATCTTAGAAAGAAGGGTTTTGGGTAAAAATTAGGAAACCATATCATCTTGGGAAAAGGAAAGTGGGGACCAAAGCAATGATAGACAATTATACATGTAGCTTGCTAAATATTTACTATCTTAGACATAAGGGTGAATGTGAGGTTGACTATGCCATGGGTATCATCCTAAAAATAGGGATGCCTAGATTGAGGTTGTGGTTACCAATTGTTGAACACACCTATTAGGTATTCGAAACAATCAATTGGTGAAAGTTTGGTGTTTCATTGAAAGACTAGCATCAAAATCTATAACCAAGCCTAACCCATATTTGACTTACTAAATTGATGTTGATTATTAATTCTCACATGTTACTCCTTTAGTAATGCATTATCCCAAGATACGTGCATAATTATTAAAACTCTAATGATTCGTAGCCCCAAATTTATATTAGAAAAATCCAAAAAGAAATATTATTGTAGGTAGTCACCTCCCCTATTTTTTCTTTTTGTAATATTTATTTAAATTTAACTTGTATCTATCATTTTGAAGTAACTTTATCGCTACTCACATTGTTCCTCATGGATTGACCCCAACTCCAAAGTTGGTAAATAAATTGACATCAATCGCCTTGCGCTTAAACTACGTGTAAGTTGACCATTATCAAAAATAGTGCCATTGTCGGGGAATAATTTGGTGTATTAAGTTAGTTTTGAATTTTAGATTACTTTCTTGAATTCAAGCTTGTATATTTGTGTTTGTGATTTTCCTTCTTAAGTATATTTTATTTTAGTTTTACTTTTCTTGATGGCATTTTCTAACAAATATGAGTTGGATTGTTGGAATTTATATTGTGACCCACCATGTTCATATTGTGATGGTCACACTTCAGGAGAGATTGTAACTATGCTCTTCGGAGAGGGATGGAACCACTATCCCAATCCTATTGGGAGTGTGGTTGTTATATGTGTGGACATCAACAAGGACATTGGGATGAGTGTCTAGAGCCCCTCCCCCTATTATACTAATCGAATTTCTAGTTTTTCTTATAAGGTTAATAGTTTTTCTAGTGAGAAGAAGGAAGAGCAAGATACCGAATCTGATAGTTGTGACCCAAGGTTATTATCCATTTTGGAGCGGTTAGATGCGATGGGAGAGAACCTAAAATATTTGCATAACAAATAGAAAAGAATCATGGAGGAGGCAACGATCAAAAAAGAAAAGCTTGAAATAATCCATACCATGTCCATTGCCCAATAGGAGGTTTATCAAGAAGAGAAACCAAGCTATGATGATGATATTGGTAGTGAAGATTACTCAATGACTTCCAAATTATCTGAATCATATGAGGGATAAGAAGCCCAAATTAAAAAAATGGTACTAGAGTCAAAAGAAGAATCAAAGAAAACCTCTTATAATGACTCTAGTTCATTTCATGGAGAAGATACTTCAAAGGAAGCTAACCCGACATTAGGTGTTGGACCTCATTCAAACCACTTCCCAACATAATATGTAGAGGATGTGATGAATATCCATCCTTTTGAATGAATGGAAGATTGTGGGATGACAGAGTCTGACTCCAATATTTTGGAATTTGGCACTCCAATGAAATAAATAGAGACCTATACATCAATGGCGAAGGAACTCAACTTTCCAAGTCCAAGAATGGACTATTGATGCACACTTTTTTACCTAAGGTGCCAAGCCGCAAAATGGATGAAAATTTGGGTAAAAGCTTCAAGTCTTCAAAATAGCAATCTCAAAGATTGTTTGGAATTTCCTCATATCTTCCAAATTTCATCTTGGAAGATTTGGATCTTTTGTCCCTCTACCACTTAATGCAAGATGAACAGAAGCTGGGAAGAAGATTCAAATCTTCTAAGTGGAGATATAAAAGGAAGTGATGGAGGCTTTGAGCTATGAAGTTAAACTAGGCACTCGATGTGAGGTAACCCATCATGCCACAAAAAGTGGCACATATCCTTTCCATTTTATGCATGATGGAGTAGAATAAATCTTTGTTTTTGTGCACGCATATTCTATAAAATGTGGCGCTCGAGATATTTTGATCGAATTCAAGAAAAAATATGTGAAATTGGTAAGTTTGGGCTAAGCAAAAATATGCATAAAACTTAGTTGATAGGTCTTTGTTACAGCGACTGCGGTCTGTGCCACCACGATCGCAGAGGCTGCATGACCGCAAATGCGTAACTAAGATCGCGATTGCAGTCAATTTAGTTTAAAACCATCCAACTTACCGATTCAGTCATAATTTTATTTTAATCTCTTTCAAAATTCTCTCAAAATCCTCTAAAATTTTGTGCCTTTACATTGCATTTTTAAGTACCAATTCATCTCTTACATCATCTAACTTAGTAAGTTGTCTAAATTTCCTTGTTTTTAATATCTATTTTATGCTTAGAACTAGTTGTATAGACAAAGGCTTAAAATAGTTTTTTCATTGCAAAATGTATGCATGTTAGTGATTAGTGTTGTGGTTAAGTTTTATAAGTCAGTATGCATATGATTGGGGAAGTTTTATGTACCCAAAATCGAACCTTAACTCATTTAGATTGAAATGTATTTCATGTGTTTGATCGACTGCCCCTACAAAATCTATGTTTAATTCTCTTACATTTGGGGATATGAACTTGTAGTCTTGGCTCAACTTCATTGTTTCTATTGTTTTCATGCTTAGTGTAACTATATAATTAGGGTAAAAATTGAATTTCAAATGCTGGGAAGAAACTGCCACACCAGGCCTCAGGTACTGCCATGACAGACCTGATGAGCGCGATTGCATCACTACAGTCATGGACAATGCTTCGATCACCATACCTGAGGGCAAGTTCTGATAGGTATCAAACTTTCTGCCATACGTTAACTACCCCTAAAACCTTTTATAAAAATACCACACGAGCTTATAGATTTACTTTAACATGTGTTTATTATAGTGATACTAATGTTGGCATAAGCTAGATTATTTACAGGTTCTAGGACTCTAACAATGGGGGACATTGATGACACACAGTTCATGTCCATCTAATTCTATCGCTCCTACTACGATGATTTTCACAGAATAAAGCTACTCCCTAAAAGGTATATAAACTTAGGCAAGGTTGAGAAGAATCTCCCAGAATTCTATGCCAGGCTTACTACTACTCAGTGGATGTGTTTTTCTCCCAAACCAGGCTATGCTAATGAATAGTGGGTACGTGAGTTCAATGAAAATCTCAACGTAGTTTCACTCACAAACTTTGCGATTACATTTAGGGTAAATAGGTGAACTTTGGGGCCGAGCATATTAATCCAGAGTACGGGCTCCCAAATGTTGACATAAGGCCATTTCTTTCTAAGAGATGTGAGCCAATCTCCTGAATAGCTGATATCCTATGTCCAGGAAAAGCAGTCCCCTAGGCCGCTACTAAATAAGATATTCCAATGAGTGACTTTAAGTCTGAAGCAAGGTTATGGTTAAACATCATTGTAGCAGGTTTCCCTGTGCCCTCATATGACCATTGTCACAGATGCCCGGGCTCGGATGGTGGTATGTATTCTAAATGGCATCGCCCTAAATGTAGGAGAGCTTATGGCTTTAGAGTGGTAGTACTTCCAAACCCATGAAGGTACTCATCTTCTCTTTCCTTCTCTTATAACTAAGCTGTGTAAAAGGCCAGGAGTGAAAGAGTATGTTACAGACACGTGGTTGTACCCTGGCTCCTTCATCTACCCACTCAAAATCAGAGTCAAAGAAGCACTAGTCCAAAGCAAGAAGAGGAATATGGACTTAGGAAAATCAGTCCAAAAAGACATGAACTCTTGCAGACCCTCATTAGCTACCTCTTTTGATGATATATCTGTTGAGATGCAGGGGATTAGGGAGCTATTATCCAAACTACCTCATGGACCAGGAGAGTTATCCACTGCCCATCATTCATATGTAGAAAAGTCAGATTATGATGAATATATAGCAGAGCAAAAAAAGTAGAGTGCCATAGTAGCAAGCCTCGAGAAAGCCTATTCAGATCAAGCTGCCTCTCACAGGGACCTCAACGAGTCATATGAGAAGATAGTGAAGAGGGATAACAATAAAGCAAATTCTTCAAAAAGCTGTGGAAGGGGGTAAAAGGCATTTGTAAGGCTCTCAATCCCAACCAACCACTACCTTTACGAGATTAGATACTAAGAATGAGGCACCTACAGAATGGTCAACTGATGATGTGGGCTACAGTGGTGCTGAGTCAGCAGGGGAGGATAGCTCTTGATGCAGATATAGGGAGCCCCTTTTACTCTTGCATTCTTACACATGCAATGCGGGCACTGCATTCATTTAAGTTGTGGGTATGGTGGCCCCAGATTTTAATGTTGCTAAATATTTGTTTTAGTGATGTTTCGGATACTATTTTTCATGTTGTGGTTTGGATGCTACATTTTTGGGATCCCCGGATGGTGTTATGTTTTATAGATTATTATGTTTTTCTCTTAAGTTTTTAGTTTTTCTCTCAGTATTTTAATTTTATTATGGATATTAGTGATGCATAACTAGTATTTTAAGAGTTAGTTGTTGAGGCATTGGTGCAGGGGAATTCTGAGTACCCATAGCATAAATATCAAAGATGCAAGGGAAGTCTAAGTACTTGTGTCATTGTATTTTGCAAAATTAGGATCACTTTAGACACCATTGGTGAAGTCTAAGTAGCCATATGATTAGCTTGCCCGTTTTGAGCCACGATGTGAGACTACGACTTTGGTCATATCCATAGTTTAGCAATTTGTGCGTGGTGATATTGCAAATCAAGAAACCCCTTCCGTAAAAATTTTTTGAAAAATCAAGGGCATGGACATGAGCAATGATGTAACAAATCTTTTTCTCTTTTTGTGGTTCCATAAATTTTTGACTTGTAAACAATGATAAATACTCCAATTATGTCTCTCATGGGTGGGACATTTGAGCTCCCTTGGTAAATTTTTGCATGTCGTGTGTGGTAAGCTACTTGATATTCATCTCTTGTACATTTGTGTTATCAAGAACTTGACCTATTAGTCTTTCAAAACTAATTTTGATTGTACTTGGTTGGAGAAATAATCTTATGCCCTCTTTGTAATTTTGGAACCCACTCTAATCTTAAAAGTCTTCCCATACATAATGGAAATCCCTAGTTACCCACTTTGATCTTTTGGACCTTTCTTTGAAAAACACATTAAAAGCCGTGAACCATTCTTTTATCCCTCTTTTGAACCATCCCTTCTTGAACTCGAAATCTATATTGTGGCTAAAATCCTAAGTTGGGGGTGGTAAAGATCAATGGAAGTGAGTTTGGGGCCACGAAGTATTTGTGAAATGCCAAATGTTCCTAAGAGTTAAAAATTAATGTTTATAAAAAGAAAGGATCCCATAAAAGAATAAATTGCACAAAAGTGCAAGAAAGTAGAAGTAAAATAATAGTAGTGAACAAAGGAAAAAAATATAGGCTTTCAAAAAAGAAAAGAAACAAAAAAGAGTGGCCCTTAGTCGAAGGAGAAGGGTTGGAAAGCATAATGTAGAAGTTCAAAGTAGGGTGCAGCCATGTTATTCCTAAATGATATCATAACCTAACCCGAACCTTCGTTACAACCTTAGAAATTCCTTTTAGATCTCCGACCATTTATTTTCTTTGTAGTGGTGATTGAAAATAGGGGAAGGCCTATGGCATGACACTCAATGCATTGAGATTTCTTTTGTGAGGGAAGTGTTCTTGCACTTAAAATTCCTTGTTTCATATTCAGTAGTTTAGTGTGTGGAAATTCTCCTTCTTGTGAGGACGACTTATAAACAAGTTGAGGTGAGTGACTTTTGTCACCTCTTGAACAATGAGAAAAATGGAGTATGGTTTAGTTTTAGTCAAAGGTGAGCTACTTCTAGAGTATCGGGTTTTGTTGTTAGATTACTCCTTAAAGTCTTATGCATCCTTGAGTATTGCATTTTATAATGAGAGGTGTTGAGAAATTAGCCTGGCATATGTGCGATGAGCTACTTGTGGTTGCGATTCAAGTTGAAGTCGGTATGGCCTTTAAGGCATAAAATTTGGGCATAAATGATTGTGTCTCATGGTAAGAGGTATGTTACTTGAGGACAAGCAAATACTTTAAGTTGGGGATATTGACGAGTAGTGATTTTACCACTCATTCGCACTCATTATTAGTGCACATTACCTTGTTTTAAATGAGTAAATGAGTCATGATTATGATTAAATACATTAATATCCACTATTTACAGGTATAAGAGTTGAAAAGACAGAGATATGGAGTGGAGCTTGAAATGGTCAAAAGAAGCAAAAAAAGTGTAGCTGAAGACCTGTAGCTAAGGCCTCAGTTATCGCGGTCGTGGTCGCAATTAGTCAAGATGGTCAATCAATCACAACCATGGAAGTTAATCATGGTCAATGTAGTCACAGTCGCAGCCACACTTGTGCGATCTCGGTTTGGCAGAAATGTTCAGCCCAAGGGAAAACTTTAATTGCACGTAGTGATCTCAATTTTAATAAAAAGACTCAAACCCTAGGTTCATATATCATTAATTCTATCACATTCTTTCTTCCCCAATTTTCTAGGATTAGCTGCCTTCATTTTTAGAGAAGAAGTTTTTGCATAAATATTTGGTGAAGAATGCATTGGAGACTTTCTAAGTGGCAGATTTACGAACTTCCATTTTTATATTGTGGGAGATCCAAGTTTAAAGTAACATTCGCTTAGATTTGTAATAATTTATTTCACTGGAAATGATGGGTATATCTATGCTTATGTATCTTATGTGTAGCTAAATCTCCCTCTTGGGGTTATGTGTGAATAGGGGTTAAAGTATAATATTTGTTTGAATTTAAATTTTATCTATCATTTTGAAGTAACTTGATAGCCACTCACGTTGTTCCTCATGGATTTGACCTCGACTCTAAAGTTTGGTAAATATATTAACGATGACCGTCTTACACTTAAATGTATGTGTGAGTTAAGCATTATCAGTAAGCTATATCTTTGAATTGTTAGGAAGAAAACTCAATGGCCTCAACCTCTGAAGCATGAATGATTTAAAAGATCTTCTCCAATTCATCAATGAAGCCTTAAGAATCTTCCTCAACCTTCATATCTGAGAACATAGGAGGGCTCAACCTCTTAAATTGAACAACTCTTGTGTCTCAAAAGAAATAGTTTTCAGAGCATAACGCTCTGATTGAGAGGCCACCACCAATTGACTCAAGAGGTTAATAGAGTGATGAAACTCGACATTAGTAGCATTCTTATGAGGTAACGAAATAAGAGGGTCACTCTCATAGTCGGGGTTTATGGGGACAGTTATAACCCCACAAAGATGGTCAAATATTATAACCCTAGCCTGAGTCTGAACTCCAAAAGTTGGACGGGCTCTGTCTGTAGGGCCCTCATTCAGGGCAAAAGTGTTTGGCTAAGTATCAAATCTCCTTGAAAGCATGATTTGAAACATAACAAACAAAAATCAGAGGAATCCAAGACCTTAGACTCTATAGCATATTGAAATACAAGAAAGGGAAACATTTCCTAAAATATCTAATAGGCCCTCTTTTATAAGTGTGGCGTGCTTCATACCCATAAAAGAGACTTTATTTTGCATGGAATTATGGAAACCCAACGAACCATGAACTTGGGATCTGGTACTAACTGGACATGACCAAATTTGGGACATGTTGTATGGGTACGTTAAGCCCACATGAATTGGAGGTCAGCCCGATAAATTGATGTGTGAGTAGAAGCTAACACATTTGATGCTTTTTAGCTCACAATAATTGTGAATTCGAAAGTAACTCTTGTTGTTTTGATGTGTTTGACCATGATATTGCAGTAAAAGGGTGGAGAAATAAAAACAAACAACAATGGAGCAAAAGAGTTGAAAATTTGAGCAAAAAAGAAGAAATCATGGCTGATGACCTCCGTGATACGTCGTCAGCTTTGTGATAGCTTATCAGCATTGGATTCAACCTTAACCAGAAACTTGAAGCCTGAGAAGAAGTTCTAACGACGTTGTTAATAAGGCGTTATGTTGGTGATAAGGCGTCACGAAGGGCGTCAGCCTAAACTAAAGAATTGAGTTTGAAGAAGAAATCTGACGACGTTGGTGATATGCTGTTATGTTGGTGACACGACGTCAGCTACATCATCATCCGAAGACATATTTTAAAGGCAACTGAAGCATTTCTGATGCCATCCAGGATAGGGCGTCAGACTCTTGATGCGGCGTCAGACTCTTGACGCAGCGTCAGCTTGGGCTTCACCTATTCCAAGAATTTTATTAATTTTAGTTATTTTATTTCCTTAATTAGGCTTTAGTATACATAGAATATTTTTGGGTTTTTAAAGGAAGTATTTGTTGTTAGCTATCAGACATTAACCTAGGGAAGAGAGTCATGTAACATTGCTCTCTTACATTAATTATTCTTCTTATTTCATCAACTATTTTTGGGTTTCTACCTTGTGATTAAATCGGAGGAACTACTTGTTGTTTTCTATCCATTTGTAAATTTATCATTATAATCATAAATTCAACTTGTTATTTCGTTCATCAAATTATGAGTAGCTAACTTCATTAGCCGGATTTATGGGATCCATGGATTAGGGTTTGATATGATACTAGGTGTTTAAAGGATTCAAAGAGTAGTAAAACATCTTGAAATTCTATTTTTTTAACTAAAATCTAGTGGTTCCAAACATTAGATTATTCCTTAGGTTTTATTTGCTTCTAACAGAGAAATAGACTAGGGGTCATGAATTATAAACAGGGACTCGAAAGCTACTAACCTTCTGTTTAATGATTAATGCCGTAATTGGATTAATCTACATGAGATAACATCCTATTGAAAATAGATAAGTTTTGGTAAGGTCGAGAGATAAGTTAGATAGTAAGTTGTCAGGGATATTCTGCTGTTCTACTCATTCTGAGAATCTCTAGCATTACCTATTATCTGTCAATTCCCAAAACCCTTGGTGAACATAGCTCTGGTTTCCCATTTATTTTGATTACAAAAACTGAAGTATTGAAAGTGATATTTAACACACTGTGAACTTAAACCCCCATCTTCTAAAAACAGTAAACTACCAGTTAAGTGTTTCATAAATAAATCGAAGTTCACAGCCTATTCCCTGTGGGATTCGACCCCAACCTAGTTGGTTTTTATATTTACAACGATCGCTTACACACATTCAAGAGTGTAATTTGAGCATTATCAAAAATGGCGCCGTTGCCGGGGAATACGGTTGTAGACTGAAAATTTTATGTGCAAAAATTTGCTGATAGTTAAGTTTCCATGACTTACGTATATTTTTTATTTTTTTTATTATAGGTACTATATTGTTTATGCCAAGCACGAGAAGTTCCAGAGAACCTTTATTACCAATCAATCCAGAACCTCAACCAATTGGAAGAATGGCTGAACAACAGGAAGCAGAAAGACTAGCTATTTTAGTCAGGGCTCAGGTGAATGTACAAAATTTGGGTCAACAAGCACGTCACCAAAACCCTGATGATGAAGAGTTGGGTGATGAGGAATCACTGAATCCTCAAAACCCAAGGAGAGCTGAGCAAGTTGCTGCACCAGTGCAGCGAAACATAAAAAGAAATCGTACAGTCTAAGGAAGGTATGGTCAACAGCCTATGCAATATAAGGCTGATGAAGATGATTAAGGAATGGAAAGAGCTGGTGCAATGAGTGCTATCATTTCGCCACCGTTGGCACCAGGTGCAAAGTTCAGCATAACAAGTACCATGATCCAACTCCTGAATCTAAAGGGGTTATTTGGAGGCTTTCTTGGTGATGATCTGAATATTCATTTGTTGAACTTCATCACAATTTGCAAATCCTTAGACAATCCGGGGGTGAACCAGAATGTGATCAGGTTGAGATTGTTTTCTTTGTCTCTACCTAGGGAGGCAACAATATGGCTGAATGAGTTAGAGCTTGATTCTATAACCAACTGGAGACAGTTGAAAGATACATTCCTAGAACGGTTCTTTCCACCCTCCAGAAGGGTAGAGTTGAGGGATGAAATTAGCAACTTTAGATAGCTTCCGACTGAAGTACTGCACAAAACCTGGGAAAGATTTAAGAAGAAACTTGCACAATGTCCGAACACAATAGGACGTACTTTCACTTGATAGAGACTTTGTATAGAGATTTCAACTCTGTGATGAATCCTATTATGGACAATGCTACAGGTGGTTTGTTCATTGATCTCTCTTTCCTAGATGCTTCTGACATGTTGAATAGAATGACCAAGCAGAGTTAAGCTTGGCACACTAGAAATTTTGTAGTGGCAGCCTGATTGTTGCTGGTGGTATTACTACGAAGCGGCATAGAAGGGATGAGGAACGAGATCAGGACATGGCCCACTTAATGACACAGATGGACTTGCTGGTAAAGCACTTACTATCAGGAAAGACTGAGATGGTTAAGGCTGTGGAATCTCAGGGTACTGTGTCTACAGGTGCTAAGGCTGAGGCAAACTATGTGAGTAATCAGAGGGATTTCTGAGGCAATAGCTAAGGGAACCAAGGTTGGACTTTCTATGACAAGCCTGATTATAAAGATAGGGAGAAGGGACATTGATGAAATAATAATAACAGGAGTGGTTTGTATATTCCTCCTGGAAGTCGGGATGCTGCGACAACTAGTTGTGGGAAGATATCCTTAGAGGACATGATGAAAAAGTTATTGAAGGGAGTTGAGGTAACCCACTCGGCGGTAACTAATATGGAAAGTGAGTTTTCTACCCTTAGTCAAGGTAAAAACTAAAGAATGAAAGCCAAGTGGTCTTGATGACATTCGTGATAGGCTATCAGAACTGTGATGGCTTATCACCAATGTCAACAGAAAGACCAGCAATGAAGACCTTCTCTGTTAAGGCTGACAACCTCCATGATGGGTTATCATAGTTGTCACTGCTTATTACAAGTTGTTGTCAGCCCTCATTTTTGTTTTGAAAATCTCGGCCCAAATTGACCCAAATCCGACTCAACCCAGATACAAACCCTTCAGGTTCCTGCTTTATTTTATTTCCTTCTTTAAGTATTATTTTAGTTCCTTAGTAGGATATTTACTTCCTTTTAAAACACTCCCAACTATACAAGGAAATCTCCTTCCTGATAGTTATGGGATTGGAAGGAAAATCAGAGTTTATCTCTCATCCTTTCTTCTCTCTCGCGTAATCAAGTGGATTCAACTCATTAAGTATTCTCATAACTTTGTTGTCCTATCATTGAAGTGGTAAATTTGTTGAAAACATAATGCTCTAAAGGAAGAAACTTGAGTTCAAGTTATAATAGCATGGAAATCAAAAATTAGGGTTAAGTTGTCTTTTGAAAACCCTAAGTACAAAAATAAAAATTCCATGTGATTATATGAAGAATTTGGTCCCAAAATTATGAATGCAAACTAAGTAGGGGGGGGGGAATTTTGAGCTGAAAACATTGCTGATAGGCTATTACAAGCGTGATGCCTTATCAGCTACATCGTCAGTAATTTTGAAAAGGGGAACATTCACTGTTTAAGAAAACTGTGATGCCTTATCAGGAATGTCGTCACAAGTTTGAAAAAAGTATGCCAGTTCTATTGAAGGCTGACAACATAGCTGATAGGTTATCACAAATGTAATGCCTTATCAGCCACGTCGTCACAAGTTAGATGATAATGCTAAGTGAACTTGAATAGCATGTTTTGACTGTTATACCTTGATCATTAACTTGTATTTGTCTTATGGTCCAGTAACATTCTAATGGCACCTAAAAGAAAGAATCCTAACACTCCAAAGAAAGCTGCCAAGCCTAAGGTGGTTCGAAACCTTATTAATGAAGACTCTGATTACGAAGATGAAGAACCCACTGCTCAGGTGGAGGAGAAAGAAACCCAGTCCAAAGGCATCCTCCACCTAAAACCCATTGCTATAGAGGATAGTGATGGTATTAAGACTACCACCCCAGCTGAGAGTGAATCTTCTGAGCAAGAAGGTCTTAAGCAAACTAATTCTGAACAGCCTGAGTCTGAGAAGGCTGAATCTGAAGAAACAGAGGCAGAACATAAGTCTGACAAAGCTAATTCTGAGGAAACATCCACTGAAACTCCCGCGATTGAGATTCAAGTTAAGAAGAAACCCCCAGTTTGGGGAACTTTGATAAAATGCAAGAATCTAAAGGTTCAAGAGAATACTAAACGGAAAATCCCTAAAGCAGAGGACATTTTCCTCAAAGGGTTGATTAGAACAAAAAGAAGATCTACCAGACGGTCGGTATTTCTAGAGAAGAGAGTCATCATCATAGAATTGCCTGGGTATCCTATAGTTGAGAAGAAATTTAGAGATTATGGGATGGGATGGATTGCTAAGGGAGGTAAACCATTTTTACCTACAGTAGTCTGGGAGTTCTATGCGAACTACCAGGCTAGATTAGAGAGTATGTGCAAGAGTGGAGAGACCACAGTAGACCAGCCTTTGCTGACAAAAGTTCCAGTTCGTGGGGTAAATATAGATATTTCTGATACGACTATCAAAAGGTTTCTACATATACCCAACCTTAATCCTCAGGTCATAATTCCTATATTGTACCATCATCTGAAGAGTAAGGATGACCAGCGTCCTTGGTTAGCTACACTTATAGCTGAGAAAGACTCTTTATGGCTGACCCGACCCAGTAAGCATATTTATAAGGCTTCTTTGACTTAAGAGGAAAAATTCTGGTGGGGTGTTGTACGCACCCATTTGATGCCGACCAACGGAGATAACATTCTAGGTGATGATCGAGCAATATTGGTCGTATGTCTTGTGGACAACCTTAAGCTGAATTTTGGGGAGATTATTGCTGAAGAGATCAAGATTCGAGTAACAAGGTCTAACATAACTTATCCATTCCCTTGTCTGATTACCAGGCTATACACAGAGGTAGGGGTACAATATATTGCTGGGATTGATGAGACTTTGTATGACACCAAGACCCACAACCCTATTCACTATGAGAAAAATTAGCCAAGGCTAACACATGATAGAGGGGTAAGGGTTGAGGTGAACCCATCAGTTCCAGGCCTTAGTTCAGTACCTCAAGTTGAGGTACAAGCTTCTGAGGCTGCTTAGGCAGGCTTAGTTCCTGATGATGAGACAGGTCCATCAGTTTCTACAGCACCAGCGAAAGCTGCATCCAATCCTATTAATATCAAAAAAGTGGCCAAATAGGCCAGATGGTATGAACGCAGCTATGTGCCTTTGCTGAGCAGTTTGCTGCTACTATAGATAAAAGACTTAGGGCTACTCTTAATCCCTTTGCTACTTTGCCTGAACGGGTTGTAGATCTAGAGAATCATTTTGATGCAAGGGTACAGGAGCTAACTGGAGCAGAGCTTTCTGAATTTAGAGTGGCTCTAGAAAAGGTAAAAGCTGAAATGGCGGTAGTACAACAACACCAGTTTATGATGCCTACAGGGTAGACAACTGAGGAATCTGAGGATGAACCTTCAATCCTTGATCTTATTGTAGAGCCAGTGAAAAAGAAAAAGAAAAAAGATAAAAAATCTAAAAAAGGTAAGATAAAGAGACAAAAAGATGATGAGAATAAGAGCAAGGCCAAGAAAAAGGTAAAGAAGAAGAAGAAGAAGGCAGAGAAGACACTGCAGGAAGATGATGAGTTGACAGAACAGGAGAAAGAGTATCTAAAAAGGGCAACGCAAGCGTCCTGAGAGGACAACTAGAAATGTGAAGAAGCCCTGCGAGTGAGGGCTATAGGAGCCTCATCTAGCAGAACAGCTGAACCAGAGCAAAGAAAAGCTCCTAATGAAGATAACACTGCTGTAGAGTGGAGGACCCATGATTTGAGACTTGATTGACTCTAGGTATGCCCTAACCCTTAGTTTTAGTTTTTTTTATTTCAAGTTGAGGGTGTAGGGTAGTATGTTGTTGTAGCATATTTTGTAAATAAATAGGAGTAGTACAACTTCTGTAGGTAGTTAACTAATTTTGTGATTTTTAACACCTCTTCGAAGGTTTGCTTTGCATGACTATATGAATTGCTCCTTAGTGTGACCACTGTGCATTTCATCATGGCATTAGTTTAGTTACCTAATCATCACTACTGAACAATTGCATGAACCAGATAGGTAGTAGCCAGTGATATTGTTTGTGTGCCATGTATGTGTGAGACTATTCCGAGTTCTCTTTGTAGTGTCAAATCTAGAACTTGCTCAGTTCGTCTTACCATAGTTGAAAGATAGGGGTTAGGAAAGGATCATAGGCTGTTTTTAAATTTAAGTCACTATTAGCCTAAATGACCTTCCACTAATGCATGATATCCCTTGATCCCGATTTGAGCCTTAATTAACCATTTTTCTTTCTATGATACCTATCACCTTCCCTTTTTTAAATTATAATGAACCTGTTTTGGCCCTGGTCCTTCTTGGACACTATGCACCTTGACTTAGGTAAACAGCCTAAGTTAAGGGTGGCTATCATACGGGTGCGTAATGTGAATTCGGTATGAAGACGGGTAGAGTAGATGAAAATGAATAAGTGAAAAAGAAATAGAAAATTGGGTGGTGGTGCAAAAGAGCAAGAAAAGAAGTTTGTTTGAATAAAAAGAATAACCACACCCATTCTGAATATGTGATAAAGAGAAAAAGAAAAGAAAAGAAAAAAAGGTTAATAAGTGGACCCCACAAGTTAAGGTAGTGCCAAGGAGGTTAGTCACTCTAAATGCCATCTAATATCATACCAGCCCCTAGCCTATGTTACAAGCCAAAGAAAGAACTATAGTGATCCTAGCTTACCGGTCTGGACACTTTGGTAATGACGATAAGGGCAAGCATATGGTATTTGGCATGCATTGGTTTGAACTTCATTCTGAGAGTGAGTGCTTTTGTGACTATCCCCGGCTTATAATGTGACCTTTCATGAAAGAAAAAAGGGAATTCTTTGTTATGAAGGGATACTAGTATGTTGCTAGGTGACTTACGTGTTTGAGTACTGTCATATTAACATAAGCATGATTCTTGGTACTTAGTTGATGCCATGGTTAGAATCCTTTATGTTATATTACTTCTTTTTAACTAGATACACAGTAGTTTAAATTGGTTGGCTTTGGAGGTGGTAACTGAGCTTTGAGCTAAAATGGTTGTTGACTGCTGAATGTTCTTTGTATTCTCTTAGTTAGTTTGTTGCTTGAGGACAAGAAATTGTTTTAAGTTAAGGGTGTTGATGTGTGAGCAAAAGCTAACACATTTAATGCTTTTTAGCTCAAAATAATTGTGATTTCTGAAGCAACTCTTATTGTTTTGATGTGTTTACTTATGATATTGCAGTAAAAGCAAACGACAATGGAGCAAAATAGTTGAAAATCTAAGCAAAAGAGAAGAAATCATTGCTGACGACCTTTGTGACACATCGTCAGCCTTGTGATAGCTTATCATTATTGGCGTCAACCTTAACTAGAAACTTGAAGACTAAGAAGAAGTTCAAACGATATTGGTGATAAGGCGTCAAGTTGGTGATAAGGCATTAAAAAGGGCGTCAGCCTAAACCAGAGAAAGGAGTTTGAAGAAGAAATCTGACGACGTTGGTGATACGCCGTTAGATCGGTGATGCAGCGTCATCTACATCATCAGCCTAAGATAGATTTCGAAGGCAATTGAATCATTTCTGATGCCATCTGGGATAGGGCGTTAGACTCTTGACACGGCGTCATCTTAGAAAAAGAGGCACATAACATTGCTCTCCTACATCAATTATTCTTCTTTTTCTTATCAACTATTTTTGGATTTCTACCTTGAGATTCAATCGGAGGAACTACTTGTTGTTTTCAATCCATTCGTAAATTTATCATTATAATCATGAATTCAACTTTTTATTTTGTTCATCAAAGCATGAGCGGCTAATTTCATTAGCTGGAGTTATGGGATCCATGGATTAGGTTTTGATATAATACTAGGTGTTTAACGGATTCAAAGAGTAGTAAAACATCTTGAAATTCTATTTTTTTTAAGTAAAATCTAGTGGTTGCAAACATTAGATTATTCCTTAGGTTTTATTTGCTTCTAACAAAGAAATAGACTAGGGGTCATGAATTATAAACAAGGACTCAAAAGCTACCAACCTTTTGTTTAATGATTAATGTCGTAATTGGATTAATCTACCTGAGATAACATCCTATTAGAAATAGATAAGTTATCTAAGTTTGAGAGAATTAGATAATAAATTGTCTGGTGAGGTCGAGAGATAAGTCAGATAGTGTAGTCGTCAGGGATATTCTGCTGTTCTACTCATTTTGAGAATCTCTAGCATTACCTAGTAAACACTGAACATAGCTCTAGTTTCCCATTTATCTTGATTACAAACACTGAAGTATTGAAAGTGATATTTAACACACTGTGAACTTAAATCCCCAATTTTCAAAAACAGTAAACTACCAGTAAAGTCTTTCATAAACAAATCGAAGTTCACATCCTATTCCCTGTGGGATTCGACCCCAACCTAGTTGGGTTTTATATTGACAATGATCGCTTACACCCAATCAAGAGTGTAATTTAAGAATTATCATAAATCAACCTAATTATCAATATAAACCATAAAGGATTAGTGAATCCCAACCATATAATAGGATAGTAGAAAACATACTACAAGTGATAACTTAAAAAAGCCTAACACTTTATTAGATTCATCAAACTACCCAATATACCTAAGTCCACAATCATCCATAATACCAATATAAGAACTAATGTTTATAAATGTATATGTTGGGACAAGCCCTCGATAATAGCCAAACCAAGTCAAAATAAGACTAAGTCTAAAGATAGGAGACCAAGAAGGTGTAAGACCCACAAAGTTCCCTTGTTGTCCGAGCCTTAGAGCATGTTAAGTGAAATATAATTCCGACCCTAAAAGACTGAGACGTTACTTCCCAAGTGATTGGTGTTTCAACCATATAGAATTTTATTAAATTTGACTTTTTATCATAAAGATAATTGAATTAGCTTTCCAACGATACCAATTTCATTCAAATCTGGCATCGGGGTAAGAAGTTATGGCCGTTTTACTAAGAGTTGTCGGTACCGCCCAGGTGCGACGGATGATCTGACGGACCATCGAGTCTGCGATGGACCATTGTAACAAAAGCAGTAACTCCCTTTTCTTACCCAAGTATGATGGCCAGGATAACGGACCATCAAGGCTGTGACGGACTATCACTGCTGAGACCATCACCGCTGAGGCAATGTGGCCTCATCCTGGCCAATGTGCGATGGATGATCCGACGGACCATTAGGCTTGCGATGGACCATCGCTGAGACCATCATATTGAGGCAGTGTGTTCCTTTTCTGACCGACATGTGATGGATGATCCAATGGACCATCAGGCTAGCGATGGACCGTTGCTCCGACCATTGCAGCCCCCGATCAATATTTTAAGTCATTTTTTTAAAGGGACATTTTGTTCTTTTCACTCTTTTATAAACCAAATATATTCCAAATAAAGAAAATGACTTTATTCATCATCCAAAACACAAGAGAGCTAGGGTTTCTCCCTCAAGATCGAATCTAAAACCTTTCTCTAAGAAATCTAAGAACTCACCATAGTTTCAATGAATTGAGTTGAGATTTTAGTTTCCCAAGTTCAAGGGCAGCAACAACACTCTCTCAAGATTAATAAGAAGAGTTTTAAGAAAGCTTGTTCATCCAATTTCAAAATCTAAGGTATGTGGGGTTTTGAACAAGGGTAATCCTTTCACCCTTGTGCCCAAAGGCTTATTTAAACTATAGTTTGATGTAATCTATGAGATTTTACATGATATTGAATTAGGGTTTTTCACCCATTGTTATTGATTGAAATATCTTGATGTTTTCCATGAATTGAAAGTCAAATAACATGATTTTGCATATTTTCTTTAGAAATTGAAGCTGGATTTATACCTAATGTTGTTACTCCTTGAAAATTTAAGAGTTTCAATGCTCTAGAAATTAAAGTATATGAGTATGTTGATATTTTTAGACAAATTGCTATAACTTTCAGATTTCTGTCTAAATTATGAATCAATATGCTATCTATTATGCATTATGATCAGTTTTAACTTTAGATTAAATTATGTGTCATTAATCCCTACTTGAGACTTGTAATTTTATGAATTATTATTGTATAAGCACCCATGATTTAAGTATTTTGAGATTATTAAGAAATATTTTGACCTAATGGTCATAGAGTTTTAAAATCCACTCTACCACATGAGATTATAGATTTGATTGTTGGGTTCTTATGAACCATGAGATTATTTTAAAAGTGGATTTCCATGAGATGAGTGAGATAAACTAAAGGGAGTAGTATTTAGCACCGAGTTGGGTAAGTAACCATGGTTTTTTACCCCAGAACTATGTGCCACCGTAGGTTTAAGAATTTGGGCCTGAGGTTGAGATGATTGGGCCCGAGGTTGAGATAAGTGATCATTGAGTCGAGGTAGTACTCCTTGTCAAGTGTATGACTCCTCTCCCCAATGTGAGGTTTTTTGCTTAGGAGGACACGATGTTGGACTCCATGTAGCTCGCATAGTTAATGTCGGTTAAGAGAACCTCCCTAAACCAATGTATTTTCCATAGAGATAGAATGTTTTCCCTAAAGTATTGAGATGAGATATTTTCTAAAGTGAACGAATTGCTTTTGAGTATTTTCCAAAGAAGGAAGTAGTTTTCTCTACTAATAATAGTTGATCATCAGTTTTTAAACCAAAGTCATATGATTCCGAGTTCCAAGTATTTGAGTTCAAATGATTTATAATTTCTTGACCAATAAAGAAGTTTTACTCTCCATGAGACATATACATGAGTTAAATTATTGTTTAAAGTTTCTTTCATCCTATGAGTAATAAGAATAAGAGGAGAGCATAGATTTTAATGCCAAAGTATAATGACTCATGAGATTTATTTTACATGCTTCATTCTACATGATTTATGAGCTTTAAATTTTAGACTTATTCAAGCTATGTGAGTCATTCCTATTTTCATGCATGAATTGATTAAAAAGTATTGATATTGTTTTATGTAAATGCATACACCCCCATATATTTAGTACATTCCCAAGTGTTGATTCACATATATGTCTATGTGCTATATGTATTATAATGTAGGTTCACATGCTCAGTCCCAGTCTAATCAGTGATTCCCGAGTACTTTCATCTATATTTCTGCAATGGTGAATCCTCATTACTTGATGACCTATCTTTAGGTATTTTAGTATTTGAGTGTTTATGTTATTACTTTCAGTTCAGTTTGAGTTAGTCGGGGACCTATCCCAATGGCTATTGAGTTCATGGAGTAGTAGAGGCTTTGTCAGACTAGTTATCATAGTGTGGTTGTGTTGAGATTTCTAGTATTGTGGTCATTTGGACCGAGTATTACCATTGTATTTCCTTTCATTTGATATGGCAGTGCCAGTGTTTTGTATATTTCTTCTTGAATAGGTTATTATGAGAAGTGATAGGCTCAAAGGGTTAGCTTGGGGATACTAGTAGCCCTAAGCACTGTTTGACGTCCCGAGAGTTTATTTTGGGTCGTTACAAACTTGCTATTAGAGCCTAAGGTTTTAAAGGAGTCCTAGGGAGTCTGACAAACTGTGTTGAGTAGCGTCTTGACCATCGGTGTGTAGCGCTCCATATCTATGAGCCAGAGGCTACAAAATATTTTAGGAAAAAGTTGTTTCTTTCTTTCAAATTCCATCGTGCCTGTAGTTGTCCCTCTCCTCTAATAATTTGTGCTCTCCTATTTTAAAAAATGCCTCTCTAAATAGTGAATGCCGGCAGAAATGATGATGAGCAACCCCCACCTGTTGATACTTTGAATGAGATTGTGTTTGATACTAAGTTTTAGGTGGCCTTTCAAGTGTTAGCCTAAGCAGTCACCGCTAATGTTTGGGCCAATAAGCAGGATGCAGTTGTAAATCAGCAGGTGTAAGGACCCATAACTGTACCTTGAGTAGGTGAGAAAGATCGCACAGGTGAAGGATATTTCTAAGAAAGAAAGTATTGAGTTAGCGTCTTACAGGTTGAAGGACATAGCTTAAGACTGGGTTGTATAGAGGAGAAAAGATAGAGGTAAGAATACTGCTCCTATGACTTGGTAGGTGTTCTAAGATGTATTCTTGGACAAGTTCTTTCCGCTTGAGATAAGGGAAAAAAAGATTGAGGAGTTTATGAACTTGAGGCAGGGCTCCATGACTGTTAGGGAGTACTACAAGAAGTTCAAACAGTTGGCCAAGTATGCTCCTGATTTGATTTTTGGCACCCGAGCTAGTATAAGCAAGGTCGTGACAGGTGTTTTTGGTTTGATGCTGAAAGACTGTAGGACTGTGATGTTGTATAAGGATATAGATTTATCTAGGTTGATGATACATGCATAATAGATAGAGGCGGATAAGATTAGAAAGAGAGAGAGAGGTAACAAGAGGGCTAGATTTGAGCAGCATGAGTATAGTCAGCCTAGGTTCCATGGGGGAAACCGCCCTTATTTTTAGGGATGTCTGTCTATTCTAGCACCTTCATTAGCTAGTTCTCCCACTCCTAGAGACAGGCAGGATCAATGGAGTAGGTTTTTTATGTCTAGGTCGCAGAATAGTATTGGTAACAGGCCATATTATCCTCCTTTTGCTAAGTTTGGTAGCGATCATCTTGATGAGTGTTTCATAAATTTGAGGGGTTGTTTTTGTTATGGGTAGCAGGGCTACAGATATAGAGATTGTCTGCATGCTAGGCAGGGGACCAGAGATACACGACCTCAAGCACAAACTACTAGTACACAAACTCTTCTCCTTCGTCCATCCCCTATTAAGGGTGCTTCATCTAGCACTATTGCCGATCAGTGCCAGAACAAATTCAATGCCTTACCATCCCATCAGAAGCATGAGGACTCACCCGATGTTGTTACTGGTATGCTCCACGTCTTTTGTTTTGATGTTTATGTGTTGTTGTACCCCGGGTTAAGTCTCTACTATATTGCCCCAATTGTGGCTGTGAATTTAAAAATAAGTCTTAAAAATATTCTTGAGCCTTTCCTAGTCTCCACATTAGTAGGAGAGTCAGTTGTTGCTAAACAAGTGTATAAAGATGGTCTTATTACTGTTCTTCATAGAGTAATACTTACTGATTTGATAGAATTAAAAATGGTGGATTTTGACCTTATACTGGGTATGGATTGGCTTCATTCTTGTTATGTATCTATAGACTGTCATACCTGTGTGGTCAAGTTTCAGTTCCCTGATGAGCCAGTTTTTGAGTTGTCTGGGAGTTCGGTATCTCCGAAGAGTCATTTTATCTGCTATCTCAAAGGCAAAAAGCTAATATCCAAGGGTTGCATCTATCACCTAGTTAGAGTCAAAGACACTAAGTCCGAGGCTCCAACTATTCAGTCAGTCACTATTGTTAATGAGTTTCTAGATATTTTTTTGAAAGATCTCCCAAGGGTACCTCCCGATAGAGAGATAGAATTCAGGATTGACCTTCTTCCTAACACTCATCATATTTTTATTACACCATACTGTATTGCACTTGCTGACCTTAAGGAGTTGAAATAACAACTCAAATATCTTTTAGACAAATGTTTCATAAGGTCAAGTATTTCTCCTTAGGGCGCACCTGTTTTATTCATGAAGAAGAATGATGATTCTTTGCGTATCTGCATTGACTATCGTCAGCTTAACAAGGTCACAGTAAAAAATAAGTACCCTCTTCCAAAAATTAATGACATCTTTGATCAGTTGCAAGTGCAAGTTATTTCTCCAAGATAGACGTTAGATCCAGCTAACGTTAACTTAAAGTGAGGGAATGTGATATTTCAAAGACAGCCTTCCAAACCCTCTATGGTCACTTTGAGTTTCTAGTCATTTCTTTCAGGCTAACCAATGCCCCAACAGCTTTTATGAACCTCATGAATCAAGTGTTCAAGCAATATCTTAATATGTTTGTCATAGTATTCATAGATGACATCCTTGTCTACCCCCTCAGTAAGCATGATCATGAAAATCACATTAGAATTGTCTTGCAAACTCTTATAGGTCACCAGTTGTTCACCAAATTCAGTAAGTGCGAATTTTGGCTAAGGTCTGTAGCCTTTCTAGGTCATATTATTTCAGCCTAAGGTGTTAGAGTTGATCCCCAAAAGACAGAACTTGTAAGAAATTGGCCTAGACCTATCTCTCCATCTGACACTAGAAGTTTCTTGGGTCTAGTAGGTTATTATCACCATTTTGTTAAAGGTTTTTATTCTATTGTGTCTCCCATGACCTGTTTGAGCCAAAAGAAAGTTAAGTTCCAATGGTAATTCCTGTGAAAAGAGTTTTTAGGAGTTGAAGACTCAACTTACTTCAGCCCTTGTGTTGACCTTGTCTGATGGTATAGATGGTTTTGTGGTGTATTATGATGCCTTTAGAGTTAGTTTGGGTTGTGTGTTGATTCAAAGTAGTAAAGCTATAGCTTATACCTCTAGAAAGTTGAAGTTGCATGAAAAAAATTACGCAACCCATGATGATGAGTTAGCTGCTGTGGTCTTTGCTTTGAAAATATAGAGAAACTATCTGTATGGTGTTCATGTTAATATGTTTACTAATCATAAGATCCTGTAGTATGTATTTACTTAGAGGGAGTTGAATCTTAGGCAGAAGAGGTAGTTAGAGTTGTTAAAATACTATGATATGAGTGTGTTGCATCACTCGAGCAAGGCCAATGTAGTGGCGGATGCCCTTAGTAGATTGTCTATGGGTAGTGTTGCTCATGTAGACGAAAGTAAGAAAGAATTATCTCGTGATTTGCATTGTCTAGCTAGATTGGGTGTTAGGTTGCTTGATTCAACTAAGGGAAGTACTTTGGTGCAAAGTAGTTCTGAATCCTCTTTAGTTTTGGAAGTGAAGGAGAAGCAAGATAGAGATCCTAGTTTGGTCCGACTGAAGGAGGTAGTTAAGGACCAAAAGGTAGAGGTTTTCTCTCAAAGCGGAGATGGCATGCTAAATTGTAGGGTAGATTGTGTGTTCCATATATTGATGATCTGAGGCAGAGGATTATGGATGAAGCACATGGCGCGCGCTATTCTATTCATCCCAGACTACCAAGATGTTCTGTGACTTGCGGGAAATCTATTGGTGGAATGGTGTGAAAAAGGATATAGCTGAGTTTGTAGCAAAGTGTGCAATGTGCCAATAGGTTAAGGTAGAGCAGCAAAGACCTGGTGATGTGATGCAAGAGTTTGCTAGACCCACTTCGAAGTGGGAGGTAGTGAATATAGACTTCGTGACTGGGTTACCTATTTTTTATCGTCATCATGATTCAATTTGGGTTCGTATAGACAGGCTGACTAAGTCCTCGCACTTCTTTCCTATGCATACATCTGATACAGCAGAGGATTATGCTAAATTGTATATCCAGAATTTAGTCAGGATGCACGGAGTTCCCTCGTCTATCATTTCGGATAGGGATACTCAATGTACTTCTCAGTTTTGGAGGGTGTTTCAACAGGGACTTGGTACCCAAGTTCTTTTGAGTTTTGTTTTTCATCCACAGACAGATGGTCAGGCTGAGAGGACCATTCAAACTCTAGAAGATATGTTGAGGGTGTTTGCTCTTGATTTCAAAGGTAGTTGGGATGAGCATTTACTACTGATAGAGTTTGCCTATAACAATAGTTACCATGCTACCATCGGGATGGCACTATCTGAGGCCTCGTATGGTAGGAGATGTAGATCACCCATAGGTTTGTTTGAAGAGGGTGAAGCTATCGTGATTGGTCCTGATGCAGTGTTTAATGCTATGGTGAGGAGAAGAGATCTTGAGTTTGAAGTGGGTGATTTGGTGTGCTTGAAGAATTCACCCATGAAAGGGGTAAAGTATTTTGGTAAAAAAAAAAGCTTATTCCCCGTTATGTTGGCCTACATAGAGTTTTGAGCTGTGTTGGTAAAGTAGCCTATGAGGTTGAGTTGCCTGTGGAGTTACCAGTCGTTCATCCTATTTTTCATGTCTCCATGCTTAAGAAGCATATTGGTGATTCCGTTATGGTAGATCCTTTAGCGAGTGCTGATGTTCATAATCGTCTTTCATTCGATGAGATTCCCATTGAGATCCTAGATTTTCAGATCCGTAGACTAAGGAACAAAGAGGTTCCCTTGGTCAAAGTGTTGTGGCGGAACCAGTCAGTTGAGGTCGCTAATTGGGAGGCAAAAGTAGACATGAAAGCCAAGCACCTGCAGCTCTATTCCATGAGTTTAGATCGATCCGAAGGTATTATTCTTCCTTAATTCAGCCCTTCTAGTCTAAAGTTCAGCTATATATCTATTCTTGCATGAGTTCTTGAAATTTCTTAGGTATTCAAGAGTTTAGAGAAATTTTGAGTCGTTTAGTGAATTGCTTCAGCTATATGTACTCTATTTTCCTGTATTCCTAGTCTAACTAGCATTATTCGAGGATAAATGTTTCCAAGGGGGAGATATTGTAAGACCCCGCAAAGTTCCCTCGTAGTCCGAACCTTAGAGCGTGTCAAGTGAAGTGTAATTCCGACCCTAAAGGATTAAAAAGTGACATACCAATTAATTGGTGTTTCAACCATATCAAATTTTCTTAAATTTGACTTTTTTTCATGTAGAAAATTGAATTGTCTTTCCAACAATACCAATTTCGTCCAAATCCGGCACCGGAGTAAGAAGTTATGGCCATTATACTGAGAGTTATCAAAACCGCCCAGGTGCGACGGATGATCCGACGAACCGTCGAGTCTGCGATGGACCGTCACTGAGACCATCGCCGCTGAGGTAGTGTGGCCTTATCTTGGCCAACGTGAGACGGACGATTAGATGGACTATCAGGTTTGCAATGGACCATCGCTGAGATCATCATATCGAGGCAGCATGCTCTTTTTTTTACCGACGTGCGATGGACGAACCGACGAACCATTAGGCTAGCGATGGACAATCTCTCCGACCGTCGCAACCCCCGATCAATATTTTAAGTCATTTTTAAAGGGACTTTTTGTTCTTTCCACTCTTTTATCAATCAGATATATTCCAAATGAAGCAAATTACTTCATTCATCATCTAAAACACAAGAGAGCTAGGGTTTTTCCCTCAAGATCATATCTAAAACCCTTCCCCAAGTTCAAGGGTTGCAAGAACCCTCTCTCAAGAGTAAGAAGAAGCATTTGAAGCAAGCTAGTTTATCCAATTTCATAATCTAAGGTATGTGGGGCTTTGAACAAGGGTAATCCTTTCACCCTTGTACCCAAAGGCTTATTTAAACTACAATTTTCTCCAATCCATGAGATTTTACATGATACTGAATTAAGCTTTTTCACCCATTGTTATTGATTGCAATATCTTGATGTTTCCCATGAATTGAAAGTCAAATAGAATGATTTTGTATGTTTTCATAAGAAATTGAAGCTGGGTTTATACCCTATGTTATTAGTCCTTTAGAATTTAAGAGTTTCAATGTTTTAGAAATTGAAGTATATAAGTATGTTAATATTTTGAGACAAATTGCAGTAACTTTCAGATTTTGACATGAATTATGAATATATATGCTATCTATTATGCATTATGATGAGTTTTAAATTGAGATTAAATTATGGGTTATTAAGACCTACTTGAGACTTGCAATTTTATGAACTATTGTATTATAAACACCCATAATTTGAGTATTTTGAGATTATTGAGAAATGTTTTGACCTAATGGTCATAGAGTTTTGAAATCCACTCTACCATATGAGATTACAGATTTGATTGTTGGATTCTTATGAACCATGAGATTATTTTGAAAGTGGATTTCCATGAGATGAGCGAGATAAACTAAAGGGAGTAGTCGTTAGCACCGAGTTGGATAAGTTACCATGGCTTCTTAACACAACTATGTGCCACGTAGGTTTGAGATTTTAGGCCTGACGATGAGATGATTTGGCCCGAGGCTGAGATAAGTGATCACTGACTCGAGGTTATACTCTTTGGCAAGAGTATGACACCTCTCCCCAACATAAGGTTTCTTCCTTAGGAGGAGAATACATTGGACTCCATGTAGCTCGCATGGTTTATGTCGATTAAGAGAACCTCCCTAAACTAAAGTATGTTCCATTGAGATAGAATATTTTCCCTAAAGCTTTAAGATGAGATATTTTCTAAAGTGAATGAATTTCTTTTGAGTATTTTTCGGAGTAGGAAGTAGTTTTGTCTACTTATAAGAGTTGATCATCAGTTTTTAAACCAAAGTCATATGATTCCGAGTTCAAAGTGTTTGAGTTCAAAAGAGTTATAAGTTCTTGAGCAATAAAGAAGTTTTACTCTCCATGAGACATATGCATGAGTTGAAAGTATTTTTTAAAGCTTTCTTCATCTTATGAGTAATGAGAATAAGAGGAGAGCACAAATTTTAAAGCCAAAGTATAATAACTCACGAGATTTGAAATACATGCTTCATTCTACATGATTTATGAGCTTTACATTTTAGACTTATTTAAGCCATGTGAGTCATTCCTATTTGCATACATGATTTAATTAAAAAGTATTTATATTATTTTATGTAAATGCTTACACCCCCATATATTCAGTATATTCCCAAGTGTTGATCCACATATACGTCTATGTGCTTCATTGTCTTATAATGTAGGTTCAGGTGATCAGTTCCAGTCTCGTTAGTGATTCCTGAGTACCTTCGTCTACATTTCTACAGTGGTGAGTCCTCATGGTTCGAGGACCTATCTTCAGACATTTCAGTATTCGAGTGTTTATGTTATTACTTTCAGTTCAGTTTGAGTCAGTTGGGGACTTGTCCCAACGACTCTCGAGTTTATGGAGTAGTGTAGTCTTTGTTAGACTAGTTATCATACTTTGGTTGTGTTGAGATTTCTAGTATTGTGGTCGTTTGGACTGAGTATTACCTTCGTATTTCCTTTCGTTTGATATGACAGTGCCAGTGATTTGTATATTTCTTCTTACATGAGTTATTATGAGAAGTGATAGGCTCAAAGGGTTAGCTTGGGACTACTTGTAGCATGAAGCACCATGTGATGTCCCGGGAGGTGATTTGGGGTTGTTACAGAAGGTTTGTCTTCCGAAGTAAGAAAGCTCACCACTCCAAATTTAATGCACGAACCACTTCGAACACCGAATCACTATATAGGAAGAGAAGAAATGTGCCGGCCCCTATGTCGTGTGGGGATATAACATTCAGAGATGGTTAGCAATTAAAGCGCTAGCATGTAACTCAAGGATACGGATAAAATAGCATCACCAATCAACAACAAGTAAATATATCATATTCTATCACATTCATACACTTTTCCATACATATAGGTACACTACATGCCAAATGAAGGAACAGGTCTTATCGACACTCTTGGAGAACGCATTCGTCATACATAAAGTGGAGGAATACGACCTCCCGCATTTAGGTTCAAACATTCTCAATAGATAAGTACTTTAAACATATTCACACTATCATTAGAAATGGGACTCTAACCATGCACATATATTCATTAGTCAAGGACTTTAACCATATAAACATTCATTCAAACAAAGGACTCTAACCACATACTAATCTAGGCAAGGGACTCCAACCTCTTGTCTATTTATTAGACAAGGGACTCTAACCTCATGCCACACTTGGAATCTTACCACAAGTCATTCCATTCAGCGAGGTACTTTAAACTCAAGAGATATCTTTAAGCAAGGTACTTTAACCTCGTGCAATTTCATTGGGCAAGGGACTTTAACCTCAAACCATCTCATTAGGAAAGGTACTACAACCACAAGCCCTAACAACTATAATTAGTTGACATTGAGACTAACCTTTTACCCATACATCAACATCCATTCCATACAATACTTAAGAACTTTAACCATTTAGCCAATTCAACACTACACATGACCCCATGGTCCTAATGGGAGCCTTTATTGCTCAACCATTTCAATAGGCCAATTCCCTTATTCAATTCATCATACAATTCAATTTATGGTCATCAAGACCCTCACAAACTATTCACATTTCCTTAACAATCTTATACCACATTCTCACCGCACTTTAGTTCAACATACAATTGAAATTCATCTTCATATTGAAGGACTTCAACCCCTTATTAGTAATTAAGTCGACAAGGTCATCATTGTACAATACATGGTTCACAATACATTTTCAATATCATTTATCAATCATTCATACTTATTGATCCATTTTCATAGTTCAAAACATCACCACAAGCTACTAGATAATTCACTTAGACATTTTCACAAACAACTTATGTTCATACCTTTAACAAGGCTATTTTCATGGTAGAAATCATCAAGATTAGGGTTACTAAAGATTCTCATTTTAAAACATATACAAACAGCACTCACACATGCAGATCATCATCAATAGCATGTATAAGCACAAGTTGGTGCAAAAATAAACATTATTCATCATTAGGCAACAAAACACTTTGCATTTGATTGCAAAATCACCATGTCCACTTACTAATCCAAGTGTGAAATACATGGCTTTAGAGTTATTTAACAAGAGGAAGAGTTACATGCCTTAGAAAACTTGATTCACCTAGAGTCTTGACTTCACTTTACCTCTTGAAGATCTCTCTTGAAACCCTAGCCTTAAATTCTTCAAAGATGAGTTTGAGAGAGTATTTAGGGTGTTTGATCCATCCAAAATGGATGTTTAGTACGATACAAACACTTATATAGTAAGGAGACTTAGGTTTTAAGCATAGTAAATGACCACAAGGCCCTTAGTTAAAAGTTGGAAAAGGGATCAGTCCAAGAGTACGACTCACTAAAGGAACTATAACCTAGGGTACGAGTGGTACCCTATATCGTACCCTAAGATTCTCCTAGGTCACCTACACTACTTAGGATACGACCACACACTCTTGAGTTGTATCCAAAGGGTAAAATTCCACCCATAACTTCTATGCTTCAACTGTATCAAAAATAGTCCACTCAAAGTTTAAGTCCAAACTCTATACGACACACTTGGGATGACTCGTACCCTTTGGTACGATTGAGGTGGGGGTGAACCGTACCTAGGATAGTGAGTAACCCTCACCACACTGCCTAGTATACGATAGGGGAGTGGAAAAAGGATGCAACTTATATCTAAGGGTTACGACTCATGCCCCTAGTCATACCCAACATAGAGACACCCAATGAAGAAGTTCTTCTCATGGTTCAAAACCTAGATGTTTCAATAGGTATCTTAAGTCCCACATAGACCGAAAATCACCTTCTTCATCTAACCTAGTTAGCTCAACAACCACAAGTGTCAAATGAATTCTGAACATATAATTACATATTGAAAACTAAGTTAAATATTTATTCATGAAGTATCTAAACCAATCACTAGTAATCGGACAACCATCTGTCATGGAACTAATCCACCAAAGCAATATATCCAAGTCCATAGTAATTCAATAAAGCCTCTATAAATCCAAAGTCAATAAAATATCGGAACATGGCCCCGACAGTAGCCAAAAATAAGGTCTAAACAAAGTCTGAGACATAAAATATAAAGACCATGAAATGAAGCCTTCCAAAGTATGAAAGTTCACCACTTCAATGTCAACTCATGAGCAAAATCGAGCCCCTAATCACTACATATGAAAAGTAGAAGAAGTTCTAGTACCTACATCACGTGGGGATATAACGTCCGAAGACGGTTAGCGCTGGAGAGCTAAAATGTAACTCAGGGATGAAGGAATAAAATAATGCCATCATTCAAAACCAAGTCAAATCATCATATGCAATCATATAAATAAATATAATTATATTATGCCAGAATAGGGAACCATATTTATCATTCATTTAAAATCTTAAATTGGGTTGTATAGCATAACCATCTTAAAATAAGGCACCCATGAGCTATATGGGCCCAGCTCTCCCAAAACTGGAAGGTCCCCAATAAGTGTAGCTACACGACCTATAGAATATCTATAACCATATATTCCTTTATGGGGGACTCAACCTCAAGACATAATCAAGGAGACTTGATCACCTAGGTATAACATGGGAGACTCAAACCTCTCATTTAGATATCCATTAGAGAGACTCGAACCTTCTAATCATATAGACAGTCGTATCGACTAGCGTGATTTCCAGTGTTAGTCCTTCCAACTCTACATTCACGGCACAGCTACACTCCCTGCTTTAAAGCCTAATTAAATCATTCATTCCAGATAGACAATCATTAATCCAATTACTTACCAAAGAAATATCATTGGTATCATCATATCAACCCTACTACGTACAACATGCCATAACCATTATTAATCAACTTTGGGACTCGAACCCATTGCTTGAACTATGACATTAATTCAATTCAAAATTTAGGGACTCGAACCCATTTAGACAATTGAACAACAAAGGTTATAATTCAAATCAATTTGTAGACAACAAGGACTTCATGAAATCATTTACCAATCATCAACATTCATAGACTAATGCCTTAGTTCAAAACAATTTCAACTTATGACAAGATCATTCTCATTGGTATTTTCACAAACAGGCTAAGGCCATATGATTATCAAACCATTATTCAAGCCAAAAACCATTAAGCTAAGGTTAACCATGACCCCTTAGTTTAAATCATAATTCTCAAGCACCCACATATGCAAAACCATTCTGAAAACATGTATAATTATAATTTAAACCATGAGAAAACAATACTTAAGATTATGCATTCAAACTATCAACCATGGTTTTCAAAACCACCATTAATGATTAATGAACCATTTTTAAAACACATGATTTTTTTTGAACTAACTATGAAGGAAGAGTCACATGCCAGAGCTACAAATATTTAAGAAGAAATTTTAATCCTTAAGCCTCTAGATGAACACCTGCAACGCCCTATATTTCGGGCTATAATATAGACTATGATTCCGATGCGTTGATAATACCAAAGCCATAAATCCTATGCTAATATGGCATGTTAATTATTTATGTAGTATCTTAATCCATTCAATATTGAATTCAAACCATAGAGGTCCTTTGACTCAAGGCCGAGTTGAAAAACTACTTCGATTGATTAAGTTTAAGTGGATATTATAATTTGTGTCAACTTCTAACAACCATAACTCTTTGTATATGTCAAATTACAAAGCCTATCTTGTGTAAAATGATAGGTTTTTGAGTTATCTTTCCAACGATATCAATATTGCTAAAATTCGGCACCCGATCAAAAAGTTATGGCTTTTAAAAGTAGAATGCATCACCTAATCAATCGCACATGGCCACTGAAAAGCATATGCGATAGCATATGCGGCACCTATGTAAATATAGGTGATATCATATGCAGCGCCTATGTAATGGTTTCAAGTGACTTAAACACTCCGTTTTTTGGGCAAAATGGTCCTTTTCCCACCCTTATTCAGCCATAAACACGAAATTCAATCCCCAACTCTCCAAAATACATCCATATTCATCTAAAAATTCTCAAGAATTCTCCCAAGGGTTTCAAACTAAAACCCCAAATAAATCAAGATTCAACCATGGGTTTTCAAAATTGATTAGAGATTCAGAATCTCCAATACACAGGCTTCAAGAAGCACCCATTATTTTTCGAAATAGAGGTACGCGGGGTTTTCCTAAATTCTCATGGGCATAGAAAAATCATGTTTTAGAATGGGTTTTGGAATCTATGTGTATATTCATGTATTAAATGTTTTAACATCATTGTTTTGGTCTTTTGACCTTTCCCAAAGTGATTTGAGAATATAAATATATGAAACAATGTATTTAAGAATGAATTCATGTTGAGAGCATGATTTTTGGTGAATTCCCTCTTATTATGAATTTTTCAAATTTCTCATAGCATATGAATTATTTTGCAATGCATCCATAAAAAGCACTATATAAAATGATTGAACTCTTGTAATGATTTAAAGGTGGTTTTAAATCACTAAAGAGGGAATCTAGCATGAATGTTTAATATTTATAATGCATGTAATAAAAGAGTACATGGATTTGCTAAAGGCACTATACCACCATATGTTGATGAAGTTTTTGTATGATTTTGACTTGAGTTTCGAAATGCAAAATCTTCTATATCAATCGCATGTTTTGGTGGTCTAAATTGTGCTTTAAATGAAAGATTTAGCTTAATGTATTATGACTCAAAAATCATGACTTGCAAGTCTTGGTATGACGATACCAATTCAGAGCAACGCCATATCAGACTTAGACTAATAAACATTTCAGACTATCATAATTTTAGACATTCAGAATGTTGCATGTATAGAAAAGGTTAAAAATGGGCATACAGAGATGTTAGGTGGTTCCCTGAAGAGGGCTTGAGTTTAAGCAACTCATTGCCTAAAACTGTGGTTTGCCGACCCGGGTATATTATTATACGCTGACTTTATTATCGTGTGATGTATCAGATTCAGGAACTCCAAGCCTTGCGGCATATTCGGGTTGAAGGCTTCCCCGCTGAGTCAATGACAAATTCTATATCACCCATGGAATATCAAACTTGTAGGGGATACCACCTAACTTAGAAGTAATACACAAATTAGAGTTTGAGATATACAGACAGGTTACATATTTTTAGAAGATGCCCATGTGTTTTTAGAAACTATTGTATGCATAATGTTTGATGAAAATTTGCTCTCACGTATTATATATATATATGTTCAATTACTCTATTTTGGATTGTTTCGCATGCTAGTACAATTTTGCTGACCCACCCTTTCTCCCAGTTACTGAGGCACAGTCAAGGGGTCCAGATCCTCAGTAGATTCTACAGATAGGGTTGTCTCAGAGTTTAGTTGGTGAGCCTTTTTTGCTTCAGAAGGACTAGTCATTTAGGTATTTATTTCTATATGGATTTTGGTATGCTGGGGGCCTTGTCCTAATTATTCAGATAGTATATCAGTAGAGATTTAGCAGGCTGTTACGGATGTTTATTAAATATTATTGGGAATGTTTTCAGGCCCTTAACTATTTTAAATTATTGACCATGTTTTCGTATTATTATGTCTAATCCATATTACTTTGATCATATGAATATGTGCATGATTACCAAATTGACAGAGGGCGTTCTGGGTTTTCGGGTTTGGGAATGCTCGGCACGACCAAGGCCCCAGTTTGGATTATGACAAACTTGGTATCAAAGCATGATTCATGGTCCCAGGGTATCTGCAAAATTGTATCCGGTAGAGTCTTAGTTATGGGTGTGTAGCGCGCCATAATTATAAGCTAGAGGCTACTAAGTATTTAGGAAATGTTTCCCTTCTTTGTGATTTAGTTCGTGCTTCAGAGTCTGAACTATCCCCTAATATATGATCTCTTGTATTTTAGAAACACAGTTATGCCTCCACATCATATCATCAATCAAAATGCTCAGGCAGATGAGGTCTGTCCCACCCATGGGATGCAGACCCGTAATAGAGCTCACACTCTAGAACCTGTCCCTACTATAGGAGTCTCTCCAGTACCGACCAGTCCACCTCGGGCTTCGTGGACTAATGTCAACCGACCCCCAACTGGTCAGAGAGATATTTTAAATGCAGAATTCAGACGGTCTATTCATATGCTGACATAACTGGTAGCTACCAGGCTCAATGATCAGAAGATGTTGCTTCTGTATCTGTTACGTCTGAGGCTACTAGGGTCGGACATTTCATGAAAATGAACCCACCTAAGTTCACTGGCACCATGGTGGAGAAAGATCCACAAGAGTTCATAGATGAGATGGAAAAGATCTTTAAGGTAATGCGTGTGGATGAGGTTGAAGGGGTGGAACTAGCAACTTATTAGCTTAAGGATGTTGCAAATCAATGGTATGCCGACTGGGAGGATGCAAAAGGTGAGAGTGCTGAGCCACAGTTTGGGGCAAATTTGTGGAAGCTTTCCTTGATCAATTCTTTTCTCTGGAGTTGAGAGAGGCCAAAGTGGAAGAGTTTATGAATCTGAAGCAGGGTAGTATGAGTGTCCAGGAGTACACTTTGAAGTTTAATAAATTAGCCCACTATGCACCAGAGTTGACTAGTAATATGAGAGCCCGAATAAGAAAAGTTGCATCTGGCCTTTCTGATAACCTAGTGCTTGAGTGCCAGGGGGAAATGTTGAAATAGGAGTTTGACTTTGCTAGGCTGACCATTCATATGCAGCAGGTAGAAGAGAAAAAGAAGAAGATCTTTGAAGCTAGGAAGGTGGAAAGACAAGCAAAAAAACCCAGATTAGCTGACCAGAGTCACAGTCATCCTCGGGGCTGTAAGTGAGGAAATAAATGGCAGAAAAAAAAAGAATTGGGGTAATGTGAAGTCTAATGCTAGCGCCCTAGTAACCCGACCACCAGCAGATAGACGATCTCAGAATTTTCAAACTAACTATGAAACCAAAGCTCAGGATACTTAGTTATAGGGTAGTGTGGCTCAGCAGCATCGTACTTTTCCATGGTGTGAGACTTGTGATAGAAATCATCCGGGAAGGTGTCAATTGGGCTCGTTAGTGTGTTATTTATATGGTCAGCCGGGTAACTTTCAGAGGGAATGTCCATCTACTAGAAAAATATTGGTGGTGCAAAGTCTCAGACAAATTCTTCAGCACTACCCTCGCCTCAGAAGGGCGCCGCATCAGCTGTCGAGAATAGTCGCAACTGGTTATATGCTTTGACCAACCGCCAAGAGGTGGAATCTTCCCCAGATATTGTAATCGGTACGTTATAAATCTTCTCCTGTGATGTTTATGTGTTACTTGATCCCGAGTCTACTTTATCTTATGTGACCCGTTATGTGGCTGTTGATTTTGGGTTTGAGCCCAGTATGATTTCTGAACCCTTTTCTATTTCTACCCTGATGGGAGATTTTATTATTTATAGAAGGGTGCACAGGGGTTGTGTTGTGATTGTTGGTGGTCGAGATACGTTAGCAGATTTCATAGAGTTAGATATCGTTGCTTTTGATACTATCTTGGGAATGGATTGGCTCCATTCATACTATGCCACATTAGATTGTAGGACTCAAAGGGTCACTTTTTCTTTCCTGAATGAACCAGTGATAGAGTGGGAAGGATATTTTTTAGCACCCACAGGGCACTTTATATCTTATCTCAGAGCCCACAAACTCATTTTTAAAGGTTGCTTGTACCACCTTATCTGAGTTAAGGACTCCAATGCCGAGAGTCTTCCTCTTCAATCTTTTCCTGCAGTAAAAGAATTCCCAAAAGTCTTTCCAAATTATCTCCCAGGAATAGAACTTGATAGGGAGATTGAGTTTGGTATTGATGTGTCACCAGAAACTCGTCCTATTTCTATTCTGCCATATAGAATGGCTCCTACAGAACTAAAAGAGTTGAAAGAATAGTTAGCAAATCTCCAAGATAAGGGTTTTATACGCCCCAGTGTGTCTCCTTGGGGCGCCCCTATACTCTTCGTGCGAAAGAAAGATGGTTCCCTTCATATGTGCATAGACTACTGTTAGTTGAATAAGGTCACGATTAAAAATAAATATCCTCTTCCTAGGATTGACGACCTTTTTGACCAACTTCAGGGTGCCAAGTGTTTTTTAAAAATAGACCTTCATTCGGGTTATCATCACTTGAAAGTTAGGGAGTCAAACATACCCAAGACAACCTTCCGAACCTGATATGGTTACTACGAATTTCTAGTCATATCCTTCGGGTTGACTAACGCCCCTGCAGCCTTCATGGATCTTATGAATAGAGTATTCTGTAAGTTTCTTGACTTGTTCATCATTGTATTTATTGATGATATTCTGATCTATTCTAAGAGTAAAGAGGATCACGCCAATCACCTCTAAATTATTCTTCAGACCCTGAAGGATCATCAGCTGTATGCCAAATTTTCTAAGTATGAATTCTGGTTAGATGTTATTGCCTTCTTGGGGCATATTGTGTCTAGTGATGGGATAAGAGTGGATCCCCAAAAAGTTGAAGCAGTGAGAAAGTGGCCCAGACCCACGACTCTAACCGATATTTAGATCTTCTTGGGTTTGGCAGGTTATTACAGAAGGTTCGTAGAGATTTTTTCTTCCATAGCTGCTCCACTCACTAAATTGACTCAAAAAAGGTAAAGTTTGTGTGGTCTGATCTGTGTGAGAATAGTTTTGAAAAGTTGAATGACAAACTGACCACTTCTCCTGTTTTGACCCTTTCTGAGGGTATAGATGGCTTTGTGGTATACTGTGATGCATTCCATGTGGGACTTGGTTATGTGTTGATGCAGCATGGTAAGGTAGTGGATTATGCATCTAGGCAGTTGAAGGTACACGAGCAAAACTACCCTACCCATGATTTGGAGTTAGCGGCTGTGGTGTTTGCACTTAAGATTTGGCGGCACTACTTGTACAGTGTTCACGTTGATATCTTCACTGACCACAAGAGTCTGTAGTATGTTTTCTCACAAAAACAATTGAACCTCAGGCAGAGGCGCTGGATGAAGCTTAAAAAAGAATATGATATGAGCCTGCATTACCATTCGGGCAAGGAAAATATTGTAGCCGACGCCCTCAGCAGGTTGTCTATGGGCATCCTTTCTCATGTAGAAGAAGGAAAGAAAGAGATGGTGAAGGATATTCACTGCCTTGCAAATCTGGAGGTGCGACTCTTAGATTCTGAAGATGGAGGGGTAATTATTCATAAGTTAGCTAAGTCATCCCTTTGTACTGAAGTTACGGAGAAGCAGGTCAAAGATCTTATCTTGATATAAATCAAGAAAGATGTGGGTCAACAAAAGGTTATGTCATTTGAAATTGGTGGTGATAGTATTCTGAGATTTCAGGGTAGGTTGTGCATTTCGAATGTTGATGGACTGCGAGAATGAATCCTTGATGAGGCTCACACTTCGAGGTATGTCATTTACCCAGGCTCTACTAAGATGTACCATGATCTGAAAACCTTGTATTGGTGGAATAACATGAAACGTGATGTAGCTAATTTCGTGTCCAAGTATTTGAACTGTCAATAAGCGAAGGTGGAACACATGAGGCCAGGTGGTACTTCCCAAGAGATAGCCCTACCTTTATGGAAGTGGGAGATGATAAACATGGACTTCATTACAGGACTTTCGAGATCCCAAAACTAGTATGATTCTCTATGGGTGATTGTAGATCGGTTGACAAAGTTAGCCCACTTTTTGCCTGTGAGGACTAATTATTCGGGAGAGCGTTATGCTATGATTTACATTGAGGAGATAGTTTGGTTGCATGGGGCACCAGTGTCCATTATATCTGATAAAGGTATGCAGTTTTCCTCTTAGTTCTGGAGATCTTTTCAGAAGGTTTTAGGTATACAAGTGAATTTGAGCACAACTTTCCACCCTCAGACGGATGGGCAAGCTGAGCATACCATTCAAACCCTCGAGGATATGTTGAGGGCATGTGTCATTCATTTCAAAGGTAGTTGGGTAGATCACCTGCCACTGATTGAATTTGCTTACAATAATATTTACCATGCCAGCATTAAGATGGCTCCTTTTGAGGCTTTGTATGGGAGAAGATGTAGGTCTCCAATAGGATGGTATGAAGTGGGTGAGACTCAGTTGTATGAGCCTGATCTTGTTCATCAGGCAATGGAGAAAGTAAAGATCATTAGAGAATGACTCAAGACTGCTCAGAGTCATCAGAAGTCCTATGTCGATGTTGGAAGAAAAGAATTAGAGTTTAAAGTTGGCGATTGGGTATTTCTCAAGGTTTCCCTTATGAAAGAAGTTATACGGTTTGGAAAAAGAGGTAAATTGAGTCCTCGCTATATAGGGCCATATCAGATTCTGAGAAAGATTGGTGCAGTTGCTTATGAGCTAGAATTTCCTGCAAGTTTGGGTTCCGTTCATCCGGTATTCCATGTATCCATGTTGAAGAAATATATTGGAGATCATTCTTTGGTATTGCCAGTAGAGGATATTAAAGTGACAGATTCCTTGTCTTACGAAGAAGAGCTCGCTGAAATTTTAGATCACCAAATTCGAAAGTTAAGGAGCAAAGAGATGGCCTCAGTGAAGGTATTGTGGAGGAATCAGAAAGTTGAAGAAGCAACTTGGGAGTCAGAAAATGACATGAGAATTAGATATCCCAATTTGTTTGCTTCGATGGATGATGAGACAAAAGGTACTATTCCTATCTTATCTTTCCTAGTCCTTGTTATGCTTGAAATCATGTCTGTCTGTGTCCCGCATCATCATTCGGGGACGAATGATCCTAAGGGGGGATAATGTAACGCCCCATATTTTGAGCTATAATATAGACCATGATTACGATGCTTTGATAATCCCAAAGCGATAAACCCTATGCCAATATGGCATATTAATTATTTGTGTAGTATGTGAATCCATTCAAGCTTGAATTTAGACCATAGAGGTCCTTTAACTCAAGGACGAGTTGAAAAACTACTTTGATCGATTAAGTGGACATTATAATTTGTGTCAACTTCTATCGAGCATGACTCTTTGTATATGTCGAATTAGAAATTCTACTATGTGTAAAATGATAGGTTTTCGAGTTAGCTTTCCAACGATACCAATATTGCTAAAATCCGGCACCCGATCAAGAAGTTATGGCTTTTTAAAGTAGAATTCGTCGCCTAACCAATTGTACATGGCCACAGGAAAGCATATGCGACAGCATATACGGTGCCTGTGTAAATATAGCCGATATCATATGCAGAGCCTATGTAAATATAGGCGATAGCATATGCGGCACCTATGTAAATATAGGCGATATCATATGCGGCGCCTATGTAATGGTTTCAAGTGACTTAAACACTCCGTTTTTGGGGCAAAATGGTCCTTTTCCCACCCTTATTCAGCCATAAACATGAAATTCAGTCCTCAATTCTCCAAAATACATCCACATTCATCTAAAAATTCTCAAGAACACTCCCAAGGGTTTCAAACTAAAAACCCAAATAAATCAAGATTCAACCTTG
>NC_061118.1:127563455-127580361 GCF_002878395.1 Capsicum annuum
CCACCCTTATTCAGCCATAAACATGAAATTCAGTCCTCAATTCTCCAAAATACATCCACATTCATCTAAAAATTCTCAAGAACACTCCCAAGGGTTTCAAACTAAAAACCCAAATAAATCAAGATTCAACCGTAGGTTTTCAAAATTGATTAGAGATTCGGAATCTCCAATCCACAGGCTTCAAGAAGCACCCATTATTTTTCGAAATAGAGGTATACGAGGTTTTCCTAAATTCTCATGGGCATAGAAAAATCATGTTTTAGAATGGGGTTTTTGAATCTATGTATATATTTATGTATTAAATGTTTTAACATCATTATTTTGGTATTTTGACCTTCCCCTAAGTGATTTGAGAATATGAATGTATGAAACTATGTATTTAAGAATGAATTCTTGTTTAGGGCATGATTTTTGGTGAATTCCCTCTTATTATGAATTTTTCAAATTTCTCATAGAAGATGAATTGTTTTGCAATGCATTCTTGAAAAGCACTATATGAAATGATTGAACTCTTGTTATGATTTAAAGGTGGTTTTAAATCACTAAAGAGGGAATCTAGCATTAATGATTAATGTTCATAATGCATGTAATGAAAGAGTGCATGGATTTTCTAAAGGCACTAGACCACCATACGTTGATGAAGTTTTTGCATGATTTTGACTTGAGTTTCGAAATGCAAAATCTTCTATATCAGTTGCATGTTTTTGGTGGTCTAAATTATACTTTAAATGAAAGATTTAGCTTAATGTATCATGGCTTAGAAATCATGACTTGCAAGTCTTGGTATGATGATACCAATTCAAACCAACGCCATATCAGACTCAAACTAATAAACATTTTAGACTATCATGATTTCAGACATTCAAAATATTGCATGTACAGAAAAGGTTAAAAATGGGCATACAAAGACGTTAGGTGGTTCCCTGAAGAGGGCTTGAGTTCAAGTAACTCATTTCCTAAAACCGTGGTTTGCCAACCTGGGTATATTATTATACACTGACTTTAGTGTTGTGTGGCGTATCAGATTTAGGAACTCCAACCCTTGCGGCATACTTGGGTTGGAGGCTTCCCTGTCGAGTCAATGGCAGATTCCATATCGCCTATGGAATATCAGACTTGTAGGGGATACCACCTAACTTAGAAGTAATACATAGATCAGAGTTTGAGATTTACAGACAGGTTATATGTTTTCAGAAGATGCCCATGTGTTTTCAGAAATTGTTTTATGCATAATGTTTGATGAAAATTTACTCTGATGTATTATATATATATATATATATATATATATGTTCAATTACTCTATTTTGGATGTTTTGCGTGCCAGTACAATTGTGCTGACCCTCCTTCCTCCTAGGTACTGAGGCACAGTCTAGGGGTCCAGATCCTCAGTAGAGTCTACAGACAGGGTTGTCTCAGAGTTCAGTTGGTGAGCTTTCTTTTCTTCAGAAGTCCTAGTCATTTAGGTATTTATTTCAGTATGTTTTTTGGTCTGCTGGGGGACTTGTCCCAGTTATTTAGATAGTATGTTTGTAGAGATTTCGCAGACTATTACAGATGTTTATTAAATATTATTGGGTATGTTTTCAAGCCCTTGACTGTTTTAAATTGTTGACCATTTTTCCGTATTATTGTGTATAATCCATATTACTTTGATCATATGAATTATGTGCATGATTATCAGATAGATAGAGGGCGTTCCAGGTCTTCGGGTTCGGGAAGCTCATCACGGCCAGGGCCCGGTTCGGGTCGTGACACTACCTTAAAGAAATGCTAGCCTAATCTTTCTTGAAAAGTTGTTGAGAGAGTTTAGAGAGTGTTTTAATCTTGATAAGTGTAGAATGAATGCCCAATAAGTGTTATAAGACGTGAGGCCTTAAAGGCTTGGGTTGGGAAATATCCAAAATACCCCCAGCTTAAAAGATATGGAAAACTCACAGGTGAGTACGAGTTTACCCTCCAACTCTTCACCACAACATACATGTGGTACTTTTAAGTCATCCCAACATCAGAAAGTTAGACAACACATTCTATCCAATGTACGAATCCCTTACCCAACTCATCACTAAACCATACAACTAGTACCATCAAGTCTTATCCAAGGCAGAACATCAAGGACTAGACACTGGACAATATATGATTGGACCCTACCTTCTCGTCATATTATCATATGACTCGTATAGAGTCTTCTCATAGCTAGGACAGAACTTGGCCAGCAACATACTGACCAACATACGACAAGGGTCTCTAGACCCGTCACCATACCATAAGACTTATGGTGTGAGTCGTACGATGAACAGAAAGTTCAAAACTGTAGAATTTTGCAAGGGCCAAAGTTTGGGGTGCTTCAACTAGATTAGTGATTTGGTATCTTAATTAATTTGTTTGTATCTCTTAACTTTGTATAATTTTTATCAATAATATATACATACATACATACATACATACATACATATGTATGTATGTATGTATGTTGATTGTATGTATGTATGTATGTATGTTAATTGTTAAGAAACAAATAAAATCTAAGGAACTTGATTGCAACTTTATATTAGGTTTAAGGGGAATAAGTGCACAATTTTTTAATAGAGCAAAGGCGAATTGATCAATGAAAAGAGTTCAAACTCACTACAAACAAATACACCATAAGATTATTGAATATTTTAGATTCTAAGACATAAAAATTAATACAGTGATCTAGAATTTTGATTGATCTCAATTCTTATTCCTTACAAGATCTTCAGGAGGAATCCAAAATTTTTGTTTGTCTTCTGGGTTTAAAAAGAGTATATTGATAAAGAATTTTTTTTAAGTCACAACATTATAGTCAGTATTTCAATAAATATTGGTTTTTTTGGTTGGTCCTAACACATGTAACGAAATTGAGTACTATATCTTTTTGAGGCGCGCATACACAAAGAAAATTCTTTTCTTTTCCAATATAAATTAAATATTAAAATACTTTTTAGAAAAAAATTAAAAAAATAATTTATTTTTCTGGCTATGGATTTATGGAACCTCACTTACTAATTTAAAGTTGAAAAATAGATTTCATGCAAATTACACACTGAGCTTTGGTATAGCTGTCTCAAGGCAAATAATCTAAGAAGAAAAGAGAAAGGGGGGAGGATAGATCAACCAAAGATCCTACTCCTCTTAGAAAGATGAATGAATCCTTTTTTTCAATTTTTCATTTATCTTAATAACTAAAAGTGTAGCATATTTGAATATAACTGGGGTTCGCGTTGGTGAAAGAACTGGATGTTGGGTTCAAAATTGGCGCGATGTCATGTGGAAGCTCATAGCTTACAAATCATAGAGGCGATAAATTAGATGAAAAAGAAAAAAATATAACAATAAAAATATATTATTGATATGGTTGGTCAAATGACCTACATGTTAAAAAATAATTTTGTAAAAATTTAAAACCTTCTTGGAGAAATTTTTTCCTAAACAAGACTCTTTGATGACTACATTGTGGATGCAATTGTGTTGTGGTTTCAAAAGAGAAATCCTTTATTTATAGAGCTACAAAATCCTTTCTCTAAGAAAGAAGAAACCTAATAGGAAAGAGATCTTTTCCAACAAGAAAATCTTTTCCCATCAAGACAAGTAATTCTAGTTATGGTAGAAAATAAGGTAAAGTAGAAAATTCAGGGCATCCTAATAAATCCCCCCTTGACCAGAATTTCTGGCAAATCAATTTTGGTCTTCTTCTTCACATAATCTTCATATATCACTGTTGCTTACCATAATTAAAAGTTGAAATGGGTTAAGAATTGAAGCCCTATGAATTAAAAATAAAAGCATGGGTTATATTATTGGAGCCCTGTTTTATAAGTAAAAAGAGTTGAAAGTGGAGCCTTGTGCATTGATAGTGAATACTGATTAAAAGTGGAACTTATGCGTTAAAAGTATATATGCATGAGCTGAAATGAACACAAGCATAAAAGTTAGCAAGGGTTGAAAGTTGGAGCCCATGCATTAAAGCAAGTATAAATTAAAATTGATTTTTATTTTAAAGATTGATTAGCAGTAGAATAGTTGAAAATTTGTTTGAAAATTATCTCCACATGTATGTACTCTTTTTTTTTGGACAAAAACCTCATCATTGTCAAGTTGGTTGCAACTTAATGTGATTTAAACATGTGTTTAATCTCATTTCACCAAATTGTTGAATCTTTAAACTGTAAACTCTGATACCACTTGTTGGGTTCAAAATCAAGAGGACATCATGTGGAAGATCATAGATTGCAAACCATAGAGGCAATAATCCAGATGACAAAGAAAATATACTAAAAACATATTATTGGTATGCTTGGTCAAAAGGCCTATATGTTAAAAACTAATATTGGAAAAACATTAAACCTATTGGGAGAAATCTCCCACTAAATAAGACTCTTTGATGACTACATTGTGGATGCTATTGTGTTGTGGTTTGAGAAGGGAGATCTTCTATTTATAGAGCTACAATACTCTTTCTCTAAAAAGGAAGAAACCTAATTGGAAAGAGATCTTTTCAAATAAGGAAACCTTCTACATCAAGAAAAGTAATTCTAATTATGGTAGAAAATCAGGTAAATCCCAGGGCAAATCCTAACACTGGATTGAAAAAAAAAAAAGAATTCTAATTGTAAGATATCTAATGAAATTGTCGTTGTAATTGAGATCTTATTCAAACAGAAAGATCTCAAATATCTGGAGTTTCTTTTTGAAATAGGCTTAGAATTCATTTATCCTAACACTGGATTGGAAAAAAAAAAAAGAATTCTAATTCTAAGATATCTAATGAAATTGTCGTTGTAAATGAGATCTTATTCAAAGAGAAAGATCTCAAATATCTGGAGTTTCTTTTTGAAATAGGCTTAGAATTCATTTCAAATAAAGAACTTGAGAATATTGTTTCCTGATATCTGACCAGGTCAAATTTAAAATCAAGTGTCTCCTTTTGATGAATGATCGAAAGGACCACTTTAAGTAATAAATATTATTCAGTTTTTGAGATGAAATAACTTAAAATTTGACTTTACTTTTTTTTCCCGAAATAACTCTCATCAATTAGCACTAGTTTGATGTCAATCTTCAGGAGTAATTCATCAAATTAATTAAATCTAAAATAATAACATACTCTTTATTTAATACTATCCCATTATACATAGAGATTAATCGATTACATTTCAGCTATCGTTATTCTGCAAACTACTCAATCTAAACAAGGATTGCTTAGATAAATTATTTACTATTACTAGTGCTAGATAAAATAAAACATGTTAATGATGGTGGTGTCGTTGATAGCGATGTGAATTGGCTTGCTTGTGGTGATTATTGTCTAGGTGATGATCATGATGGTGATGCTGATTGTGGAGATACTCTGTACAGCCATTTGCATTATTATCTGATGATGCTCTAGCCATTTCAGACCAACCTCTACTAGGGTTTCTTGTCAGCTCTAGCAAGGTGTCCCTCACATGATCAGCTTGAACAATTTCATTGTCCCTTTTCTGCTAACATACAGTATTCATAGTCAAGATACAAAACAAAGCAATTTCAGATTTGACATATGTGAAGGAAAAATGCCGTTTAGGTTTTCATATAATTTGGAGAAATTATTTTGTTATATGCAATTATCAACGTTTTACCAATACTATTTACCTTTCTTAATAATAAAATACTCTTAACAATTAAGAGTGTTTGTCTAAACTACTACTCCCTCTAGTTCGATAAGTAGATTGTTGGGATTTCTTTTATATAATCTCACATAAGTGAATGTCGTAAAGTTCATGAGTGTAGTAATTATATTTTTTAGATTTACCCTTCTAATTGAGGTTGTTAACTGCTTACATTTACTAGGAGATGAATTGCACTACTTACAAATTAAAGTTAATACTTATAGTTTCATATTGAATCAAATAATTTGTCTTAAAATATCTTTCTTTAAGGTGTGTCATACCCTAACAATTTAGTTATTCCATTTATTTTAAAATAGTTGACATATTTGCTAAAAAGTTGTCTCAAAATAGTTGGCATGTTTTGATAATCAAGAGATAATTAATTATTTTTTTCGAACTTAATGATTATTCTAAAATTAAGCAGCACATAAATAAATGAAGATTAAAGAATTAATAAGGGATATATTAGTCAAATCACACTCTTAATTAATTTTCTATTAAGAGCTGTGTAAAATTTATATAATTCAACTATTTTGAGACGAATGAAGTATGTTGGAACAAAGGGATTAGCATTTATCTCTCCTTATCTCACTTAATTGAATACACCATCATTTGGAATAGTGTGGATAGATTTGCGGCGGGGGGGGGGGGGGGGAGGGCAATAAATGACTTCTTCTTTTTCTAAAACATCAAATATCTTAAAAAGAAATCTAGTTTGAGAAAATGACTAATAGTTGATATTTTATAGTAAAGTATGAGAAATTATTGTCTAGTACTTGTACTTTATGTAAGACTAATTATGAAGTCTCAACAAACATAAACTAGATCACAACAAGATATCGTAATGTAGGTCCTACCTCAAGTTGAGGTTATTTGTAGATCAAGCAATACGTTTTGTAAAGGTAGGCCTTAAATTTTTCTTTTCCTTATGCGTTGTGGAGTAGGGGGTGGGGTGAGAATGGTTGAAGAATATGTCACTTACTTCTACTTTGAAGATATTTGATACCAAACAAGTATGCCTAGTTGCATTGACATTGGTAACCTCCAAGCCCAAGGAGTTCAAAGCCTCCAAGATCCTCACAAATCCACCAGTCTTGTGCTCACGAAACACCTTCACAAAGAACTCATTCCCCTCTAATTGTGCAACTTCCACTTGTGGCTACAATTTTATGATGATCAATATATATATCAATGACTCATGTCATTGTAGGGATTGAAAATAATTATAAGAAAATAGTTACAAAAAAAAACTTAACGTATATAAGGATTTTAACTTCTGTACACTAAAAATGTTGAACAAAAAGTACACAGTACTAGGTAACCTAGGATTGAAAATAAATAAAAAGTTAAAATAAAATAGAAAAAAACTCCGTATATAAGGATTTTAACTTCTGTACACTAGAAGTGTTGAACAAAAAGCGTACACCATTAGGTAACCGAAAAGAAAACTACATCTTGTCGTTAATAAAAAGTGGAACTAGTAACTCAAACGGGCTACACATTATCAGTGTTTATAAGTTAAATCCGTACTATAAATAGAACAAGTTGTACCTCCATTTGCTGCAATTTGTCATTCTCTTCTACCTCTTGAATTTTCCGGAAAGGGTCAGTGCTGCCATTGGAATTAGTTGATAATTCTCTATGGCCTTTTCCATTTGAACGTTTCCCATTTTCTGATTTAGGCCCGTTTTTAGTTCCATTATGGCTTAAAACGTCAGGGTGGATCTGGTCCTGATTCCTTCTACCCTCGTCATCTGAATGTTCTTCAAGCTCAAGCTGCAGATCTTTCACTTGCTTTTCCAATTCCATCACATATTCAATAGCATCTCCAAGGATAGAAGCTCTATCCAACTGTACATAATTTCGACCATAATGATTAGCCAATCAGGAATTCTAATGAAGGATCAAAGCCTGAAATTAGTTACAAACTGCATCGGTAATTTGCTGGTTGCTGATAGAATTTTTTCATAATCAGTTTTGGATTTTTCTCTTTAGCTAAATTTGTTTGTCACTAATTCCTAATTATATTCCTAATTATATAGGTTGCTTGCATGTATTCATAATGATGACAAGGACTTTTAATAAACCAATAGCAGAGAGAATTATTTTTTATGAAGATTATTTTAGAATTACCTTGGAAATTTTGGGAACCAAAGCTCTAAGAGCATAAAGCCTTTCATTTAGTTTCTTCCTCCTTTTTCTTTCCGCCATAAGGTTCTTGGATTGAGGACCCTTTCCATTTCTCCGTCTATACTTAGGATCATCTTCTTCCTCATTTTGATCACTATCAGATCCTGAATTGGATCTTCCATTATCATGTTTGACAGATTCATCATCAATTGCGGATTGAGTACTACTACTTCTCATCATTTGCTTCTGTAAATAAGCATCCATCTCACTCATGTACCTATTCTCAGAGAAATGTGTCACATCACTTGTTCTCTGATCAAACAACATGTTCCCTCCTGTTTTGTTGTAGACTTCTGGTGTGCTGTAAGTACTTAACTGCGGAAGGAAGTTCATCGAAGAAGTATCCAAATGTTTTCGTTTAAGTGGGAAATCATACGACAAATTATCTGAATGGCCTCTTGATGTAGCGGCAGGGGAGACTGTCTGCTGGTAATGATTTTGGGAAACTTTTATATGGTCATCTCCTTCTAATGGGAAAGGCTTTGATGTGCTCTCTTCAACCCCATCTGAGAAACTTGAATTCGTCATAGCTTGCTGCTCCACATAGATATTGCATTGAGCTGAGACGAATTCTATGACTTCCTCATCTTCTGGAAGCTGTAAAGAGAGTAAATTTGTGATGATGTTTTTTTAGGCTATATATCTTACATCAAATTATTTACATGTATGATCTCAAATGTCAAAACCATTTTTCCCACTATTCTACACCACTTGCTAATACTTTTGAGTACTACTTAATTATAGCTGAACATGAATATTAGTATTCTACATGATCACCCTTATGCATTGTCATCACATGTTGCCGGTGTTCATTGCTATCATTTAAATTAATTTTAGTAAAGGAAGTAGTCGTACCTTTAGACATAGTTTTCTTTGAATTGACACTAAAAAGACGGAAGAATGTAGTAATAGATGAGAAAGAGGATAAAAGAAGAACAAATATTTTTTTTTACTTGTTGAGTACTGAACAACTCGAGCAATCCAAGAGGAGATGGAACCAAAGCTCTGGTTCCCATTATTTCCTGCAATTAACATCAAACAACATGAAACACGCAAATAAAGAAGGTGCTTTTAATTGAGAACTATGCAATGAAAATTGACAGTAACACCTGAATTCTTACATTAGTCATATTTGATATCGAGAAAGGTACGAAGTTCATCCATTTTGCTTGATTAGATAATAAGGCCATTGCATAAGTTCTGCAATTTTATTTCAAAGAGTTAGAAATGATTATTAAAAATGTGACACTTGAGGAAGATTCTTTTTCGTTTTAGGATTGAGAAAAAATCTCTTGCAGAAAGGCAAGTCATTTGGAATAGACACAATATGGTCCCAATCTTTCTCAGACACGTGCATTGTTGGAGTTTAATACACCAGGCTTTCCCTTATTTGGAAATTAATTTTCTTGTAAGAGAACGGATAAAGGTACAGGCCAAAAATGTACCCGCAGTCTAGCGCCAGAGAAGGCGGCAGCTGAGCCAGTAAATCACAAGCAATTGTTCTTGGATGCTGAAACATAACATCTCTACAAGTTGAAGTGGAAGAATCAGGGAAAAACAGCTCTTGCTCACAGCTATGCATATTTTTGTCAGCTCCACCACAGCAGCAACAAATCCATTCAAGAAACCTGCATGACACATAATCCACAACATATTTAATTACACAAGGGTCTTTCTTTTTCTTTGTTTGGTGTTTTTGGAAAAGAGGCAGAGGCAGATCTAGAGTGGCTCAACTTAACCAATTGTTTTCTACTAGTACTGTGTACATATGCAATATATATATATATATATATATATGCGTGTTCTGAACTCACAATCACTTAATATGCCTCTAGATGGAGGAGGGCAAGAAAAGGTTCATGGAGATCATAGATACCTTTGATCTTCACTCAACTTCCATAAAACACAGTAATCCCAGCTTTTTAAGCCCATAACAGGCCTAAGCCTGTCCATTAGATGCATGAGTTCCATGTTTCCTATTAGGGAGAAAAGCAACAAAGATTATACAGGACAGTAAATTTTTACTTCTGATCAAAACAAAATACGAAAGTGAAAAGCGTTTGACCTCTTCCCACAAAGGAAATGAAATGCTTATGAAATCTTTACACTAATGAAGTCGGTCTTTTTAAAGTAAATAAGACAGCTCAAAACAAAGAGAAAGAAACAAGGAATGCGAAATATATTAGATCATGTTGCTCCTTTTAACAGAACAAATCAAAAGAAAAAAAGGATGACAGCCAAAGAGATGCTAAATTAAAAGCATAAAGGTAAAAAAGCAAAAGATACACATTTCACACAATTCTTAAAGAATCACAGATGATAGCTATGTTTAACTGATGTTTTCATGTTCCCAAGAAACACATTTTCAGCAACTTCTCATATGAAATTTTTAAAAAAGAGATATTATATATGTTGATGATTAAAGGAAAAAAGGACTTATAACACACTTCCCCGGCCTTTTATCTGCAGATCAACAAAATACTAAAGTGAAAAGTGTTTGCCCTCTTCCCACAAAGGAAATCAAATGCTTATGAAATCTTTACACTAATGAAGTCAGAGTCCTTTTAAAGTAAATAAGAGAGCTAAAAACAAAGAGAAAGAAACAAGGAATGAGAAATAAATTAAATCACGTTGCTCCTTTTAACAGAACAAAACAAAACAAAACGAGGATGACAACACAAGAGATGGTAAATTAAAAGCATAAAGGTAAAAAAGCAAAAGATACACATTTCAGCAAATTCTCAAAGAATCACAGATGATAGCTATGTTTAACTGATGTTTTCATGTTCCCAAGAAATGCATTTTCAGCAAATTCTTAGATGAAATTCCTATTAAATAGACAGAAATTATATATGTTGATCATTAAAAGAAAAAAAAAGGACTTATAACACACTTCCCAGGCCTTTGATCTAGAAAATCTGTCCTTTGTGTAGTGTAGCTGTATTTACGTGTAAGGTTCTAGTTTTTAATAGAGAAAATTCATTAGGTAGGTAAAAGGCAATGCATGCATGAGGGTTTGGTTTGTTATAATAAGAGCGTCGTCTCTAAACAAGAGAAAATATATCTTTAGTTTATTGACTGAGCACTTCTCGTCATCACTTTCATTGTCTTTGTTTCTCTTTGTTTATTCTATTTTGCAAAGAATTTAACTTGTATGCTTACAAATATATCTATATATATATTGGTAATCTATATCTATAATATATAATCTATAATAATAATAATATATTAAAAAATGTGAAGTCTCTTGTAAAAGTGATTCGAACTTTTTGTCATTTTATTAAAACACTCCTCAATAGACAAAATAGTTTTTTCACTATTTTTCTCCAATTATTATATCATTATCTTCATGTTATTGATTATTAGCCATAATAAATATATGAAATTCACTTTTGATTAGAATTTCAATATGAGTTAAATTAATATTACACGTTGTATTTTCTTTATTTAGATTTATTATCCACAGGTTAGGACTATTCTACCAAAACTGTAACTTTAGGTTATTTAGGACTATATATTCAACACGAGTCTTCGTGGACTACAAAGAAAAAAAAATTAGGCTTAGGTTTCACAATTTATTGCCACTTTTAGTTTTAAATTTTTTTTACTAATTAGTGTTATTATTACTTTTAGTTTGATTCGAAAAAAATCTTAGATTTTCATTGTATTGGTTGATAGGAATTATATGCAGTTATTTTGGTGTGAAGATAATTACGTTTAATTGTATTGTTCTGACATCTTGATTATTGTGTTGTAGTAGTTTCTATCCTGCTATTAAATGTTTTTTTTTAATTAATACAGGTGGTGGATGAATGTTCGGTCAGACTTTAAGGGATTTTTGTGTAAATGTAAGATTTAGTTGTATCATTCTGATGTTTCGATTATCGTATTGTATTGTTGTAGTTTTCGTTCTGTTGTTATCTGCCATTATTCTACTTAATACAGTTGATACGTGGATGTTTGATCGGGCTTTGAGAAATTTTGTGTAAATGTTAGGTTTACTCCACTACAACATTTTTGGCCCAAGACCACACTAAACCTGGATAACACTTGTAAAGTTTAGCCTAAAATAGTTTTGGCATGCTTTTAAAATATAGCGTTAATGTTTAGCTTTAAGCCATGATTTTTTTGACAATTCTTGTAACGCGTGCTTTTTAATGCTATAGACTACACTTTATAAATGTTTTCCTATCATTATATAATTAGCAACGTCTTTTACAGCTATGGTTACACTTTTAGAATGTAGCTATTTTTACTATTTTTAAACAACAATTTATAAGTGTTGTCCTATAACTTTTATAAAACTTACATAAAATATGATATTTTCTCCAATATTTTTAACACTAAATATTATATTCCCTCCAACATATTTTATTCCCTCCAATTTCTTATTACTAAAGAAAATCATAAAACAAAATAACATTCTGTCGCACAACTAGGCTACCCAAATATAAATATTGTCGATATTGCTTTCAATTTTCCTCAACCTGAACAACTCCGACACACCTAGGGTTCTCAATATTGATTTTAATTTCACAAATTTCAAATTCCTTTTTCTCTATTTCACAACCTGAAGAACTTCGGCAGACTTTTTCCGGCGGTAAAGCGACCACTTCTCCTTTCATTTATGGAGCCTTCTTAATATTAACCAAATGTTCTGCGTAGAATGTTTTGTAAAAAGGTTTTGTACTTTTTTTCCACTTCAATTTATATTGTTTTAAGTTTCGATTATCTATGATAAATTGATGAATTGTTCTATGTAAACGAGTTCAGTAAATGGAAATGCATGTCAATATTTTTATGTTAAGTTTTTTCTCGAATAAATTCTTGATATTTTCTATACTTCTAATATTGTTAAGCTTTTTTTTTTCTCGACTAAATTCTGGCTACAATGTTTTTCAATTACAGCTGAAATGTCGCACTTGAGCTTCTCTGTTAGTTTTGTCGCACTTGAGCTCCTCTGTTAGATGATTATAACTTAAGCTCCTCTAGGGTTTATTTTCAATTGCTATTTTGTGGAATAGATGATTGAAACATAAGGCTAAGATTTTTCTTGAAATTAGTGCGGAATTAGGTTTCTATCAGAAATTAGATTGGGGTAAGCTTCGATTAACCCTTTTCTACTTATTTTCTTCTTGTTTCTGAGCATTCATGTATTTTTTGGTGAATCTATGATATGATTTGGGAAAATAAGCCTTTTTACAAGTAGGGAAAAGAGAAACCCTTTAAAATGTAAAAGATTTAGGCAAGGGTTTAGGCGTGTGCATGTTTGTTTTTAGGAGATTTAGATTGTTTGTTAATTTGTTAAACTGAAATTCTCAGTTTTACAATGTTATTTAGATTTATGTATTTCCCTTTTAAAATATCACATACTGGACCAAATATGTAAGACCCTGCAAAGTTCTCTCGTAGTTTGAGCCTTAGAGCATGTCAAGTGAAGTGTGATTTCGGCTCTAAAAGATTGAGAAGAGACTTCCCAAGTGATTAAATTAACTTTTCAACTATACCAATTTCGTCCAAATCCGGCATCGGGGTGAGAAGTTATGGTCATTTTACTGAGAGTTGTCAAAATCGCCCAGGTGTGACGGATGAACTGACGGACCGTCGCTCGGCCCGTTGCAACCAAGGCAGTAACTCCTTTCCATGCCCAAGTGTGATGGCCAGGATGATGAACCGTCAATACTACGATGGACCGTCACCACTGGGGCAGTGTGGTCTCATCCTGGCCAACGTGCGATGGATGATCCGACGGACTGTCAAGGCTGCGACGGACCGTCGCTTCGACTGTCACATCGAGGCAGTGTGTTCGTTTTTTGATCGGCGTGTGACGGACGATCCGACGGATCGTCAGGCTAGAGATGGACCTTTGCTCCATCCATCACAACCCTCGTTCAGTATTTTTAATTCATTTTTAAAAGGGTTTTTCAGTCTTTTCACTCTTTTATAACCTCATATATTCCAAAAAAAGCAAATGGCTTCATTCATCATCCAAAACACAAGAGAGCTAGGGTTTCTCGCTCAAAATCAAATCTAAAATCCTTCTCTACGAAATCCAAGAACTCACCATAAATTCTACAAATTGAGTTGAGATTTAAGTTCTCCAAGTTTAAGGGTTGCAAGAACCCTCTCTCTCAAGAGTAAGAAGAAGATTTGAAGCAAGCTTGTTCATCCAATTTCATAATCTAAGGTATATAGGGTTTTGAACAAGAGTAATATTTTCACCCTTGTGCCCAAAGACTTATTTAAACTATAATTTTTTGCAATCTATGAGATTTTACATGATATTGCATTAGGGTTTTCCACCCATTGTTATTGATTGCAATATCTTAATGTTTCTCATGAATTGAAAGTCAAATAGCATGATTTTTCATGTTTTCTTCAAAAATTGAAGATGGGTTTATACCCTATGTTGTTACTCCATGAGAATTTAAGAGTTTCAATGTTCTAGAAATTGAAGTATATGAGTATATTGTTATTTCGAGACAAATTGTTGTAACTTCCAGATTTCTAGATTAATTATGAATCTATATACTATCTATTATACATTATGATGAGTTTTAACTTGAGATTGAATTGTGCGTCATTAAGCCCTATTTGAGACTTGCAATTTTATGAACTATTGTGCTATAAGCACCTATGATTTAAGTATTTTGAGATTATTGAGAAATGTTTTGACCTAATGGTCATAGAGCTTTGAAGTCCACTTCACCATATGAGATTACAGATTTGATTATTGGGTTCTTATGAACCATGAGATTATTTTGAAAGTAAATTTTCATGAGATGAGAGAGAGAAACTAAAGGGAGTAGTATTTAGCACCGAGTTGAATAAGTTACTATAGTTTCTTTCCCTAAAACTACGTGCCATCGTAGGTTTGAGATTTTGGGCCTAGGCTGAGATGATTGGGCCCGAGGCCGAGATAGGTGATCACTGAGTTAAGGTTATACTCCATGGCAAGAGTATGACACCTCTCCCCAACCTGCGGTTTCTTTCTTAGGAGGACAAGACGTTGGACTCCATGTAGCTCACATGGTTTATGTCGGTAAGAGAACCTCCCTAAACTAAAGTATTTTCCATTGAGATAAAATATTTTCCTTAAAGCTTTGGGATGAGATAATTTCTAAAATAAATGAACTTCTTTGAGTATTTTTTTCCAAAGAAGGAAATAGTTTTCTCTACTAATATGAGTTGATCACCAGTTTTCCAACTAAAGTTATATGATTCCGAGTTCCAAGCGTTTGAGTTCAAAAGAGTTATAATTCTTGAGTAATAAAGAAGTTTTACACTCCATGAGACATATGCATGAGTTGAAAGTATTGTTTAAAGTTTCCTTCATCCTATGAGTAATGAGAATAAGAGGAGAGCGTAGATTTTTAAAGCTAAAGTATAATGACTCATGAGATTTGTGTTACATGCTTCATTCTACATGATTTATGAGTTTTATATTTTGACTTAGACAAGCCATGTGAGTCATTCCTAGTTGCATGAATGATTTGATTAAAGAGTATTGATATTGTTTTACGTAAATTCATACACCCCCATATATTCAGTACATTCCCAAGTGTTGATCCACATATACGTCTTTCTACTACATTGTCTTACAATGGAGGTTCAGGTGCCCAGTCCCAGTCTCGTCAATAATTCCCGAGTACCTTTGCCTATATTTATCCAATAGTGAGTCCTTATAGTTTGAGGGCCTATCTTCAGATATTTTAGTATTTGAGTGGTTATGTTTATTACTTTTAGTCGAGTTTGAGTCTGTTGGAGACCTGTCCCATCGGCTCTCTAGTTCTTGGAGTAGTAGAGTCTTTGTCATACTAGTTATCAAATTGTGTTTATGTTGAGATTTCCAGTGTTGTGGTCATTTGGATCGAGTATTACCTTTGCATTTCCTTTTATTTGATATGACAGTACTAGTGTTTTATGTATTCCTTCTTGAATGAGTTATTATGAGAAGTGATAGGCTCAAAGGGTTAGCTTGGGGCTGCTTGTAGCCCTAAGTATTGTGTGACATCTCAGGAGGTAATTTTGGGTCGTTACAAACTTCGTATTAGAGCCTAAGGTTTTAAATTAGTCCTAGGGAGTCTGACAAGCCACGTTGAGTAGAGTCTTGATCATCAGTGTGTAGCACGCCACATCTATGTTCAAGAGGCTACAAAACGTTTTAGGAAAAAGTTATTTCTTTCCTTCAGATTATATTATGCCTACAATTGTCTCTCTCATCTAATAATTCGTGCTCTCCTATTTCAGAAAATGCCTATCCGAACAGCAAATGCTTGGGGAAACGATGATGAGCAACCACCACCTATTGATTCTTTGAATGAGACTGTATCTCATGCTGAGTTTCAGGTGGCCTTTCATGTGTTAGCCCAAGAAGTCACTACTAATGTTAGAACTAATAACCCAGCCATAGTTGCAAATCAGTAGGGAGGTAATGTGGCTGCTTCTTGGATTCGTGATTTCATGTGGATGAATCCACCAGAGTTTTATGAGTCTAAGGCAGGTGAGGACCTATAGTTATACCTTAAGGAGGTGATAAAGATCATGCAGGTGATGTATGTTTCTATGGATGAAAGCATTGAGTTGGCATCTTATAGGTTAAAGGACATAGCTTATGACTGAGCTATATCGTGGAGGAAGGGTAAAGGTGAAGATGCTGCTCCTATGACTTGGCAGGTGTTCTAAGATGCATTCTTGGATAAGTTCTTTCTGCTTGAGATGAGAGAAGCAAATATTGAGGAATTTAGGAACTTGAGGTAGGGCTCCATGACTGTTAAGGAGTACTGCTTGAAGTTCAACCAGTTGGCCAAGTATGCTCCTGATTTGATTTCTGACACCTGAGCTAGTACAAGTAAATTCGTGATTGGTGTTTCTGGTTTAGTGCTGAAGAAGTGTAGAACTGTAATGTTGCATAGGGATATGGATTTGGCTAGGTTGATAATGTATGCACAATAGATAGAGGTAAATAAGTTAAGGGAAAGAGACAGAGTGAGGGGTAACAAGAGGGCTAAATCTAAGCAACATGAGTATTGTCATCCTAAGTTCCATAA
>NC_061118.1:127583361-127737775 GCF_002878395.1 Capsicum annuum
TTATGGAAAGTAGGGCCACAGACTTAGAGATTATCCATATGCTAGGTAGGGGAACAGAGATGCCCGACCTCAGACACAGACTACTAGTGCACTAGCTCCTGTACCCCATCCCACCCCTGCTCAGGGCGCTTCATCTAGCACTACAGTTGGTCAATGCCACAATAGATTCTATGCCTTTCATCCCATCTATAGTAGGAGGACTCTCCTAATGTTTTTACTTGTATGCTCCGTATATTTTATTTTGATGTTTATGTGTTGTTGGACCCCGGGTAACGTCCCTCTTATGTAATCCCACTTGTAGCTGTGAAATTCAAAAGGAGTTTTAAAAAGATTCTTAATCCTTTCCTAGTTTCTACATCGGTAGAAGAGTCAGTTATTGCTAAACAAGTGTATATAGATTGCCTAATTACTGTTCTCCATAGAGTCATACTTGTTGATTTGACAGAGTTAGATATGGTGGATTTTGACCTTATTCTGAGTATGGATTGTCTTCATTCTTATTATGCATCTATAGACTATCGTACCTGTGTGGTCAAGTTTCAGTTTCCTAATGAACCAGTTTTTGAGTGGTCCAGGAGTTCGGTATCTCCCAAGAGTCATTTTTATCTCTTATCTCAAAGTCAAAAGGCTAATAACCAAGGGTTTCATCTATCACCAAGTTAGAGTCAAAGACACTAAGTCAGAAGCTCAAACTATTCAGTCAGTGGATATTGTTAATGAGTTTCCTGATGTTTCTCTGAAAGATCTCTTAGGTGTACCTCCCGGTAGAGAGATAGAATTCATGAATGACCTTATTCCCGACACTCAGCCTATTTCTATTTCGCTATACCAAATGGCACCTGCCGAGCTTAAGGAGTTGAAAGAGCAACTCAAAGATCTTTTAGACAAAGGTTTCATATGGCCCTCTATTTCTCCTTGGGGCATACCTGTTCTATTCGTGCGGAAGAAAGATGGTTCTTTGCATATGTGCATTGCCTATTGACAGGTTAACAAGGTCACAGTAAAAAAATAAGTATTCTCTTCCAAGAATTGATGACCTATTTGACCAGTTGAAAGGTGCAAGTTATTTCTCCAAGATAGACCTTAAATCCGGCTATCACCAGCTTAAAGTAAGGGAATGTGATATTCCAAAGACAGGTTTCCGAACCCTCTATGGTCACTTTGAGTTTCTAGTCATGTTTTTCCAGCTAACCAATGCCCCAGTAGCTTTGATGGACCTCATGAATCGAGTGTTCAAGCAATACCTTAATATGTTTATCATAGTGTTCATTAATTATATCCTTGTCTACTCCCACAGTGAGCATAATCATGCAGATCATCTTAGAATTATCTTGCAAACTCTTAGAGGTCACCAGTTGTTTGCCAAATTCAGTAAGCATGAATTTTGGCTAAGGTCTGTAGCCTTTCTAGGTCATATTATTTCAGCCAAAGGTATTAGAGTTGATCCTCAAAACATAGAAGCCATAAGAAATTGGCCTAGACCTATCTCTCCATCTGATATTACAAGTTTCTTAGGTCTAGCGAGCTACTATCGTCTTTTTATTGAAGGTTTCTCCTTTATTGCATCTCCCATGACCCGGTTGACCTAAAAAAAAGTTAAGATCCAGTGGTCAGATTCCTATGAGAAGAGTTTTCAGGAGTTGAAGACTCAACTTACTTCAGCCCCTGTGTTGACTTTTCCTGATGGTACAAATGTTTTCTGGTGTATTGTGTGCCTCTAGAATTGGTTTGAATTGTGTGTTGATGCAAAAAGGTAAGGTTATAGCATATGCCTCTAGACAGTTAAAGCCGTATGAGAAGAATTACCCAACCCATGATATTGAGTTAGCTGCTATAGTCTTTGCTTTGAAAATATGGAGACTATCTTTATGGTGTTCATATTGACGTGTTTACTGATCATAAGAGCCTGTAGTATGTGTTTACTCAGAGAGAGTTGAATCTTATGCAGAGAATGTGGTTAGAGTTGTTAAAAGACTATGATATAAGTGTGTTGTATCACTTAGGCAAGGCTAATGTAGTGGCAGATACCCTTAGCAGATTATCTATGGGTAGTGTTGCTCATGTAGAGGAAGGTAAGAAAGAGTTAGCTCATGATGTGCATTGCCTGGCTAGATTGGGTGTTAGGTTGCTTGATTCAGCTAAGGGAAGTACTTTGGTGCAAAGTAGTTCTGAATCCTCTTTAGTTTCAGAAGTAAATGAGAAGCAAGATAGAGATCCTAGTTTGGTTAGACTGAAGGAGTCAGTTAAGGACCAAAAGGTAAAAGTTTTCTCCTAAGGGGGAGATTGCTTGTTGAGATTGTAGGGTTTGTTGTGTTTCGTGTGTTGAAGATCTGAGGCAGAGGATTATGGCTAAAGCGCATGGCGCACGGTATTCTATTCATCCCGGTACTACCAAAATGTACCGTGACTTGCAGGAAATCTATTAGTAGAATGGTATGAAGAAGGATATAGATAAGTTTGTAGCAAAGTGTACAACGTGTTAATAGGTTAAGGTAGAGCTCCAAAGACCTAGCGATATAATGCAAGAGTTTGGTATACCCATTTGGAAGTGGGAGGTGGTGAATATGAACTTTGTGACTCGGTTACCTCTTTCGCGCCGTCATCATGATTCCATTTGGGTTGTTGTAGACAGGCTTACTAAGTTTGCCTATTTCTTGCCCGTGCATACATTTTATACAGCTGAGGATTATGCTAGATTGTATATACGGGAGTTAGTTAGGCTACACGGAGTTCCCCTGTCTATCATTTCGCATAGGGGTACTTAATCTACTTCTTAGTTTTAGAGGGCATTATAGCAGGGTCTTGCTACCCAAGTTCTTTTAAGTTTTTCTTTTCATTCGCAGACAGATGGTCAGGCTGAGAGGACCATTCAGACTATAGAAGACATGTTGAGGTCGTGTGCTCTTTATTTCAAAGAAAGTTGGGATGATCATTTGCCATTGATAGAGTTCACCTATAACAATAGCTACCATGCTAGCATCGGGATGGTACTATTTGAGGCCTTGTATGATTGAAGATGTAGATCACCCATAGGTTAGTTTGAAGTGGGTGAAGCTGTCGTGATTGGGGCTGATGCAGTATTTGAAGCTATGGAGAAAGTTAAGTTGATTAGAGAGAGGTTAAAGATAACTTAGAGTCGTCAATAGTCATATGCGGATGTGAGAAGAAGAGGTCTTGAATTTGAGGTGGGTGATTTGGTGTACTTGAAGATTTCATCCATGAAAGGGGTGAAGAGGTTTGGTAAAAAGGAAAAGCTTAGTCCCCGTTATGTTGGCTCGTATAGAGTCTTGAGCCGTGCTGGTAAAGTTGCCTATGAGGTTGTGTTACCCGTAGAGTTGTCAGCCGTTCATCCTATTTTTCATGTCTCCTTGCTTAAAAAGCATATTGGTGATTCTATTATATTAGATCCCTCAGAGAGTGCTGATATTCAGAACAATCTTTTATTTGATAAGATTCTTGTCGAGATCCTAGATTTTCAGATCCATAAACTAAGGAACAAAGAGATTTCCTTGGTCAAAGTTTTGTGGCGAAACCAGTTAGTTGAGGGCGCTACTTCGGAGGCAGAAGCAGATATGTGATCCAAGTACCCGCACCTCTTTTCCGTGAGTTCAGATCGATCCGAAGGTATTATTCTTCCTTAATTCAGCTCTTCAATTGAATTTCATCGATATATATCAATTCTTGCATGAGTTTTTGCAATTTTCGAGCTATTCAAAAGTTTAAAAAGATTTTGAGCCTGTTTGCTTCAACTATGTTTACTCTATTTTCTTGTGTTCCTAGTCTAACTAGCGACATTCGAGGATGAATGTTTTCAAGGGGGAGATATTGTAAGACCCCATAAAGTTCTCTCATAGTCTGAGCCTTATAGCGTGTTAAGTAAAGTGTAATTTCGGCCCTAAAATATTGAGAAAAGATTTCCCAAGTTATTGGTGTTTAAACCGTATATAATTTTCTTAAATTTGACTTTTTGTCATGTAGAGAATTAAATTAGCTTTCCAACGATACCAATTTCGTCCAAATTTGGCATGGGGGTGAGAAGTTACAGCTATTTTACTAAGAGTTGTCGGAATTATCCAGGTGTGATGAACGATTTGACGGACCATCAAGTCTGTGACAAACCATCGCTCGGCCCATCGCATTCAAGGCAGTAACTCCCTTTCCTAGCCTAAGTGCGATGGCAAGGACGACGGACCCTCAGTGCTGCGATGGACCATCGTTGAGACCGTCGCCACTGAGGTTGTGCGGTCTCATCCTGGCCAACGTGTGACGGATGATTCGACGAACCATCAGGCTAGCGACAGACCATCGCTCTGACTGTCGTAGCCCCCGTTCAGTATTGTTAACTCATTTTTAGAAAGGGTTTTCAATTTTTCCTCTCTTTTATACCCTGATATATTCCAAATGAAGCAAATGACTTCATTCATCAACCAAAACACAAGAGAGCTAGGGTTTCTCCCTAAATATCAAATCTAAAACCCTTCTCCAAGAAATACAAGAACTTACCATAGATTCTATAAATTGAGTTGAGATTTAAGTTCTCCAAGTTCAAGGGTTGCAAGAACCCTCTCTCTCAAGAGTAAGAAAAAGAGTTAAAGCAAGCTTGTTCATCTAATTTCATAATCTAAGGTATGTGGGGTTTTGAACAAGGGTAATCCTTTCACTCTTGTGCTCAAAGGCTTATTTAAACTATAATTTTTTGCAATCTATGAGATTTTACATGATATTGAATTAGGGTTTTCCACTCAATGTTATTGATTGCAATATCTTAATATTTCCCATGAATTGAAAGTCAAATAGCATGATTTTGCATGTTTTCTTAAGAAATTGAAGCTGGGTTTATACCCTATGTTGTTACTCCTTGAGTGTTTAAGAGTTTCAATGTTCTAGAAATTGAAGTATATGAGTATGTTGATATTTTGAGATAAATTGTTGTAACTTCCAGATTTCTACATGAATTATGAATTTATATTCTATCTATTATGCATTATGATGAGTTTTAACTTTTGATTGAACTATGGGTCATTAATCCCAACTTGAGACTACCAATTTTATGAACTATTGTGCTATATGTACCCATGATTTGAGTATTTTTAGAATATTGAGAAATGTTTTGACCTAATGGTCATAGAGCTTTGAAATCCACTTCACTATATGAGATTGTAGATTTGATTGTTGGGTTCTTATGAACCATGAGATTATTTTGAAAGTGGATTTTCGTGAGATAAACTAAAGGGAGTAGTATTTAGCACTGAGTTTGGTAAGTTATTACGATTTCTTACCCCAGAACTATGTGCCACCGTAGGTTTGAGATTTTGGGCCTAAGGCTGAGATGATTAGGCCCGAGGCCGAGATAAGTGATCATTGAGTTGAGGTTATACTCCTTGGCAAGAGTATGACGCCTTTTCCCAACGTGAGGTTTCTTCCTTAGAAGGACAAAACGTTGGACTCCATGTAGCTCGCCTGGTTTATGTCGGTTAAAACAACCTCCCTAAACTAAAGTATTTTTTATTGAGATAGATTATTTTCCCTAAAGCTTTGGGATGAGATATTTTTTAAAATGAATGAACTGCTTTGATATTTGTTTCCAAAGAAGGAAGTAGTTTTCTCTGCTCATACGAGTTGATCACCAGTTTTTAAACTAAAGTTATATGATACCAAGTTCTAAGTGTTTGAATTCAAAAGAGTTATAATTCTCGAGCAATAAATAATTTTTACTCTATATGAGTTGAAAGTATTGTTTAAATCTTTCTTCATCCTATGAGTAATGAGAATAAGAGGAGAGCATAGATTTTTAAAACTAAAGTATAATGACTCACGCAATTTGTTTTACATGCTTCATTCTACATGATTTATGAGCTTTACATTTTGACTTATTCAAGCCACGTAAGTCATTCCTATTTATATGCATAATTTGATTAAAGAGTATTTATATTGTTTTATGTAAATGTGTACACCCCCATATACTTAGTACATTCCCTAGTATTGATCCACATATACGTCTATGTGCTACATTGTCTTATAATGTAGGTTCAGGTGCTCAGTCCCAGTCTCTACAGTGATTCTCAAGTACCTTTGTCTACATTTCTCCAGTGGTGAGTCCTCATGGTTTGAGGGCCTATCTTTAGATATTTCAGTATTTGAGTGGTTATGTTTATTACTTTCAGTCCAGTTTGAGTCATTTAGGGACCTGTCCCAACGACTCTGTAGTTCATAGAGTAGTAGAGGCTTTGTCAGACTAGTTATCAGATTATGGTTGTGTTGAGATTTCCAGTTTTGTGGTCGTTTGGACCAAGTATTACCTTCGTATTTCCTTTTATTTGATATAACAGTGCTAGTGTTTTATGTATTCCTTCTTGAATGAATTATTTTGAGAAGTGATAGGCTCAAAGGGTTAGCTTGGGGTTACTTATAGCCCTAAGCACCGTGTGACGTCCCGGGAGGTGATTTTTGGTCATTACAAAATACCCTCACCATTGACTTCCATTTCTTGTGATACTCCTATGTTTGTACAAATTCACAAGTTAATGTTTGTAATCTAGAATCAGTTAGTTTAGAATGAATGTAACCTTATTATATATATGTATACATTTTGAATTTTCTTGTTTCATATGTATACATATTCTGCAACAAAAGCATTAGGTTCAGTTGAACCCATACAACCTGTCTTAGATTTGTGTTTACTGGTATTGAAGATGTGATAATAGGGGAAGATACATTATATTATTATAGAGTAGGCGTAGAACCCTTAATCAAGTATCAGTAAGAGTTATAAATTTATAATTGTGAATAGAATTTATTTTTTAACAACTATATGTCTCAGTCCTAAATAAGTTTGGGTTGGCTATATGAATACTCACTGACTTTATTACTCCATTCAAACTTTTGAAAGATTTGAGGTAGAAGAAAATTTACCTCCTAAACATCAATAGTCGTGATATTGCATAGTCCACCTTATTTTAAAAGTACTATAGCTAAGTAGTTAGGGAACATGCTACTCTCATGAACTTTAACCATGAGATGTGCGCTAGTTGCATACTTGCAAAGAAATCTTTCATACACTATATGAACCACACCCTGTACGACAAGCTTTGCAACCATTAAAGGCTTAGCTAATTTTGCGTAGGCACTAAAGCTGAGAATGAACTCTTCTTTCATTTCACCCGAGTTTGTTACCACCACGACTGTCCCTTCTTTATTACAATACTTTGTAAAATTTAGTGTTCTATACTGATCCCTGATTTTTAAACGGAAATGGTGTTCCATATCACATCTGGTGAGGACATCTATTTTTAATAGTCATAGTATCGTAGATATATTTTACTTTCTAACATTGTTGAAAGCTATGTAAGCCAAATTGAATATATAAGGAGTTTACTAAAAAATGACCTTATTTAGGGTTTGTGGACTGTTTATGTCATACTATTTGTATGTCAAATACCTATTTCTCTACCTTTGATCCCATCCCGATCAATCTCACTAATGAACCTCCCCTTCATAAAGCACTCTGGCTTTTTGTTTTTGAATGGATTCCTAAGTCTTGAGGAACTGAAATACTAAATGTTGGTTAAAAGTTGTTCCTGTATATCAATGTATCTTCCATCCTTTTAGGTTCCCTATAGATATCTTTATCAAACTTGTTAGATCATCTACTATGCTTAGTAGTAGTCCTACATTAGCTTCAGGTGTACCTCTACATGATATTTCATTGATAGTCTTCATCCCACATATTTTATCCACATCTTTGAAATTGAGGGTGATTTTTCCAAGCATTCATAATCTTGTATAGAATATGTGGGTTAAGTGATATGAGATAAGGGACATAATCTTAGATAGAATATTTTAGTTGCATTGCCACCCTTGTAAAGATAAGGGTCATAGTCTTGGATAGAATATTTTATTCTTATTCGATTGTACTGCTTATCTTTCTATTTATACAACTCTTTTAGCAAATCAGTATGGACTTACAGATGAATATACAAAAAAATGGTTGTTTCTTCTTAATGTTACTGGTGGTGGCTTGGAAAATGTAAGATAAATATGGTTGTTATTGTGGTGGTAGTTTGTGTGTTGGTTATTGAACTTGCTATGGTTGGTTATTGGTTTTTGTGGCAGCGGAGAAAAATTGGATTGGCTAAAAAGTGGAATACTAGGATACTGAAGAGTAATTTGAATTCTCATTTAGATTCGATTAGTGGAAGTACTACTTTATTATGTATACTTTTGATGAAATTAAGACAACCACGAAGAATTTCTCTAGGCTGAATATAGTTGGGATGGAAGGGTATGGGAATGTGTACAAGGGTGTGTTTCCTAGTGGGATTGAAGTAGCTTTGAAGAGGTTCAAGAATTGTTCAGTTGTTGTATGTGAGGCCAATAATGGACCAGGTTATGAACAGGTTAGACACTGAGATACCTATTCCCACCATACTAGAAAGACCAATTTCTCTCATTGTTGATCTTGATGACATTGAAAGTTCTGTTAGCATTAGTGGTGGCTCAGGTAATATGCAACTGTGGTAGGATATCAGCCTTACATAGTTGAGGGCAAAGCTTCCCTGGTAGATAGTGATTTTGTCAAGGCCAGAACCTTGGATTGTGGATCATGATAGAGCTGCACAGTAACATTTTGAACTGCTTTCGTCAATAGATATTTATGTTATGATAAATAGTTCATTCATTGGTTTATTTGTCTCAAATTTGTTTATGATATAGAAACCACAACACTAACACAAACTGTAGAGTGACTATGCATCTGTACTCAACTTTTGATTCTTATGTAATAGTTAGGATGAATAAAACATGATACGTAGTACATAACTTGCTCTTTCAATGTCCATTACTTTGCCAAGATTAAATATATTGCTAAATGCTACTATGTTATGCATTCGATTACCTTCAATTAACTGATCCTGTAATTACATAGGTCTCATTTATTGCTTCCTAACAACAAAGTGACGGCCGGTGTGATCCATGTTAGGAATAACATGTGAAATATCAAAGAGGCAATCTCCATGATATCAAAGTTTGATTAGAGTCAACTCTATTCCATACTAAAGAAGCCTTTTTCCATTAAGCTCTAGACTTAAGTAACGCAGTGGTGATTCTGAAGAACTAATTTGTTGACCTAAAAATATAAAATAACGAAAGTTGATTAAACTATATTTCTAACATGTAAGATAAGAAACACTCATATCAAGCTAATTTTGTACTTAATGTTATAAGTGCAAGCCTTTTGTACAATAGGGTAAAATTGAAAAAAAATTACAATTAGTGTCTATAAGTTAAATCTTTTCAGGAGTTTAACTTATGTACATTTATAGCATAGAAAGGAACTTTAACACTACCAGGTCACTTGAAAGAAGGATTTACTTTATATACATTTCTAGTGAAAATAATTGGTATGCTATAAATAAGTACTTGAAACATATTATAACAAGAAACTTGTCTTATTTCTGGTCTAACTTAGTTCTACTTTTTTTATGGACGGTTACCACCAGTATATTTAGATTAATCTTAAAGTGAGAAATTTTTTTACACTATCGGTATATAGAAGTTAAGCCCCAGAAGAAAACTACCGGTAAACCATCTTAAAAAGTTGGATATGTAATTCATAAAACAAGACAAGTTGTCTTCTATAATAGGTTAAAAATATAACGTTAGTGTTTATAAGTTAGATCTTTTATTAAAAAAGGCAAAACACACGCAATTAGGTGCTAGTTGGAAACACAAATTGATGCACCAATCATCCAAGATTCATGCAGCGTCTGAAAAGGGTTCTATCATAAGATGGTGTGTTGTTATCCATCTATATATCCTGGAGCAAGTATTCGTGACCGATTGCACGAATCAAATCTGTGACTTTTATGTTATGCGGTAACAACTTTATAGTTGTTGCTCCATAGCTCCCCTAATACCAAACTCTAGCATTAACGTACTACATTTGAAAGTAATCGGTTTGTATCTACTATTTCTTATAGATTTAATAAAATTTTACACATAAATTTGAATACCACTTCAAAAGTACTAGGCACAGGGTCTTCCCTAGATCCTCCTTCATCTTATAAGGATCCTAGTATGTCTACAATAGCCACAGGATCATCTATACACTCATAACTACACTTAATGGACTAAATATTTAGTTCTATATTATTATTTTCAGTTGTGTCCTACTAAAGTTTATAAGGATGTTCTTTTGTGTCTACATTTCTTGAGTCTGTCTTTTTCCTATTTGGTCATCCTTATCTGAGTATTTTTGTATTTAGTTGAACAATATATTAACTCCTTACAAATTGTCTTTGTTACTATCACTTATTTATCTTTCTTATTTTAGTACATTAAGAAAGATCTAAAGTGGCCTATTTAAACTTGGATTCATCTTAGCACAAGTGCCATTACTAGGTAAGAAGTTCTTGTCATCAGCCAACACATAATTTTGACATCTTACTCGTGGCTTTTAGAATTTACTTGTAAAGTAATTAATGCTTTTGTATGTTGTGAGATATAATTTTAGTATTGCCTTTTCTTAGGAATACAAATGTTCCATCCAAGGATTGGGTGGATTTACCTAGGTATAGATAAGAGTGTAACAGGGTGTTATATCTTTCTTAGATTTTGCTTATACTTATAGAGACTCTTAAGGCAAAGAAATTTAGTGCCCATGTGACAGGTGTTGTAATTTTTGTTGGACTCAAAGAAATATAATGTATAATTCTCTAATAGTCTATGGATTTATTGAAGGTTATAAAAGATGGATCAATCGCTGGGAAAGGAAAATCCATTTGGATGTTGAAGATCATATGGATGACTCAAATGATGATATTGATGGGTTGTTGAATGATCAATTTAGACATGTTGCACAAGTTGAAGGATTTTATGAAAGTCTAAATGAAGATTCTAAGAAATTCTATAACTTTAATGATGAGGCAAGCTAAGAGGTATATCCTAATTGTAAAGGATTCTCTAGATTATCATTCACAATCCATTTATATTTGTTGATATGTCTGCATGGATGGAGCAATGAATCATTCACTTCCCTTTTAGAATTATTAAAAGAGGCAATGCCAGAGTTGAAAATTCCTTAATCCTACAATAAAGCCAAGTTTATGGTCAAGGATTTTGGTCTTGATTATGAGAAAATTTATGGTTGTCAAAATAATTGTATGTTATTTAGAAATGGCCAGAAGGATGATGAATCATGTCATGGTTGCGGAGCTTCTCGATATATTAAACCTCAAGTAGATTGTGAAGTTGTTGAGCCTTCTAAAAAACCTCATCATATTCTAGCAGAAACTTTGATATTTTTCCATTAGTTCTTAGACTCAAAAGGCTATTTATGTTATCACAGACATCAACTTCATTAAGGTGGCATAACGAGGAGCGTTCTAAAGATGGAAAGTTAAGGCACCCCGTTGATGAACAAGCTTGAAAATATTTTGATAGCTTGTATCCAATTTTTGCACTAGATTCTCCTAATCAGAGGCTTGGCTTGGAAACTGATGGATTCAATCTATATTGGACCATGAGTATATCTTATAAAACATGGCCATTTGTGATGATGGTGTATAATCTGCTGCCTTGGATGTATATGAAACCAAAGTATTCAATGTTTTTTTTACTTATCCTGGGCCTCGTTCACCTGGAAATGACATTGATATTCATTTAGAGCCATCGATTGATTATTTAAATATTATGGCAAATAAGTATTGAAACATATGATGCTTCGAAAAATCAAACCTTCTAAATAAGAGCAATTCTTATGTGGACAATCAAAGACTTCCCTGCATATGCTATGTTATTTGGTTGGAGTACAAAAGGAAAATTGGCTTGCCCTTGTTGTAATTATGGAACTAATTTTTGCTATCTTAAAAATAGGAGAAAGATGTGCTATATGGATCATCGTGTTTTTCTACCCATGGATCATTCGTGGAGATCAAATAAAAGATCTTTTAATGAAAAAACTGAATTTAGACCTCCTTTGCATTTGTTAAAGGGAACTTATGTGCTTAACATCTTATAAAATACTAACAATGTGTTTGGAAAGAAATGAAAGAGATCAAATAATGGTGCGTGGAAAAAAGGTCAGTTTTTTTTCAATTACCTTATTGGGAGCACAACTAGTTACCCAACAACCTTGTTGTGATGCATATAAAAAAGAACGTGGATGATAACGTAATTGGAAATCCTTTGGATATTTCTAGAAAAACAAACGACTATGTAAAGGCTCATTATGATTTTAAAGATGTGGGAATTAGTACGAGCATTCATCCAGAATTAAGATTGCAAAAGCATGCTTCTCAATAACTAGTGGAGAAAAATCAATTTTTTGTGGATTTTTAAAGATAGCAAAGCTACTTGATGGTAATGCCTCAAATATATCTAAGTGTGTGCAACTAGATGAAAGAAAATTATCTAGCTATAAGACTAATGATGCTCATTTTATGTTACATTACTTACTGTCAATACCAATTAAAAGCATTGTTCCTGATCATATTGCTATTGCATTGATTCGTTTGAGTTCCTTCTTTAGTCATTTATGTAAAAAAGTTACCACAATGGAGGAAATATGTTGCTTAGAAGTTAATAGAAACAATAAATGAGTTAGACAAAATTTTTCCTCCTATATTTTTTTATATAATGATTTATTTCCCTATTCATTTTGGCTAATGATGTGATATTAGGAGGTCCATTTCAAAATTAATGGATATATCCCTCGAAAAGAGATATGTGTAGATTTAAATCATATGTTTGCAATAGAAATTATCCTAAAGGATCTATACAAAGGCATATCTGGTTGAAAAGTGTTTAACTTTATACTCTAGATATTTGCATGGAGACATACGTACCAGATTTAATAGAAGAACTCAAAGTGATGATGAATATGACTCAGGTGATGCATAAAATTTTTGTTTGTTCCTTTGCAAAGGTTGTCCTTGTAGAGAAAAGAAAAATGCAGCTACTTTTTAAAATAACAAGTCACCGGATCAGGCACTTGCATACTTATTGGCCAATTGTGATGAAGTTCAAGAGTACATTAGGTACTTTAATCACTCATAGTATTTTCCTTTTATGAATAGTTTTTAACTTGTTGTATTTATTAATCTAATGAATAACAGTACTTATTGTATAGAGAGAATGAACTTGAGGTTAATAGACAACCGTGGAAATCTAAATGGAGCAATGCTAAGAATCATAGTCAAAATTTTTTTGAATTGTTTGAAACTTATGCTTTGCAAGATGATATACTTGATCTGATAAAAGAATTTTCTTAGAGGAAAAAATATGTTTACAAAAAGATATTCTAGGTATCTCGTTAATGGATATAGATTCCATATTAGGCAGCGTGATGCGAGGCATAAAATACAAAATAGTGGTGTTAAGGATAAAAATCCAGTTTTTGCAGATTTAATTTACTATGGTAGAATAGTTGATATACTTGAGTTAGAATATTATGGCCATTTTAAGGCTATTTAATTCAAGTGTGACTGGTATGAGGTTGAAAAATATTTGTGGCCCGACTTACGTCTACTCTAACAAGAAGTGATCTTTGGAAGAACCTTTTGTGCTAGCATCTCAAGTACACCAATTCTTCTATGTGCAAGATCCATATGATCAAGATAGACATTATGTTATGAAAATATTTCTAAGATATCTGTTTAACATAAGTGACCAGGTTGAGTCTAATACCTCAGAAAGTCATGTAAATGAGCCTTTTGGACAATTTTTGGGCCCATCTATACCTGATGATAATAGTGAGGTTGTCTTAATAAGAAATAATGTTCCAGAAATAATTATTGATAGTGATGCCAAAGAATTTCTTACTTAACAACTTAAAGTTGAGCATGACAATGAGTCTGAAGATGTGTATGAAGAATAGTATGAAGAGGAGTTTGTAAATGAGTCTGAAGAAGGGTCTGAAGACAATGTTGATTTTGAGGATGAACCATAAGTCTATTATTTTGCTGATGTCCCATAATATTAGCATACTTTTTCTGTTATTTGACTATTTACTGGTACAAAAACCTTTGGACATTTAGTATGCAGAAACATTGAGGAGATTGACAATTTTTATATGCTCTTTTGGCTTCTTTTGTGTACATAATATTATTATTTTAATGATCTATAGCGATAAATTAATCTTTTTGTTATTTAATTATTTGTTGGTACAATCGCTTTTGGATATTTAATATGCAGACACATGATATTACGATAATCTTTAAGTATAATGTTAGTTTCTTTCCTGAGCTTGGTTATTATTTTATTAATGACCCTATAGTGTTTTCTTACTTTTTCTATGATGCCGTTATATATGTTAGTTAATGACTTTTTTGGTTGTACCATATACAGATGTTTCCTAAATGCTTATTTTATTCTATTATTATCAGGTAGTGGTCATTTGAAAGATAGTGGACTAACAAATTTTGAGGCAGCTCTATGATACTAAATAGGTATACCTTCATTTATCCCTTCACTTATTTTCTTTCTCTGAAGATTACTTAGATATAATATTTGATGGAGGGCTCTAATTAAACTTGGAAAAATTAAAGTTCAGTTATGGATTTTCTAAGCTGAACTTTGTACACTATTCAAGAATTTCCTTCTTGAATGATTAGTACACTAACTAGTTCATAGTATTATTAGTGATACGATGAATTAAGCACTTTTGGACAAAATAATATGACCCGAGAACTAAAGACATGAACAAACCATAAATGTTAATGTATTTTAGGGATACATAGGGGGTGGAACTTACAGTATCACCATAGGGTTTTGGGATTTGGAGCACTGAGTCAATACTGTCTGTTGCTTTTGCTATTTTTTCTGCTCAATTTCTTGTTTTGGTCTTGGAGATACCAGTTTGTATACCTATTGATGAGTGGTTGTTGCATTTCTCTTTTGAGCATGTTGGTTGTAACCTTTTAATTTTTTTTTTGGGTGGGTTTGCCACTCCTCTTCTTGTTTCTAGTCTAGCATTTGCTGATTTTGATGTTGGTTTGCCTTGGTACCTAAAACACTAGAAGAAAATTAGTAATAACCTACTGAGTATTATTATTTTGGTTAGTTACCTGATTGTTGCTTTCCTACCTTGATTTGTTCTAGAGATTTTTTGCTGCTTCAGCTTCTTTTATTCTCTTATGGTCATCATCCCTTCTCTTTACACTGCGTGCATGAACCAAATGACCTTGGTGTTTACCATTATGAAGAGTAGTAAGGGATTTCATCATACTGAATTACTTGCTTGTAATCATATCAATCTTATACCTTCCTTTTGTTAGTGGCTAATAATTTATCCATAAATTCGTAAAATAAGGTCATAACCTTCTATTTAGTATGTCATATATCTCTTTAATAAAAAAATAGCACTAAAACTGAGTTTGCTCTTAACTTAGCTTGCTCAATTAACTTGTCCTTTTTTCTTTTAGCTTTCTGCTATACTTTTTAGTTTCCTATATCTGTTGGCTTGAAACTCAACTAGAAAAGACAAATTAACACTGATGGCACAAAATGATGTTTTTGACATGCATTTAATATATATGTATGAAAAACAATATGTTACAATAGTACTTTGTATTATTTTCTATGTATACAGTGTAACTTTTCAATCCTCTTTCATTGTATGGATCTTCCATTGCATTACCTCTCTCATTCTCTCACTTAACTCTATCGTCTATTTTATAGTGTCTATGTCATGGCCTAAGTTCTAATGTGCCTAACATTTCTTGCTCAATCATAGTTCTGCTTATTCCCAGAAAAGTTTCCATCTTGAGGTGCAATTTGAAATTAAAGTAATGAGACTTCTTGAGGATGTATGTATGCAGACTGACCAACCCTTTCTCTTTAAACCAATAAATCCAGTGTTTCTGAATTCTAACTCTAACTGGATGGGTCATGTTCCTGCTCCTTTACCTTTCTCCACTCAAATATGAAACTTGTTTCACTATTTAAGATCCACATTCATGATGTATGCCTACTTTACATAGCTCATTGTACCACTTTCAGTAGTGAACCATAGCCCAGATATGCATATTTGCTAGATCGTTTTTCAATATTTTGAGTAATTACTACAATATAATTCTGTGGATAGGTTTTTGACATTTCTCTTACATTTTAAACTTTTTTTCTTAATTTTTTGGTATTTTAGACTTTTGTTTATACTGTCTTAAGATGCATCACTTACTATTTTCCTATTTTTTCACTGTCATAAGGATGTAGCCAAATTATATTCAAATTGATGTTGGAAGACTTATCAAGCTTGATTCTCTTGTGATAGAATGGTTTCTTTCTTGCAACTCTATAAGTAAAATTAAGAAAATAATAAGACTAAATCTATAAATGATATTTAAAAGAAGAATATGGGATAATTTTCTTGAAAATAGCATGCGACCTAGAAAAATTAATAGAAATATGTGTGAAGTTGCAGTGAATTAATTTTCACATCAAAAATGAGAAAAGAACCCAGAGAGGTTAAAGTGACTTTTTGATTTTGTATCTACTTAGGTCCTGCTGTAGTTAGCTAACAAGTTATAAACCAATACAAAATTATTTTAAGGATCTATTATTGTTCACTTCACAGCTATTAAATCTATTTTTGCTTGCTTTTTAGTTTTCTCTCTACCGCAAAACTTTCTAGGATGCTCATGCATTTTTTTGAGATAACACATCTTTCAATTATGTGTCTGAGTTTATAACAACCTCTCTACTTCTTCAGAGGCAGTGGTATGGACTGTGTACATTTAACCTCCCCAGACCCCACTATGTAGGAATACACTGGGTATGTTGTAGTTCTTATTGTTGTGTCTGAGTAGATAATTTTTGTGCCATGTAAAGTCCTGACAATAATAGGAAGCAATGGGCACTAGTTATCACTACCAGTATGGATTTTATCAAAGAAGGGTGCACTCATGAGTGATATTGTAAGGAAGTTTATCCATGATAAGTTGTCCAGACACTAGGCATTCTGAAATGAAAACACCTCTGATTCAAACTGCACTGACTGAAAGGTAAAAGAGTGAAAACAATACTGAAACGTTACAAAACCTGCAATAAATAGGTTTTGATACTTTAGTAAATTTCTTACCCCTATCTTTTGTGTAGCATTTTTACTTATCCCTTAATATTCAGAAGTAGGGCCTCCATGGATTTGGTTTACTGGTAAGAATGCAACATGTGATGTGTGTTGTGTGGGTTATGTATACATCAGCTATTCGAATCTTGCCTCCGAAAAAAACTTGTATTTAAATAAATAAGGGTCAAGGTAGTTTTTGAAAAGATATATCAAATAGAAATCTCATATAAAGATATGATCCATTCTGTTCATTGTTAAATTTTGATCGACGGCAAATCTGGGTAGTTTTTGGTGAAATACTTGCTGCAACTATGAGTTTTTGGTCTGGGTTACTATATTTTTAATTCTCTTTCTACTGTTAGTCCTTATCCATTGTTTAATTTTACGGAGATTGATTCCTAAAAGCTGGAAAAGAAGGCTTTGACAGGTTTTGGTAGCATAATATTGAAAAGATTTTGTGGAAAACTAACAGTAGTGTCAATAACCTTGTTTTTTAATTTTCTAGATTCCTGTCCTTTTTTAAATTTGTAAGTTGCTTGTTTTTCCTATCAGTAAATCTGTACATCTCTAGATTTAATTTCTTCTTCTTGATTTTTCCTCCTCTTAACCTCCCCATCTCTTTTCTTGATGGTACAATTCATGTTGTCATGCTATAAATGTTTGCACTAGTTGTAAAATAGTAGTACGCCCTCACGTTGTTTGGTCTATATCATTTGTATGAAACTAATACTTTTTGCCTCTATTTAAAGTTAGTAAGAATGAAGCAGGCAACAACTCTAAAGAAAAAAATTCGAATCCAAACAAAGCTCAAAGTCCTTTGAAGAATAAAATTTTGATACTCAATTCATTCTAGTGTTGAACTGGTCATGGAATATAAGATTAAGAGAGAACAACTTGCATAAAAAGATAGTGATAAAATTAGGAAAGCTCAGGCACCAATGAAACATAAAAGAAAGAATATTGAGGAGTCCATATCACAACAAGGAAAGAGTATATTGCTTGTTTACAAGTCAATGATCCAATCATCCTCAAGGGAAGAGATTAATACTCCATATATGATCACTGGAAAAGGATAAAACAAACATCGGTTATTCTAACCTCAATCTAGAGAGCCCATTAAGAAAAGAGGAATTGAATTACTTATGCACAACTTCATGTTCCAAGGGTTTTAATAGATTGATGTTAATACTTCAGATATCATTGGAAAAACACTAGTTGAACAAGAGAAACAAAATGCTATTAAAGAGCTAAAAAACTACAAACCGGTGAAGTTAAAGTCAACCTTACCGTCAAGAAGTATTGATTAGTTTTGAAAAAAACAAGGGATACACGTAGGTGGTGAAAAAGAACATGAGATCGTAGAATAGATGGAGTTAGAGTTCTACCCGCGAATGATCTGGATGAATATAATAAAGGATTGGATGATCCTGCGGAACAAGAAGAAATTAATGAGGATAGGTGGTTAAATAGTGATGAGGATATGAATGTTGATTTTGGTACAAGTGGTATGTCTTGAATCCTATAATTGTACTACTCATTGTATTTGTTTCTTATTTATTGAATGTAACATCAATCTAGGTACATCATAGAAAAAAATCTTTTAGGACAAACAACATACAAGAAAATTCATGTGATAAATTTAGATGAAAGAGATATGCTGACATTTGTCTTAGGACAAGTAGTGGGACCAACTAACAAGGCAGTTTCTAATTTAAGCTACTTCATAGGAACAGTTGGAAAGAATCCTAGATTTATCAGCTTGATGTATACTAGTTGGCATATTGTTCCAGATGAAACTAAAAAGCACATGTGCGATTATGTCAATATAAGAAAAATTAATGATATTGTACATATATTATGTTTATTACTAACTAAAGCTTAATATATATATTTTGCACAGTCAAAATTCCTGATTCCAAAGGAAGGACAAAAATGGATGACGACGGGTCTTCATGATGCTTGGAGGTGACACAAGAAAGATGTTAGAGAAATATATTTTTGTAAGGAACTTACTATTGAAGAAATTCTAGTGAAACGTCACGATGAAATTCCAGTGGTTCAATTACGTCAGTTGATCGAGTATTGGAAGCTTCCAGATGTTCAAGTGAGATTAAAATAATGCATATCTACTCTTTACATATTTTGCATATTTAATTTTTGTTCTCTTTTCTAGGCCTTAAGCGAGGTAAATGATCAAAATAGGAAAAAACAAAAGTGGAGATATTAGTAATATTTAGTATATGCTTTTGAAAAATCTATTTTTCAATTCTTTTTTTACTTTGTCATAACATCTTGGTGTCTGGTTTTACTTTAATTTTTTATAATTTGTAGTATGGGACCAAAGAAAAAATTGGGGAACCATCAAAGGCTGAAATGTTTGTTACAACTCATACAAAGACAAGGAAAGAAATTCAGCTAGATATCCCAATTTTAAAAGTAAGTCATTTATGTGTTATATACTGCTTTACTGAATGGTTTCTTTCTTTCTTTGTGTGGAACAGAGTGTGGGGTATTAATGATAAGTCGTTAATGATTTCTTGAGTGATACTAGAAATTTTTACTTCTTCGAATTGTTATGTTTGAGCATAAGTCATCTTGCCTTAAATTTAAAGTATTAGAGAGGCCTGTTGGTAGCATTATTAAGTGATACTCAAAAGATATGTTTTTGGAACTGATACTCTACCTTGTCTGTAGTTGAATCTTCTCCTTGGGTCTCATTTATTTTCTTTTGCTTTTGCCTCTTTTGCTGAAAGGTTAGGTTTCAATATTGAGATAGACATTATTTGTTACGGTAGACTACATTTTAGTGGGTTGTGACAGCTAGAAATATTTTTCCATGATTCAGCTATTATAGTAATTGATCTCATGTCTGCAAATCAAAATATGTGTTCATATCTACAAATTTGGATATGTTTTCATATTTACAAAAATGACTGAAATGGTGCTGAGATTTGATGGGAGGTAAAATGGTTTGTGATGAAGTTGTATTGATTGCAACAATATAGATAATTTAATATATCGATCATCCATGTCACGACCCAAACCAGGCCTAGCTGTGATGGGTATCTTAAGTCCCACATAGACCAGAGATATCCCCCCACACCTAACCAAACCAAACACAACATCCCCCAATGTTGGATGAATTCTGAATATATAACAATATAGCATGCAAGCTTAAAGAAAGTCAAAACATGTCTATAACCGACAATCCATGATTGGTCAGACAACCGACCATCATCAGCCAATATCCACAGTAATCCAAACAAAGCCTTCTAAATAAAGAACAAAAACCAGTCTTGGTCGGGACATGTCCCCGACTCTGACAGATGACAATGAAGATGAAAATAATAATGTTAATGATGATGAAAATAATTATCAACTCAAATCTAAGAATGAAAGCGGGTGTAATTCCTAAGCCTTCCGGGGAAAGGAATCTCACCACAACAGCACAAACCAACGGACCAAACCGATTGACCAAACTCTATGTAAGAAAATTAGAAGAAGCTCCAGTGCCTACATCGCATGGGGATACAACATCCGAAGACGGTTAGTGAGGGTGAACACTAGCATATAACTAATGAATAAGGATAACATAATGCCATGATCAGCAGTTCAAAATCATTCAAAACCAATGCACATAATCAAATGCATATACATATAGATATCACATGACGGGATAGGAAACTGATACAAATCTACTATGGAAACATGAAAAAAGATGAAAACACCACTAAGGTAGCAAGCACAAACCGAGAATGAGAATAAAAGATTCAAACTAAACAAATATAATAAGATAAATATAAATAGTGAGACATAGATTATTACAAAAAATAGGAACTAAAGTGTGTATCAAACACTAAAATTCTTAAATACTTACAATAACAATACCACACTCTTACGAAGACCTCAAGGGAACTGGAATCCCCAAGCAACCCTCATTTCTAAATTGGTAACCAACACCAAATGAACCCACGTTCGGCCACAAGTGAATCAACACTTGCATAAACACTCTCTAAGACGTGTCTTTCAAAGTATTATCAAAGTTAAAGACAACAACCCTAAAATGAAGATACATATAGTCTTGGCTAAACTTATTACATAAAATAACCAAAAGGTCCTTAATGAGAGCAACAAAAAAAGAGGCCTTGGAGTGTAGACTTAGGGTGTGTTTGGAGTGTTTGAAAGCCTCCTTCAAACTTTAATGCTTGATCTCGAGCTAGGTATCCCAAGCTTGAGTATTTTCGTATGATGCCCCCTTGACTTGTATCATCCTCCCCTTCTTGAAAAGAATTCGACCTCTAATCTGAACCTTCCAAAATAGTAGGAGACACAAGAAAGAAAACTCTCGCATGACATGAGGGTTAGGGTTAGCACAATCAATTATACCATTGGCAGTCCAATCACCAAAACCTGAACACCTTTCCAAAGAAGAAAAAACTTGCCTATCCACATAAGTGTGACAAGAAACAAGGTACAAGAGTTGTTTATCAAGTGAAATCCTTAAAAATTTCTTGGAACAACAATTAGACTTGGCATCCAAAATAGAAAGATCATACACTCTATGCACATTCAAGTTATCATCATAATCAAAAAGATAGAAAAAAAAAGAGTTAAGGGCACCATTCTCATTAGAAGTACCCTTAAATAGGAGTGCACAATAGGAAGAGACAAAACATTTGAAGCACATTACATCATTTATTTTCAAGAAACTTGCCTCTAGTAGTGCATTCCCCAATGGAATCATGCCATTAGAGTAATTAAAGAATCCAAGGGAAACCGAAATACTCCAAGCCAAAAGGTTATACTGAAGATGTTGGGTGACTTCTTTTCATGGAACTTAGCATAATCCTAAGAGTCATCCCTAATAGTTCAACTTGTCCAAACACATAACTATGACAAGGACTAGGAAACCAAAGTCGTACATCAAGTACACACCAAGGACTCTTCTTAAGGAAAATAATAGATTGGGAATTAAGATTGTAAGGAGCACACAATTCAAGCACCAAAGGAAAACACCATAAAGGAATTATGAAGAAACTAATACTCTCATGGTGTGACATGATTTCAATCAATTTCAAGGGTCTATTAAATATAAGGAAAACATCATCATGTCTCCAAGGATCACTAGGAATAAGAGGGGCTAGGTACATACCTTGGAAGCAATGCCTTAAATTTGTTCTCTTGTCCTCCATAGGTGCTTTAGAAGGGACTTTCCTTCCATACATTAACTTAGACCAATAGGTTTGATACTTTTGCCTTTTTGTAGGAATTCCTTTGGTAGGATATCCTTCCTTTGATCCATGGGGTGATATTCTTTATTCCTTGGTACAAAGTACCCATCGGCCCATAGGAGTTTGGTTAGATTCCTATTTTGAGTCAAGTCTTCATCAACCTTGAAGTCCTTGAATCAGAACCTATCTAGGACTTCAAACTTATGCTCATGAGAGGTCCTCTTTGAGTCCTCCTTTGGAAGAATTAGCTTATGTCTGCACGAGAGAAGTATTTGTACTAGGCAAAATGCTAGTTCCATGGTTAGTGTGTAACAAGGGCTTAGGCTTTAAAAGTTCCACAACTAGGTGTTCCTTGTCACCCTTATTTGGTTTAACCCTTGGCTCAACAATCTCACACACCCTCCTTCTTGGGCCAAGTTCTTCTCCCCAATCTTAGCTTCCTCTTCTCTTACGACCTCAACATGTTTAAGATAGTTTGGATGCTCTACCAAGTTGTCCAGTTTCTTACAAAGAGAACTTTCCATCTCTTATATTTTTTCTTCCATCATTATGTTGGTTACCCATTTATACTCCAATGAGTTTACTAGGTACCAATAGTGGCTTGAGGTCAGAATAGATTCTTGTTTTAAATGACTCAAAGAAAATATGTATAGACTTGAACCAAGAACTACAACAAATCACAAAAAGATGAAAGCACACAACGAAAGGTAACATGAAATAAATGAACTCAAACAACTAACTCACAACTAAGTATCATATTACTAGATGCTAATTAGCACTTGAATCAAGAAATGAAACAAAAGAAACAAGAAAAGAAACTTAGAAATCTGAAATTTGAGCCTTAGGTCATTTTGGAAAGGTGATAACCTGGCAGGCACGTGGCAACCGTGGATTGGGCATTAGAATTGTTGAATTTTTTGAAAAATTTTCCTGTCTTCATTTTGTGTGTGATCAATCTTCAATTGGAAGAGTGAAAATCATCTTTGGGAGGGAAAACAAAAGAGTTGGAGCCTTTTTCAATATTAAAAAAGGTTAGACTTTCTTTGAATCTTTTTGAGAAAACACCTTTTTGAAAGACTTTTGACTCTTTCCTCTTTTGTATGTCTTGGTAGGTGCCCTTTCTCTCTTTTGGTAAGACACCTCTAGGAAGTCCTTTGTCTCCTTTCCTCTTTTGTAATAGTCTTGGAATATGTTTCAAGACTAACAAAGACTACACTCTTTTCCAACTTTGTTTTAGATCAGACACTCCTTTTTAAGACTCTTTTACAATAAGACATGAAGATAGTGAATAACACCAAGAACACAACTTTTGAAATTGAAGTTTTAGGTGCACGTTGGAACCCACACACATCAACAACACATGTTAAAGCTCAAATCCTCAACTAAAAATATCAACCACACATTTTCAAGCCACCATCCTCAAAATTCAGCAACCTTTAAAATTCAAGAACAACTCGAAAATAGCTCAAACTTTAGATCTAGACTCTAGTAGTGTTAGTAAAGAAGAACCTAACACTAGAAACAATCAAAACACACAAAAATCTCCTAAATCTAAGTTCAAAATTTGTCCAAAACACAAAAATGGGAAATTTTTTTTTTTTGAGATTTTTGGTTTTTCAACAATTTTTTTAGTGATTGTTGAGTTAACAAGCCCAAGATTGATCTCGTAGGAACGAAATCAATCCTTGCTCTGATACCAAATAATACAAATATATCATGGAAATATGAAAACAAGATGAAAACACCACTAAGGAAGCAAGCATAAGCCGAGAATAAGAAGACAAGATTAAACACAACAAATACAATAAAATACAGATAAATAGTGAGATGTAGATTATTACAAGAAAAAGGAACTAAAGTGTGTATCATAGAGTAAAACCCCTAAATACTCACAATAAAACACTACACTCTTACGAAAACCTCAAGGGAACCAGAATCCCCAAGTAACCCTCATTTCTAAATGTGTACCCAATACCAAACGAATCCCCGTTTGGCCACAAGTGAATCCACACTTGTCACAAGTGAATCTACACTGGTATAAACACTCTCTAAGAGATGTCTTTCAAAATATTATCAAAGTTAAAGAAAACAACCCTAAAATGAAGCTTTTTATAGTTTTGGCTAAACTTATTACACAAAATGACCAAAAGGCCCTTAATGAGAGAAATAAAAGGGGAGGCCTTGGAGTATAGACTTGGGGCATACTTGGAGTGTTTGAAGGCTTCTTTCACACTTTAATGCTTGCTCTCGGGTTAGGTATCCCAATCTTGAGTCCTTATGTGTGATGCCCCCTTGACTCGTATCAAGAACAAGGCTTAACATGCATATTAAAACCTTAGCCTGGGTTGTGTAGCTTAATCGTCATAACATACAAGGCACCCACGGGCTATATGGGCCCACCTCTCCCCCAATTGGTAGGGCCCCAGTGTGTGTGGTCGCACGAACCAAAGGGTATATACATATTCATTATTGGTGACTCAAACCTCCCAACATATCAAGGTGACACTAGCACCAAATCAGGTAATAAGATGTAGAAGACTCAAACAACCCAATCAAAGGATAGTAATAAATAGTAATTAGGTGGACTCGAACCACCTGGTCATATAAACCCCTATTTCGGTAATCGTGGTTTACAGTGTAGGTTCCTCGACTCAGCTACACATCCTCATTAAATCCCAATTAAAAATATTTATCACACAATTCCTTTCATTGAACCATAATATATATTTAGGCATATATTATTGGTATCATCATACCAACTACACTTGCAAGGTAAAATCAACATGACAAATCAAGTACATTATTTGGGGAAATTAACAACCCCCTTGGTTCAATTTTACAAATTCACACATTTCTTATAATTAAAAACCAATTTCAATATGGGGTTGGGGCCATAACCACTTCAAAAGTTACAAGTTTGGGGAAATCATAGTCCCTAGTTCATTCACCATTACCATGCATCAAGTTGACTTTAAATCTACCACTTAAACTTAACCCATGTTGGGACAAACAAGAAACAACACATAAAAAATAGTTATACAAAAACCCTCAACCCATTTTCCAAAATTAACATCAATATCTTATGAACGATACTTTAAAACATATATTTTCAACAAATTAACAATAAAAGAAGAGTAAAATGCCTAATAACAAGTTTCACAAAAGGAATTCAACCCTTAAGCCATTAGATGACCTACTTCTTGAAAACCCTAAGTATGGCTGCTTGAGAGAATTTAAGAGAGATTTTAAAAGTGTTTTAGTGAGTAACAATGCTAATGGAGTCCCCAATAAGATTTTAGGTTGTGGGTTACAATTTGGGGTAGAGGGTAAATATCCAAAGTGCCCTTAATGAAATGACTGAAATTGTCGCGAGTGACTACAGGTCACTATATGACTCGTATAGCAATATTACAACTCATCACAAGGAGTCTTATCCAAGGTAAAACCACCAAGACCCCATACTAGTTTGACTAATATTCAAACCAACAACTCATAATTATACTTAACGACTCTTAACCACTTCTCATACTTAAGACAATAATAATTTGGGATAATACACTGGGTATCCTACGATTGGGACATAATGATTCGTCATGAGTCTTTATGACTTATGGCCTCAAGTTGTTACAAAGATAGTGTTTTAGGCCAAACTTTCTACACACCTTATGAATTAGTCCTTACGACCAGTCATGGCCCCCTACGACTCGTCAGGGGAGTCGTAATTAGGAAAATGAGGATAAAATTTTAGAAACTTTCAAGGACACAAAACCCAGGGTGTTACATACTCCCCCGTAGTATCATTCATCCTCAAATTATAGGACTAGGAATTTATTAGCATGATTTGACTCCACATACCATTACTCTTACCTTTAACAAAGACAGAAAAGAAAGGTGTCAGGGAAATCACCATTTTCTTTAATAAAGTCAGAAAACAAAGATATGGTGGAATATACATACCTATAACATTATTATCCAAACCAAAAAAATAGAATGGATACTCAAACTTTAAGTCCTATTCGCCTTGCCTAGTAGCTTCCTCAACCTTTGGTTCCTCCAGACCTTTACCGAAGCCATGTCCTTAGTTCGCAACCGAAAGAATTACTGTTCTAAAATCTCAAATGGGACCTCCTCGTAGGACAAAGAATCCAAAATAGCCACCTTCTCTAATGGAACAACTGTCGAAGAATCACCCACGTACTTCTTCTATATCAAAACATGAAACACCGGATGAATAGAGCTCAAACTATAAGGCAACTCTAATTCATAAGAGCTATTATGAACCCACTTTAAAACCAAGCACAAACCAACATAATAGGGACTAAGCCTTCCCTTCTTACCAAACTACATCACTCCCTTCATAGGAGACACCTTCAAAAACACCTAATCACCAATACTGAACTCCAACTCTCTTCTCCATACATATATATTTGATTTTTGGCGACTTAGGGCAGCCTTAAGTCTATCCCAAATCACCTTTACCTTGTCCAGGACTTGGTGAACAAAATTTGGACCAAACAACTTATTTTCATCATACTGAAACCGCCAACACCGAGATCTACACCTTCTACCATATAAGACATCGAACAGAGCCATACCAATGCTAAAGTGAAAACTGTTGTTGTAGGCAAATTATATAAGAGGCAAGTGGTTAACCCAACTTCCACCAAAATAAAAAAATAAGCCCGAAGCATATCTTTCAAAACCTGAATTGTCCTTTCTGCTTGCCCATCCGTTTGCGGGTGGAAAACAATGCTAAGGGTCACCTTAGACACCACACCTCACTAGAATGATCTCCAATAGTGATTTGAGGACTGGGTACCCCTATCAGATATGATGGAAACTGGAGTACCATGCAACTTTATGATCTTGTCAATGAACAACTTAGCATAATCCTAAGAAGAGAAATTAGTCCTCATTGGCAAAAAGTGAGCAGACTTAGTCTTCCTATCCACAATGACCCAAGTCAAATCAAAATACTGGTGAGACCGCAGAAGACCCATAACAAAATCTATATTAATTATCTCTCATTTCCACATCGGCAGTTCAATCTGTTGAGTCAACTCACTAGGCCTCTATTGTTCTAACTTCATTTAATGACACACTATGCACTTAGCCAAAAAATTAGCCACATCCCGCATCATATTATTCTACCAGTAAATTTTCTAAAGATCATGATACATTTTCATCAAACCAGAAAGAATAGTAAAATATGACTCATGAGCTTTGACCAAAATTCTTCTACCTTAGTACCTCAAGATACCATCACCACTAATCTCAAAAACCATCACTTTCTGCCTACCTATATCCTTCTTAATTTGTATCAAAATAGGATCCAACACTTGCTTCTCTTTTACTTCAGCACTAAGAGATAACCTTGCCACCTCTTGAACAATTAGACCTCCCTCTTCGGAATCCAAGATATGAATTCTAAGATTAGGCAAATGGTGACTATCATCACCAAATGCTGCTTCTCCTCATCCTCATGAGACAAAATTCCCACGGATAAACTGCTAAGAGCATCAACAACCATGTAATCTTTACCTGGATGATAGTAAAGAACCATGTCATAGTCCTTGAGAAACTCAAGCCATCTCATTTGCCTGAGATTCAATTCTTTTTGGGTGAACATGTATTGCAGGCCCTCATGATTAGAATAAACATAAACATTGACCACATACAAATAATGCCGCCATATTTTCAATGTAAACACCATAACTTACAATTTTAAATCATGGGTCGAATAATTTTGTCATGAACTTTTAACTTTCTAGAAGAATAAGAAACTACTTTGCCATGTTGCATCAACATACAGCCCAATCCCATGTGGGATGCATCACAAAAGATAATAAAACCATATGTGCCTTCAGGCAGAGTTAAGACTGGAGCCGAAACCAACTTATTCTTCAGCTTTTCAAAACTACCCTTACAATCATCAAAACACAAGAATTTCACCTTATTATTAGTCAACTAAGTTAATAGGGCAACAATAGAAGAGAAATTTCCACAAATCTTCTATAGTAGCCGACTAAACCCAAGAAGCTCCGAATATCGAATGGAGTCGCGGGTCTAAGCAACTTCTTAACCACCACAACCTTTTTTGGATCTACTATGATCCCTATACTAGAAAGAACATGACCTAGATAAGTCATAGCATTTAACCTCAACTCACACTTAGAGAACTTTGCATACAAATGTTGATCCGTTAGGGTTTACAACACAAGGCGGAGATGATCGGTAAAATTCGCCCCACTCTCAGAATACACAAAAATATCATCAATAAAAAAATCACGAACAAATACAAGAACTGAAGAAAAACCTAATTCTTAAGGTCCATAAATGCTACCAAAGCATTGGTTAAACCGAAGGACATCACAAAAAGCTCATAATGACCATACCGAGTTTGGAAAGCAGTCTTAGGGATATCCACCTCCCTAATCTTCAATGAATGGTAACCCGACCAAAGATTAATTTAGAAAAGAACTTAGCACCTTCATGCTGATCAAACAGATCATCAATCCTCATAAGTAGGGGTCCAAAATACATTCAGGATAAAAACCAAAATAGAAAGCCATATAAGGGGTCACATAAAAGAGAGTAGACCCAAGATTAAGTAAAAAATATACATCATAAGAAAAGAGTTTGAGCATACCAGTAACAACATCGGGGGACAACTCAAAATCCTGGTGGTGGCAAGAGCATATAGACAGTTCTGACCAGTGTTGTTGCTAAAAAATGGAGTAACACCTTTTGGTGTGGGAGCTGATAAAGTAGCAACATGATCTTTCCAGAGGCAACCTTAGAAGGACAATCCCTCTGTATATGACCAATCTGACCATATTTAAACCACTTGTTTCTCTCTTCCTTATAAACACCATGATCAAGTTGACCATAAAATTATAAGGAGGATATGACAGAGCTGACTGAGCCCCACAAGCCTGCAACTAGGCTTCTGGTGTTCTAAACCCACTATCATACTAAAAACGATGATTACCCGATAATTTTAGATAAGGAGCACTAGCCATAGAGTAGGAACCTAAATTACCCCACTTCTTTTTAGGTCGCTTTCTACCATCTCTACCACTTAGCTATTGACCTCCACCCTAATCCAAATAGTAAAACTTCTTACTTTACCTTTCACTCATCTTCACTAGCTTTTTTTTCTCCTCTTCCGCTTGTTGCATATAAACCACAAGTCTAGAGATATCCATATCCTTGTTCAACAAGGTATCCTTACTCTCCAAGATTAATTCATGAGATAACCCTAAGGTAAACTTCCTCATTCTATCCCTTATACTAGACGCTAATGATGGATTATAACGCGATTGCTGATGAAACTTAAATGCATACTCCAGTATGGATATCCTGCCTTACTTCAGATTAATAAATTCCTTGGCATTCGCCTCACTCAACTCTTGAGGAAAGAAATGATCAAGGAAAGCATTAGAGAAATTATCCCACCAAGCAGACTCAGTATCTTCACCCCTAGACTGGTCCTACTCCTTATACCATTGGTATGCTATAACCTTCAACTGATAAGAAATGAACTCTACACCTTCCATATTGGTAGCATACATCATATGAATAATCTTTTCCATCTCATCAATAAAGGTTTGAGTATTTTCATTAACTTTAGAACAAGTGAAAATAGGAGGACTCAACCTCATAAATTGTCCAACCCTAGTGCCTCAGATGAAGAAGAAACAAAAGTAGCATGCTCGGTTTGGGAGGCCACTAACTAGGTAAGCAAGTAAATTGACTGGTGAAACTCAGCATTAGACACACCATCCTAGTGTGACTGAGGAGAGATAGGGGAACCAATGAAGTTATCTTAGTGCAATTAGAAGTAGCGACCCTAGATTGGGTCTGAACTCTTGGAGTAGGGTGAACTCCATCCATATTGTCGTCAGATAGGATAGAAGAGTTTCTATGAATATTCGATCTTCTGAGAGGTATGATCTAAAAAGCAAACATATGGAAATTAGAGGAGATTCAACACCTTAGACTTTGTAGCTTGAAATAGAACAACCAAAAATTAAAACATTCCTAAATTCCTCATAGCCTCTCCCTTATAAGTGTTGCGGTCTACACATACATAAATGAGACTCTACTTTAGACGGCTTTGTTAAACACCCAATGACACCAAACCTAGGCTTTAATAACATCTTTTTCATAACCCGAACCAAGGCTTGACCATGATGGGTATCTCAAGTCCCACGTGGATTAGAGATCACCCTATCAAACTACCTAAACAAAACATAACATCCCCTAATGTCAGATGAATTTTGAATATATAACAAAATAGCATGCAAAAAGTTTAAAGAAAGTCAAAAAATATCTATAACTGACAATCAATGATCGTCCAAACAACAAACCAACATTACCTAATATCCACACTAATCCACATAAAGCCTTCTAAACAAAGAACAAAAACCAATCTTAGTCGAGACATGTCCTCGACTCTAATAGATAATAGTGAGAATAAAAATAATACTGTTAATGATAATAAAAGTAACTATAAACTCAAATCTGAGAATGAAAGCCGGTGAAATTTCTAAGCCTTTCGAGAATGAAAGCTCACCATGAACTAATGTACCAAACTGATTGACCTAATTCTATACAGAAAAAGTAAAAGAAGCTTAAGTGTCTGCATCGTGCGGGGATACAAATTTCAGAGATGCTTAGTGGGGTAAACACTAACATGTAAATCAGGGATAAGGATAACATAATTCCATGATCAATAATTCAAAATCATACAAAACTAATGAGCATAATCAAATGCATGCACATATAGATATCACATTTAGGGATAGAGAAGAAGGATTAACATGAGCTTTGATTGCTTAGCCTGGGTTGTTTAGGTCAACCATCATAACAAATAAGGCATCCATAGGATATTTGGTCCCAGCTCTCCCCCAGCTGGTAGGGGCCCAGTGTGTGTCGCTGCACAAACTAGAGGCTACATACATATTCACTATCGGGGACTCAAACCTCACTCATATCAAGGTAATATAAGCACCAAATCATGTCATAAAATATGAGGGACTCGAACCAACCAATCAAATGATAGTAATAAGAGGGACTCGAACCACCCAGTTATATAGACCCTCGCATCGGTAACTGCAGTTTCCAGTGTAGGTCCCTCGAGACCACTACTTTCATGACTCAACTAAATAGCCCTTATTAAAGCCCAATTAAAAATGTTTATCATATAATTCCAATCATTAAACCATAATACGCATTTAGGCATACATGGTTGGTAGCGTTATACTAACTATACTTGCAAGGTAACATCAACATTTCAAACCAATTACATCACTCAGGGAAATTCACAACCCTGTTGGATCAATTTTATAAATTCGCACATTTCTCATAATTAAAAAACAATTAAATAATATCGGGTTGGCGTAATAACCACTTCAAAAGTCACAAGTTTGGGGAAATAAAATTGCAATCCCTAGTTCATTCGTCATTCCCATCATCAATTTGACTTCAAAACCACTATTTAAACTTAATTCATGTAGGGACAAACATAAGACATCACATAAACAATAGTTATACTAAAACCCTCAACCTATGTTTTCAAAATCAACATAAATATCTCATAAACAATAGTTTAAAATATATGCTTTAAAAAATTAACAACGAGGGAAGAGTAACATGTCTAAAATAACAAGTTTAATACAAGGAATTCAGCCCTTAATCCCTAGGATGACCTACTTCTTAGAAACCCTTAGTATGGTTGCTTGAGAGAATTTAAGAGAGCTTTTGAAAGTGTTCTAGTAAGTTAAAAATGCTAATGAGGCCCTCAATAGTGTTTTAGGTTGTGGGTTACAACTTGGAATAGAGGGGAAATGTCCAAAATGCCATTAGTAGAAAGACTAAAAACTGTTGAAAGTGAGTACAGGTCACTATATGACTCGAATAGACATATAACAACTCATCAGAAGGAATCGCAGTCAAAATAGAAGCACCAAGATCCCAGACTGGTTTGGCTATGATTCATACCACTTTTCATACTCAAGATAACAACAAGTTGGGATGACACATAGGAAACCCTATGATTAGGACATAACGTGTTGTCATGAGTCTTTATGACTTGTGGCCTTAAGTTGTAATGGAGACATTTTCTTGGCCCAAGCTTTCAGGACACCTTAAGACCCATCATGACTCCTTATGACTCATCACGGGAGTCGTATTAGCTGAGGTTAAAATTATAGAAATTTTCAAGGACTTAAAACCTGGGGCTTTATAATCCAGAACCTTCTTGTAGTAAGTTTTAATGTCACACTAGCTTTGTACAATAGTTGGGAGTTACTTTTCAAATTTGGTCCATTTACGATTAGAGATACCCTTAGGATATAGTTCATGATGGTGTGACACTTCTTTAGGCCTAATCTGTTCATACCTAATTGATTCTAGCACCGACATTCCAATGTCAAAAGCATTTCTCAACTTGTCATCCCTATATTCCTCAAAATGAACCTCAAATGTGGATTGATTATTGAGTCCTAATGGGATTTGAATTAAGAAGTATTACGCTTGGTCAAATAATCGTGTGCTTATCAAGATTGATAGAATATTCACTAATGCTATATGGATTCATATTTTTCCTCAACTAGAAGGTACTATCTTGGATGACTTATTTTCTAATCAAAATTTCTTGGGTGTTTGTTTGGATGCTATATTACTAAGGACATATGGATCCTTTTAATTCTACAATTATCTTGTTGAGAAAGAAAACTTTATACATGTTCTTATACCGAAGGCAATGCAATCAAGAAGTTATATTGAAATAGATTTGGACTAAACTTAAGCATATTTAGTGTGGGCTCAAACAAGTGAAATATGAGAAGTATAATAGGGTGGAAAGGAAAGTAGAGACTACTTAGGCTTAGTTACAACATATTCAGGACCAATTTAGGATTAAACTAGATTTCCTATTCTATTACATGAAGAGAATGAAGCTTAGTAGAAACTAGAGAAGTGGTGAACAACTGAGAAAACCATTACATGGTAGAAATTACGGTTGCATTGGTTAAAGCTAGGGGATACTAGTAGTGCTTACATCAATGAAGGTCTTAAGAATAGCCTGACTCAAAATCAAATAGGAAACCAGTGGTTAGTGATAGTACTAGACTTTAGTCTGTAACTAAAGTTGAACAAAAGTTTATCAACTTTTACAAAGGGATATTTGGAGCTGCTGCATATACACTCCTAGTTGTTTTACCTAGCCTCATATAGGAAGGACCATCAATGATATTTAATAAGAAACTTAAACTAATTAAGGAAGTTACTAGAGAGGAAATCAGGGAAGGTTTGCAAAGTATAGCTGATAGTAAAGCACTCGAAAGATACATATAGTGTATTTTTCTAAGGGAACGCCAGACCCATTACTGGGAAAGAAGAAGACGATTTTATGTTAGAGCTACACTACAAATTCAAGATTAAAATTTCATTCACTATTGTTATAAGTTACACAAGGGAAAATAGATCTAACTAAGTAAAGTAGCGTTAGCAGATAATATGTTACATAAGGGAATCGAACATAAGGGACTCTAACATAACATAAGAGAGTAAGTAAAGTTGTGTTAGCAGATAATATTTTGGCAGTAAAATAGTGTTAGTAGATAATATGTATAAATTCTAGAGTAAGTAAAGTAGTGTTACATAAGGGATTCTAACATGTGAGTTTGTTCTTTAGAAAATAATATGTTAGTTAGTGGGATTATTAAGAATGATACCATAATGAAATAAGAAAAAAAAACAAGAACGCTCAGATGTTTGTTATTTCAGCTGGTTTCCAAAGACAACTTAATATATCATAAATGTTTAAATAAATAATTTAAACTCTAATAAGGCAGCTTTTCTGGGATCTAGTGATGTTTATGTTGATGGGTGCAAATATCAACTTCTTCTGACAGCTATTATTTGTTTCATTACTATAGTAACAACATACTGTAGCTACTGTTTGTTTCATTACGATCGTCTAAACATTATATCACTATAGAAATCACTATTCTATGTCATTGTTTGTTTTACTTTTTTGATAGTCTAAACTTTAGAATCATCAAAATTATAGAAAACACCAGATGATGCATTCACAATAGTATTTGGAAAGGAGAAGCCTGGTCGACTTAGAGACTATGGTTGATCAGTGACAACAAGTTCTTTGAAAATAAAAGAGGAAATGAACATGATTAAACAAAATGTTTTGCTCAAGACTCCGAATAGCCCTAAGCTAACCCATGATATCTATATAGCTTTCAACCCACATGAAGAATGAATTAACATATATATAAACTGAAGGTAAATAATTTCATAACTTATGAAAGTATTTAACTTGGACATCTTAAACAAACTCTTTAATCTTAAAACATACACAGTCTGACAAGCCTCTACTACTGACTAGAGAGCCACTAGGACAGACCCCTGCTGACCCGAACATAAATAAAAATTAAATAACTAAAATACTTGCATCACTAAAAAGAAGTTTGATAAGTTGGATCCTCGGACTATGAGGACACGCTAAAACTCAAAATGGGCCCCCCTGAAGTTGATCGAACAAATCGTAGATTCTAGTAATGGGATAATTGTTCTTAATGGTAACCTTATTTAGCTGTCTATAATCTATACATATTCTGAGAGTGCTATCTTTCATGCACACGAAAAGGACTGAAGCACCCTATAGAGAAACATTAGGCCTGATGATACCTTTATTTAAGAGGTTTTTAAGTTAATCCTTTAACTCTTTAAGTTTGGACAGAGCCAACAATATGGAGAGAAATAAATAGGATCAGTATTAGGAAGAAGATCAATACCAAATTCTATTTCACTATCTGGAGGTACCACTGGCAGATGTTCAGGAAAAAACTCCAAAAACTCATTAACTACGCAGACTGATTGAACTATTGAGGCTTCAGACTTAGTATCTTTAACTCAGAATAAATGATAAATAAAACCTTTTGATATTAATTTTATAGCCTTAAGATAAGAGATGGAATAACATTTGAGAGATACAAAATACCCTCCCATTCAAAAATTGCTTCATCAGGAAATTGAAACTTCACCAAGCGGGTGCAATAATCTATTGATGCATAGCATAAATAGAGCCAATGCATGCCTAGAATAATATCAAAATCCACCATCTCTAACTCTATTAGGTCCGCTAGTATGACCTTATGAAGAATGGTGATAGAACACTCCTTATAGACTCGTCTAGCAACAACTGACTCACTCACTAGGGTAGAAACTAAGAAGGGCTTGGAGAGATTTTCAGGACCAACTCCAAAATTTACGATGGCTAATGGAGTTACATAAGAGATATTTGATCTCGGGTCTAACAATACATATACATCAAGGTGATAGGCATAAAGCATACTAGTGACAATATCTGGTGAACTCTCCTACTCATGATGAGATGGTAAAGCATAAAACTAATTCTAGAGCTGACCGCCACTATTACTAGATGATGTACCTTGTAGAGGAACTGGGCAACCTGACTGAGATGCTATATTAGAAACCTGAGTTTAAGGACGAATATACCTGCTTCTCTTTTTAGCATACGGGAACTCTTTAATCGTGTGGCCGAACATACCACAACCATAACAACCCCCATTTCCCAACAAACACTCATCACAATGGGTCCTACCACACTTTGCATATGTTGGGTAACTGGGCCTCCAAACTACACTATTCTGAGATCTGAAATTCAAAGTCATGCCTCACTGATCCTACCTAGTCCTGGGTGTAGGGGCACTAGCTGAAGATGGCACGAGCCCCGATAAGTGACCCTGAAACTGTGAATGTTTTCCCCTACCAAACCTTAGCTGACTAAACTCAAACTGTCCACTCCTAGTTCTCTTATTTCTCTTCTCTCTTTTCTTCAACTTTTCTACCTCAATCTATTGAGCGTGAGTCATCAACAGAGAAATTTCTATGTCTCCAATTAGCAAGGTAGTCCTACACTCTTAACAACCAAATTAGACACACAGTAACAAACTAACTCATACAAGTTCTAGAGTCATATAACCACTCAGGAGCATACTTAGACAACTGAGTGAACTTAAGGCAATACTCTTTAACTATCCTAGAGCCCTGTCTTAGGTTTATGAACTTCTACACCTTAGCCTCCCTCATCTTATGTGGAAAGAATCTTTCTAGAAAAGCATTCTAAAATACCTGCGAACTCATAGGAGTTGCATTCTCACTCCTACCTTCCTTCCACAAAACAACCCAATTATAAGCATCATACTTTAGCCTATAGGATATCAACTCTATACTATCCTTTTCAATAACATGTATAATCTAAGTAATCTTTTTCACCTCAGTAATAAAGAGTTGAGGATCTTCATCCACTTTTGATCCATGGAACTCAAGTGGATTCATCCTAATAAAGTCTCAAATTCTGGCTACAGCTAAATTACCATTTTGCTAAAATGGGAGTGCTTCCTGTTGATTTCCCTGAACATTGGCATTCATAGTTTGTGCCAATGCTTTAAAGGTATCCCAAAATGCAACATGAGATACTTTTTTATTAAGAAAGTCTGCGAGCAAGGGTTGTTGATCACCATTTTTGCATGCTTTGACTCGGTGAGGAGGCAAATTTGGTCACATAAAAGCATGAGTTAAGGAAGATAGAGACAACTATAAGCATGATAACTCATAAAAGAAATGATGATTCCTAACCCATTCCATAGCCTCTTTCTCTTAAATATGGCATGTTTCACATTTATAATTAAGAATATAAGTAACGCGACTTGTCTAACTCCCTAGGGCTCGTTAAAACCTTAGGATCTGGTGCCAAGTTTGTAACGCCTCAGACGTATCGCCTGCATGTCACACGGTGCTCAAGACTATAAATATCCCTAACCTAACCCATGATATCTATATAGTTTGAAACTTGCATGAAAAATAAATTAACATATATATAAACTGAAGTTAAATAATTTTAGAACTTAATTAAAGTCTTTAACTTGGACATCTTAAACAAACTATTTGATCTTAAAACATACATAGTCTGACAAGCCTCTACTGTTGACTAGAGAGCTACTGGAAGAGACCGCAGTTAACCTGAATATAAACAAAAATCAAATAACTAAAATTCTTACATCACTGAAAAGAATTCTGATAAGCTAGGTCCTCAAACTATGAAAACTCCCCAAAATTCGTGATATAGGTGATGATGCCCGTAGTCAATCTTGATGCTAGAAACGAGCACCAGAAATAATATTATAAGACAATATAGCACATAGACAGATATATGGGTCAGTACCTTTGGAATGTACTGAGTATGTGGGGGTGAATACAAAAGTAAAATGAAACTAAATAAATATATGTACTTTTAAATAATGCTTGCTAAGAGTAAATAACCTGGCTTAAACTTGAATTATCTAAAAGTCTGAAGGATCATAAAACATGAGTAATGAAGTATGTGAATAAACTTAGTGAGCCATAAAACTTAGTTTCTAAAGTCTTTAATTTTGTTCTTTCTTATGGGAGATTCTTCTAACCGACATAAACCATGTGAGCTATCATGGAATCTAATGTTTTACCCACGTTGAAGATAACTATTCTACCCTTTCTATTGGAATAGAACCTTATATTAAGTGATAACTGAACTTCATCTATATTAGGAAAAAAGCTTAACCTACAGTGGATTGTACTTTACAAGAATTTAGGATATGCCCATCCACATTCCTTACTCGGTGCTAAATGCTACTACCAAGTTATATATATGCTCATACTTAAGAAATCCACCTTAAAATAGCACAAGGGTTTATAAAATAAAACCATTTATGATTTTCTTTACTTTAAATCATAATCAAGATGAACATTTATGGATTCTATGTCTTATCTTTAGATCAAAAGATTGAGGTTTTCTTTAAATCATCTTATAACACTTAACAATGGAACTTAAAAGAACAATCTTCTTGTAAACTCAGTACTTGTACTTAGGACTTATAATTCATGCTTCGTTTTATAGAAATTCATAATGAAACATTATGATCAATAATCACCTTTAAATCTTTCAGCAAAATCCCAGTCAAGATAATGATATTCAATTCATAATAAAAAACACACAAATCAAACATAAACATATGTAAACCTTGTTGCACTTAAATCTTTCAACCATATAGTAGTTTCATACTTATAGAATATGTTTATTTGGGTTTGAAACCTAATTCAAAACAAGTAAATTTAATCTTAAAATCATGCACTTTGGGCGTAGGGATGGGAGTGTAACCTTGTTCATAAACCCCACATACCTAAAATTTCTTGACTTGTGAAGAGAGTTTGAACCTTGGGACTTGAAAGATGAATTTGTGTTAGGAACCCTAATCTTAATGTTCTTGAATATGAGAGGAGATACGATGTTGTTAATTGATTTTGGAATAGAGAAAAATAACTCCTCTTTAGGGTTATAGGTCATGGGTTGTAGTTATAAGAAGGAAAAAAACCAAAAGTCCTTTAACTGAACATTACAAAATTTGGTTGTTAGTCTTCATGAGTCCACGATATGACTCATATAGTGAAGGTATAAGTGAGCCTCATTACTCGTAAGCTTGGAAAAATCAAGATGGTATACACTGATCATCATACGAGTCAAAACCTATGACTAGTAACATGATAATACGACTTGTAGCCCCCCATTCATAACTTGGATAGAATCTTAGAAAGCTTACAATGATGAACTTATGATTCCCTTCAAACAACTCATACCATCCTTGAGGACTTCTTGGTTCAAATCGTAACTTGGATAGAGCTTAAATCACTCCATACAGACATGGGAACAACTCACTATAAATGACTCATATGAAGTATGTAAGACCCAAAGGATTGAATCGTATATTAGGAAGTGGCTTCTAGAGACGGGGTATTACAAATGCAATATTTTTTTACTCAATTGGTGCAAAACAATCCTGGGTTGAATGTTCAAGATATACTAGGGAGTGCCGGATCTAAAATTCCTTTACCCAATGTGAGTAATGCACAAGCTTTAAGAGAGAAATTTTTTTAAAATTCCTCTGGCTCAACTCATGCTTCGGTTCATGAAAAGGTATTTTATCTTTCAAATTCATAAGAAACTTAAATCCTTATCTTCTAACTTGATTAAATGAATTAAAGAAACTTTGGATCACATACTTTTTGTTTCAGGTTGAAAAAATATTTGAATATTTGTAAAACATAATTTTTTTCTAATTTTTTATTTATTTTTTATGTGTAGGAAACCTACGGGTGATCAAATTTTAATGGTGGCCACCACAAGTTATCAAGTCGATCTAGACTGAAGCGAATTCAAGTCAATCCAGATTGAAGTGATGAAGAACTTTTTGAGATTTTTTGATATATGTTTAAATACATTTGGTTTTGTGTGAAACTTAGTACAAATTTTTAAAATATTGTTTTTAATTAGTATGTGTAGTAAAAGACATGTTTTCTTGAAGTTCATTGCAAATGTATGCATTTGAATTATTTATTAGCTAACTGGTTCGTAAGATTATATATATGTATGTATATATGTAATGTGATTAGTGATCTATACATTCTGACCAAAATAATTATTTTTATGCCAAAATCCATTTCTGTAAAATGTGGCTTGAACTACCAAATTTTAGACAATGTTGTGACACTTCAAAAGTATGGCTTATTAACTAAATTATGGCATGTACTAAATATATGCTTACAATTTACAAGTGTTATCATAGAGGATGTCTAAAAGGCTATGATTTTGAAGTGTGTCCAGTGATAAAGAATAAGCCATATTTTTAAGAGTTATTATAGAGGGATATACAAGGCTACACTTGTAAAGCATGCCAAATAACAAAGTAAAGGCAAAACTTAAAAGTGTAGATTTATCAAATAAAAGTGTAGCCAATTAGAAGCTGTAAAGTGTGGCCTTTGCACTTTAATGGCCACACTTTTGAAAGGTAGATGATATGGCAACACTTGAAAAGCATTGCCTAAAGTCAAAGGTTGTGCCTTTTTAGGCCACCCCCTAAAATGTGTTGCCTAAAGACCAAAAGCGTAGCCTTTGAACAAAGGCCATAATTTTTGTTACTTTAGGACACAATTTACAAAGGTGGCAGTAGGATAAAAATGTTATAGGGATCTTATTGTTTTGATATCTGATTATCATATTGTTTGTTGCAGTTTCTATTTGCTATTTTTCTGATTAATTCAAGTGATATATGAATGTTTGGTGAGGATTTGAAGAATTTTTATGTAACGATTAGGTTTAATCTTATTGTTCAGATATCTCTATTATCTATTCCATTTTAATTTATTTTTTTTTGCTTAATACATATGGTAGATGAATGTTCGACTGGACTTTAAAAAAATTATGTAAAAATTTGATTTAATTGTAGTTTAAGAACATGTTAGATGTGTTTTTAACTGTTACTCTTAACAAAAATATAAGGAAAAATTATGTCTAAGATGACTGCTTCAATGTATTGCCAACAAATTAGGAGAGAGAATAAAATATTATTCATCTAAAAATTAGTAATAGCGATGAGATTAGGAGAATCTAATGTCAAAAAAAGTGTGGGAAATCAAAATCTTAAGTACGAGAGAAGAGTACATCTAGATTATATGAAATAACATAAGCAAGCTTACTTAGAAAGGGTTCGTTGCAGTTTCTAGAATGTATAGAAATATTTGTTTTATTATGGATATAAGCTTCACAAAGAATCTTAAACTAGATGTTTCATAGGCATCAATAAAGATGAAGAACATGGAACTGAGGACAGTGAGGACGCCATGGGCAACTATAAGAAAGTGGGCATAATTGTCTCCACAATTGAATTTTGATTCTTTTATGGAAGATTAAAGAAAGATTAAGTGGTTGAACACTAAAAGTATGTCAAATTTGTATAGTGTAACTTAATTTGAAATGAATGAGAGATCTAACAAGTCCATGTCATTATATATGAATGAACTATATCAAAGTATTTAACATTCCCTAAATCTTGGACTTCTTTATTCCAAAAGAGGTGCAATATTATTATTATTGTTTAAGAACTATCTATTATTTTTACCTAAATAATCATCTTTTAAAGTAGGGAAATCAATGCATGGTAGAAAATTTGATATAGTACTATAGAGTTTAGATACTATGTGTGTCTCTTTTTTGACAGAAAATTATTAAATGACTCTTCTAATAATTTTAATAATATCCTATTTACTAGAACAAATCCACTAGCAGATTCTTCAAAATTAATAGTGATGAGAGTCATAAAGACCATTCAAGTGGAGGATAATGATGATAAGATACTCAAAGGAAAGATGATAATGGCCTATTCTATTCACTTTCACAAGTAACATTGCAGAAGCTAAATATTTATAATTTGGTGTTCAATTGTGTCTTTAACATAACATTACATGCCCAAAGTTTATATCTTTCTCTTTTTTTTCTTAACTTAAATAAAAAATTTGACTTTATACTATTAGTTATTGTAGTATGAAGTTTTTCATGTCTCCATGATAGTTTTTTTATCAAAAATTTTAGGGATTGAGCATCACCCCCAGGAATTATCATTAATCACAAAACTGTATATAGAGGGGGGCATAGACTTGGCCTAAAAAAATTGGAACAAGGGAATGTATGATGCTAATAAAATGCTATTAACATTGTCCTACAAAGTAATTTGTCCATCTATATTAGTACATGAGACTTTTGCTTCCCAACTTTCCCTAGGTTCTAAGGTAGTTCTTTAAGTCTGCACAATTTCCTTCACCTAAATCTTGTCATGCCCATCTTGTCCAGTTGAAAATAGGCTACTATATCTGAAGGAAGTTGACTACAATGGAAGTAAAGTTAAGGATGTTCTGAGTGATAACTAACTTTTGACAAGGCATTAACAAGAAAATTGGCTTTCTTGTATATATGTCTGCAAATACATAATTGGAACTGTGATGTGATCCTTAGTAATGACTCCACTAAGGTTTGTATATGCCAAGGGGTTGGTATTTACTCTTTTATCCATCTAACAAGTTCAAAATCCACCTCCTAAATGACCTATTTTATACAATTGTTTAGACACCAAGAGAGACCCCATATGGTAGCCTCCACTGTGCCTGATTGTTGGTCCTATGTCCTAGGGAGGTAGCATAAATATAGATAAGGTCACCATTATGATCTCTGGTGACACCCCCTACTCTAATCTTACCAGGGTTATTAATTATAATTCCATCAGAGTTCAGCTTAACCACATTAACTGGTGTTTAAACCAATACATAGCTGTAACTTTTGTTTTTTATCTGTATTTCTCAACAAAATCTATTAGGTTGTTCTACCCAGTAGGACAAGATATGTAGGGAAAAGAAGTTCATAATAGGTGAGAGTTGTCCTTGTAAATCAAGAATTTCACCTTGGCTAGTTGAGACTTTTTTCCACCATATTTAATAGCACATCTGTTCTTCCATAAGTTCCAACAAATAATGATTGGAAGAGCCTGGTTCACCAGTTCATGATCAATATTAACTGATTTAAAGTTCTACCATTTCAGTAACAGGTTTCTAAGGGATGTTTTGGCATGAGTAATCCCCATTGATGATGAAAAGTGTTCACAAATTCTATTTGCAAAGGAACTGTAGTACCCCAAATTTTTCCTAGCTTAAATTCATTCGTAGATTGTTAAGGGATGGGTTCCAAAATGAATAATATTTATTTCATGTGGAATTTTAAAATTTCAACTTTCCATTATGTGGGAAATTGAATAAACTTTCCATCGATACCAAATTTGCCTAAATTTGACACTCGTTTGAGAAGTTAGAGAATTTTTAAGTTGACATTGTGTCATCAGGACTATCAACACATTACGGAAAAGGAAAAATTTGCAATCATTAATTTTAGTGGACCTCCGCGATTTGGCAAATCACGGAATATTCAGTTTTCCCATTTGTCAAAATCCAGTAGTGCAATGCATTCTTACTGCGTCTGTTGGTGATCAAAATGACATTTCAAAAGGGCACTGTGATTCCTTCATGTTGCACCAAGACCTCAGTTCCCATTTTTCTATTTCTAGTGGCCCGACGTGATCACGGTGCATCGCGCTAAGTGCCTATTTCAAAAAAATTTAATGGAAATTAAAAGCTTTGTCCAGGGTAAAATTGGCCTTTTCTCATAATTTTATCTCATCCAGATATGAGATTTAATCCCTAAAATCATTCTCAAGTCATTATTTATTAAGTTTTCCCTAAATCAAAGCATTCTCTCTCAAGGAAAAGAAAACCCTAGAACATCAACTTCCTCCCCTAGAAATCTAAATTTCCTCCATTAATTCCCCAAAGAAATCCAAGATTAAGGATTCTCAATACAAGAACTCAAAGAATTCATCTTCAAACCATCAATAGAGATCCAAGATTTAAGTTTAGCATCTAAGATCATCAATTGAGATATGTGGGGTTATGAATAAGGACAATCCTTTTGTCCTTGTACCCAAAACTTATTTTAATTCCAATTTTACTAAATTTTTATATGATTTCCATGAAATTCAAGTTAGGGTTTATACCCATTATTGTTATTTATAAAACTTATGAAATTCCCAATGAAATTGAAGTTAAATTCCATAGTTATGTTAATATTCTCATGCATATTGCTAAAATTTCTAGATTTTGAGTTGATTTATCAATATTTACATTATCAAGCATGACCATTTTGGTGTTTTAACACGAGTTTGATGCATGGGTCACTAAGCCCTAATTAGGATTACTATTTTAAGATTGTTTGTGCTATAAGCACCCTCAGACAAGATTATTCCCAGATTTTTATAAAGATTTGACCTTTTGGTCCAAAGCCAAGATAAAAAAATCCACTTTGTTCATATGACTTGAGATTTAAAGATAAGAAAGAGCATAATTGGTTTTCTTGTAAACCTTTATGCTATTTTTGAAGTGGATTTCTTAAAATTTTGAGCATAAGAATGGGATTAGTATTTAGCAGCGAGATGGGAATGTTACCAAGGTTTCATGCTTCAGAACTACGTGCCACCATAGGATTAAGATTATTCCCACTTCTACGTGGATGACTAAGATTGTGATCACTTAAGATAAGAAGTTTTATTTTGATGGAAAGGGTTTTAGAACCCTACCTAATGGGGGACAAATGTGGGACTCCATGGATGCTTACATGGTGTATGTCGTTAGAAGAACCTCAAAAAAAAATGTCCCCTACTCTTAAAACAGTCTATTGGTTTAAAGCCTTAAGATAATGTGTTTTTCTTACAGCTTAATGGTAAGGATTTTCAGAATAGTTTCTCAAAAAATAATAACAGAACGATTTTATAAAACTAAGTGTAAAGGCTCACAAAGCTTACTCAGATTATGCTTTATAGAAAGATATTAGTTTTAAATTTCAGATTTAAAGAGAGTCCTTTCTACACTTAGACAGTATGATTCAAAAAGAGAAAATGCAAGTACAACTTTTAGAACTAAATGTTATGACTCACTAGATTTATAAAGTATGTTTTTTACTCATGATATTTAATATTTTAGATATTTCAGCTTATTTGAGTCATTCACATTTAGCATGCATTTTTTTTAGAAATTATGATGATTGATATTATGTTTTATTTATGCATTCATCCCCATATACTCGGTACATCCTCAAAGTACTAATCCACAAATATGTATATGTGCAACATTGTCTCATAATGTAGGTATCAGTTCAGTTATAGAACGCATACCATATTCAGACAACTTGTAGCTTCCAGTCAGTAGGTGATGAGTCCTCTTGATTCAAGGGCTTGAGTCAGTCATATAGTTTGAGCAATATTATATTTTACTTTATTCAGTCATATTAATTTGGGATAGTTGGGGGTCATATCCAGGCTACTATAGTTAATACTAGTAGAGGCTTCATAGACAGTCAGTAAAGTTAAGGTACTTGATTCCAATTTTGTTTTTAAAAGAAATGTTGTAATTATTTTAATTTTGTTTGGTATTGATCAGATTTAGAAAAGAGTTATCTTCCATTTATTTTATTTAGATTTATATATTTTATTCATTGCTTATGAGTTATGCCAGTAGAAGGGTTATCTTGGGATCACTTGTGGTCCTAAGTATCGTGTGATGTCTCAGAACCATTTTTGGGGAGTTACGGGAACCATCTATAAGGATATTAGAAATGGTCCAAAACATGGGTATGACAACATCCACAAATTACAGGGGCTATACCAAAACTGTTGAGCCTTTCATTTGTAGGCAGCTTCCTTCTCAAATCTCTCCACAATAGGAATAAACATTTAAAGGGGACTACTCAATGCAAAATGTATATGTCAATCATTGTTTCTTCTGTATGCTCTCTTACCACATCCAAGGTAGAGAAACAACTGTACTCACCACTTGTATTCAGTGTCCAAATTTGGTGATCAGGAACCCTTTCTTGGAATTTAAAGGGAACTTTAAGAATTGTTTGTAATAGATGAGGGGGGATTACTGCAGCTAGTTTTTGAACATTCCAGGTTCCTTCATCCAGGAAGAATGCAATGTTGGTATTATTTGATCTTACACCATAATTTTTAAAATTGTGCATAGGGCCCATACCTGTCCAGTTATCCAACTAAAAGTAGCATATTATAATACCCTGAGACTCTAACCAACAGTGCTACCATGACTCAAGCTCATAATAATTGAATTATAGTGCTTTGGTTGTTTTCTGATCAAGGTTGATGTGTATTATGGCCTCAAAGATGTCCTAGCGAATAGGTGAATAAAAACATTCCTTACCGATTGAATTCTTGGAAAGTCTAATGCAATATTCAACTTCAAATGATCATATCTCTCGTTATACTACGAGTTATTGATTTCATGACCTACCAAAAAATATAAAATTAACTTATCTTTCCAACGATACCAATTTCAGCTAAACTCGGTATCGGAGCCAAGAGTTATGCTCATTTTACTCCAACATGTCAGGATGGAAAACTGAGTGACGAAGTATATCAACTTATCACCAATGTCATCAGCCTTAGGTGGATTTCCACCCCCAGTGATGACATTTTGTGATAATTCATCACACTTGTGATGACTTATCACCAGTGTCGTCAACCTTAAGCAGAAAATCATAAAATCCACCCCTTTGTGATGATGTTTCATGATGACTTGTCACGAATGTCGTAGGCTATTTTTTCAGCAATTAAAGGACGTTTTTACAAAGGTATTTTTATTTTTTTCCATCTTTTGTAGGCCCCTATATATGAGAATTCCCATCTAAACTCCAATGTCTTCATTCTGTCTTCCAATTCTCTTAAGAAATATATCTATGGTTTTTATTTAAGGACATTAATCTTCCAAAAATCATTCATAAATCTTCAAGATTTCTTCAAGAATCAAGGTCCTCATACTGTGGGCTTCGAGAATCATTTACTACAAGTGCGGATAGAGTCTCAAGCACTAGAATTCATCTAATTTCAAAGATGATGATATGTGGGGTTTTGAACAAAAGAAATTCTTTCGTTCTTCTGCCCAAAGCTTTGATTTTTATCATAGATTTATATGATTTTGTAAGTGATTTTATACCCAAATTACTTCATCATGATATTATAGGAGTATAAATTGTTCAAGTTATGACTTGATATTTAATATTGTGAATTTCATATTTCTACCATGAGTTGATATTTCAAGTGCTTTCAAGATATGTGTCAAGCTTTAAGCTTCCTTATGACAAACTGAATTATTGAGTATATTGATTTATGAGATTGAGTTTTTACAATGAGTCTTGATATTTCCTCAAAGTTATTGATGTTGTCATGATTTAGTGAATTGATACATTTTGATATTGAGAAAGATTAATTTGATTTGAGTTGAGTTAGGAATCCACAAATTGATTGTGATTTGATAAATGAGAAAGAGATTTGATTTGGTCTTCATGATAGACCCTTGTGATGCTTGTGGTGAATTTCCTAACGCGTTCTGAGCTTGTGTATTAGAGTAGTATTTAGCACTAAGTGGGAAATATGGTATTTCCCCAAAACTATGTACCACCGTTGATTGACATTAATAATTGTGGGCCAGAGGCCGAGTATGAGATTATGATCACTAAATTTAGGTTATACTCCCTGGCAAGAGTATGACGCTCCCGCCAATGTGGGGTTCTTTCCTTAGGAGGGCAAAATATTTGAATCCATGTAGCTCACATGGTTTATGTCATTTATAAGAACCTCCTATGATCATAAGAGTTGAGTTTCTTAAATTACCGAGCCACTCCAAGTCTTGAGTTGAAGAGTAGAGTTATTTATGATGATTTATGAGGTTTTTATCATTCTTTATTTACTATGAGATCATGAAATGTATGTTTCAATCTAACTCTAGCAAAGTGAGCCATCATTGTACATATGCATATTTTTATGAAATTGATGATGATATTTGCATTGTTGGATGCATCCCCACGTACTCAGTACATTCCAAAGTGTTGACCCAGATATTTTCCTATAGGTTACATTTTCTCATAATATAGGTTCCAATACTGAGCCATAGCTGCGTTAGCGATATTTGAGTGCCTCAACTACGTTCCCTCAGTGGTGAGTCCTCATAGTTCGAGGACTATGTCTATATTTTTGGTGATATTGTTCTGTTGTTATGGCTTTCAGTACTGTTTGAGTCAGTTGGAGGTTTGTTCCAATGGCTCCTTGATTTTGATGTATAGAGGCTTTATCAAACTAGAGGGTTAGAATGTACAGACATTCAATATATTTTGGTTGTACAGGCTAGTATTCTCCAGTATTTCTCTTGAACCCGATATGGCATATCTCTTTGTTGTGCATGACAATTATTTAATTAAATTCCTTGAGGTAGTGTCTGGCTTCGAGGGTTAGCTTGGAAATACTTGTAGCCCTAAGCACCGTGTGGCATCTCGGGATAAAATTTTGGGGCGTTATAAATCTTGGTATCAGAGCCTAAGGTTTACGGAGTCCTAGGGAGTCTGAGAAGCTGTGTTACGTAAAGTCTTGATCATCAGTGTGTAGCGTGCCACATCTATGAGCAAGAGGCTATAAAACATTTTAGAAAAAGTCATTTCTTTCTTTGTAAAGTATATCGTGCCTACAACTGCCTCTTTATCTGTGATTAACTCATGCTTTCTTATAATAGAAAATGACTCCTCATTGAGCTTATAGAAATAATGAGCAACCTCCACCCATTGATCCCTTGAACGAGCATGAGTCTCATGCAGAATTTTGGTCATCTTTGCAGGCACTAGCCCAGGTAGTTACTGCCAATGCTCAAGCTAATGCCTAGGCTACTGCTTCATCTCTACAAAATAATAATTTTATTGCAGCTTGAGTTCGTGACTTTACATGGATAAATCCGCCTGAGTTCTAAGGGTTGAAGGTAGGTGAAGACCTACAGATGTACTTGGATAAAGTGAGAAAGATCACCCAGATTATGCATGTAACTGAGGAGGAGAGTGTTGAATTATCTTCCTATCAAATGAAAGATGTTGCATATGATTGGGTGGATATGTGGAGATGAGTAGAGGGGAGGATACCACTCCCATGACTTGGCGATTATTCCAGGATGCGTTCTTGGATAGATTCTTTCCTCTTGAGATGAATGAAGCAATGATAGAGGAATTCATGAATTTGAGACAAGGCTCTATGACTGTTAAGGAGAATTGTCTTAGATTCAATTAGTTATCCAAATGTATTCCTAGTATAATGGATGACTCCAGGACCATAATGAGCAAGTTTGTGACTAGTGTGTCAAGTTACGTTGTGAAAAAGTATACATTTACTATGCTTAATAGGGATATGGAACTTTATCGATTGATGATACATGCCCAATAGATTAAAGATGATAAGGTGAAAGAAAGGGAGAGAGTAAGAGGGAATAAAAGAGCTAGATCAGAGCACCAGCGATACGGTCAGTCCAGATTCCATGAAAGGAACTGCCCTCAATTCTAAGGACGTCCATTTATACCTGCACCTTCCTCAGTTAGTGATCCTATACCTAGAAACAAGTAGGAGCAGAGGAACATACCTATCCCACCTAGGTATCAGGAAAGTATAGGTAATCAACTCATCCTCCTTCATGTGCCAAGTGTGGTAGAGATCATTTTGGTGAGTGTTTTGTTGATCAGAGGGGTTGCTTTAGTTGTGGCAAGTTGGGCCACCGACTTAGAGATTATCCATATGCTAGATGAAGAGTCGAGATGCTCATCCCCAGAGTCAGGCTACCCGTGCCCCCGCTCCTGTAATCCACCTAGTTCCTCCTCAGGTCACCTCTTCTAGTACTGCTGGAGGTTCACGCCAGAATCGCTTCTATGCTATACCACCTCACCAGGAGTAGGAAGACTCTCCAGATGTTGTTACTGGTATTCTCCGTGTCTTTCATTTTGATGTGTATGTATTGATGAACCCAGGTTTGAGTTTCTCTTATATGATACCTCTGGTTGTTGTAAATTTTGAGATGGACCCTGAATGAATTGCTAAGCGAGTATATAAGAAATGTCCTATCAAAATCCTTTATCAGTTCATATATGCTGCTTTGATTGAGCTAGATATGGTTGATTTTGACATTATTCTGGGTATAGATTGGCTTCACTCGTGCTATACATCTATAGATTGTCGTACTCAAGTGGTCAAGTTTTAGTTTCCTGACGAACCCATTTTTGAGTGGTCCGAGAGTTCTGTAACTCTGAAGAGCTATTTTATATCCTACCTCAAAGCTAGGAAGTTGATTTTGAAGGTTTGCTTCTATCACCTACTTCGAGTTAAAGACCTCAAGTCTGAGATCCAACTATTCAGTTAGTTAGAATTGTTAATGAGTTTCTCGATGTTTTCTCAAAACATCTCCCAGGTGTCCCACCTGATAGAGAAATAGAATTCAGGATTGATCTATTTCTCGACACTCAGTCTATTTCCATTCCTCCGTACCATATAGCTCCCGCAGAACTTAAAGAGTTTAAGGAGCAACTCAAAGATCTCTTAGATAAAGGCTTTATTAGACCCAGTGTTTCCCCGTAGGGTGTACCTATTCTATTCGTGTGTAAGAAAGATGGTACATTGTGTATGTACAATGACTACCGTCAATTGAACAAGTTAACTATCAAGAACAAGTACCCTCTTCCTAGAATCGATGATTTATTTGATCAGCTACCAGGTGCAAGTTATTTCTCTAAGATAGACCTTAGATCCAGCTATCATCAGCACAAAGTGAGAGAGTGTGATATTCCAAAGACAACCTTCCAAACTCCTTGTGGTCACTTTGAGTTTCTTTTTACGTCCTTTGGGTTAACCAATGCTCCAGTAGCCTTCATGGACCTTATGAATCTAGTGTTCAAGTAATATCTTGATATATTTTTCATTGTATTCATAGACGATATTCTTGTGTATTTCCAAAGATAGGATGATCATGCCGACCATCTTAGAATTGTCTTGCAAACTCTTAGAGATCATCAATTATTCGCTAAATTTGGCAAGTGTGAATTTTTGAAAAGGTCAGTTGCTTTTCTGAGTCACATTATTTCTGCCGAAGGCATTATAGTCGATCCCCAAAAGATAGAAGTTGTAAATAATTGGCCTAGACCTACATCCCTATCTAACATTAAGCGTTTCTTAGGTCTAGCTAGTTACTACCCTCATTTTGTTGAGGGCTTCTCTTCCATTGCGTCTTTCAGAACCCGGTTGACCCAAAAGAAAGTTAAGTTCCAGTGGGCAAATGCCTGTGAGAAAAATTTTCTTCAGCCCCAATGTTAGAATTACCCAATGGTATTGATAGTTTTTTGGTTTATTGTGATGCTTCTAGAGTTGGTTTGGGTTATGTGTTGATGCAGAGGGGTAAAATTATAGCTTATGCCTCTAGACAGTTGAAGCCTTATGAGAAGAATTACCCAACCCATGATCTTAAATTAGTAGCTGTAGTTTTTTCTACGAAAATCTGGAGATATTATCTGTATGGTGTCTATGTAGATGTGTTTACTGATCACAAAAGCCTGCAGCATGCGTTTACTCAGAGGGATTTAAATCTTACGCAAATAATATGGTTAGAGTTGCTAAAAGACTATGATATGAGTGTATTGTATCACCCGAGCGAGGCCAATGTTGTGGCAGATGCTCTTAATAGGTTTTGTATGGGTAGTGTAGCTCATGTAGAGAATGATAAGAAAGAATTATCTCGTGATATGTATCATTTGGCTAGGTTGGGTGTTGGATTACTTGATTCTGCTGAAGGGAGTATGTTAGTTTAGAGTAGTTCCGAGTCCTCTTTGGTCTCAGAGGTAAAGGAGAAGCAAGACAGGAATCCTAGTTTAGTCAGACTGAAGGAGTCAGTTAAGGACTAAAAGGTAGAGGTTTTATCCCAAGGGGGAGATAGTGTGTTGAGATTGTAGGGTAGATATATGTTTCCTATAATGATGATCGAAGGTAGACAATTATCACTGAAGTGCATTGCACGTGATATTCTATTCATCCCGGTGCTACTAAGATATACCGCGATTTGCGGGAAATCTATTGGTGGAACGATATAAAGAAAGACATAGCAGGATTTGTGGCAAAGTGTTTTGCATGTCAACAGGTTAAGGTAGAGCACCAAAGGCCTGGTGGTATAGTGCAAGAGTTTAGCATTCCTACTTAGAAGTGGGAAAAAGTGACTATGGATTTCATAATTGGTTTGTCTCCTTCTCACCGTCATCATGATTCGATTTGGGTTGTTGTAGACTGGTTGACTAAATTAGATCATTTCTTGCCAGTGCATTTGTCTTATACAGTTGAGGATTATGCTAGATTGTATATTTGAGAATTCATTAGACTTCATGGAGTTGCTTTGGCTATTATCACTGATAAGGGTACTTAGTTTACTTCCAAGTTTTGGAGAGCTTTTCAGAAGGCTCTCGATACCCAAGTTCTTATAAGTTCTTCTTTCCATCCGTAAATAGATAGTCAGGATGAGCGGAGCATTCAGACTTTAGAAGATACGTTGAGGGCATGTGTGCTTGATTTTAAAGGTAGTTGGGATGATCATTTTCCATTGATAGAATTTACATATAATAATAGTTTCCATCCTAGTATTCAGAATGCCCCCTTTCAAAGATTTGTATGGGAGAAGATGTAGATTGCCTATAGGTTGGTTTGAAGTAGGAGAAGCAGTTATGATTGGGCCTGATGCTGTGTTCGAGGCTATGGAAAAAGTTAAGTTTATTTGAGAAAGATTAAAGACCGCTCAAAGTCGTCAGAAGTCATATGCAGATGTGAGAAGAAAAGATCTTGAGTTTAACGTTAATAATTTGGTGTACTTGAAGGTTTCACCCAAGAAAGGGGTGAAGAAATTTGGGAAGAAGGGAAAGCTTGGTCCCCGTTATGTTGGTCCATACAAGATTCTGAGCCGTGTTGGGAAAGTAGAATATGAGATGGAGTTACCCGTAGAGTTGTCTAGTGGTTATCTGGTTTTTCATGTTTCCATGATTAAGAAGTGTATTGGTGATTCTGTCGTGGTTGATTCTTCCGAAAGGTTAGCTATTCAGGATAGCCTTTTATTTGAGGAGATTTCGGTTGAGATTTTGGATTTTCAAATCCGTAGGCTAAGGAACAAAGAAGTTCCTTTGGTAAAAGTGCTTTGGTAAAATCAATCTATTGAAAGTTCTACTTGGGAAGCCGAAGCTGATATATGAGCCAAGTATCCTCACCTCTTTTCTGTGAGTTCGTAGCGAGCAGAAGGTACCATTCTTTCTTAAATTCGCCCTCTTCTTAATAAAGATTCAGCTCTGTGTCTACTTTCATCATGAATTCGTGTATTTTGTAGGGTATCTGAAGTTATAGAGTGAATTAATCCCTTTGATTGAGTCGTTCCAGCTATACGTCCATATTTTGTTTTTTTCTTGGCCTATTTGGCAACATTCGAGGACGAATATTTCCAAGGGGAAGATATTGTAATACCCCGAGACTCTAACAAATTGTGCAACCATGAATTAAGCTCATGAGAAGTTAATTATAGTGCTTTGGTTGTTTTATGATCAAGGGTGATGTGTATTAAGGCCTTAAAGATGTCCTAGCGATTAGATGAATCAAAACATTCCTTACCAATTGAATTCTTAGGAAGGATATTGCTATATTCAAATTCAAATGAGTATATCTCTCGTTAGACTACGAGTTATTGAGCACATGACCTACCAAAACATAGATAATTGAATTAGAATTCCAATGATACAAACTTCACCCAAATTTGGTATCGGAGCCAAGAGTTATGCCCATTTTACACCAGCATGTCAGGCCGGAAAACTGAGTGATGACATTTTGTGATAAGCTGTCAGAAGTGTGATGACTTATCACCAATGTCGTCAGCCTTAGGCAGATTTCCACCCCACAGTGATAACATTTTGTGATAATTCATCACACTTATGATGACTTATCACCAATGTCATCAACCTTAAGCAGAAAATCATAAAATCAACCCTTTTGTGATGACATTTCGTGATGACTTGTCACAAGTCTGACAACTTGTCACGAATGTCGTCAGCTATTTTTTCAGCAATTAAAGGACGTTTTTGCAAGGGTATTTTGGACTTTTTCCATCTTTTGGAGGCCACTATATATATATGAGAATTCCCATCAAAATCCTAATTTCTTCATTATCTCTTCCAATTCTCTTAAGAAATATATTTATGATTTTTATTTAAGGACATTAATCTTCCAAAAATCATCCATAAATCTTCAAGATTTCTTGAAGAATCAATTTCCTCATACTGTGGGCTTCGAGAATCATTTACTACAAGTGCGGATAGAGTCTCAAGCACTAGAATTCATCCAATTTCAAAGATTAAGATATGTGGGTTTTTCAACAAGGGCAATTCTTTCGTTCTTGTGCCCAAAGCTTTGATTTCTATCATAGATTTATATGATTTTGTAAGTGGATTTATACCCAAATTACTTCATCATGAGATTATGAGGATATAAATTGTTCAAGCTTTGTTATACATGATTATTTTGCTATTCCCAAGTTATGACTTGATATTTAATATTGTGAATTTCATATTTCTACCATGAGTTGATATTTCAAGTTCTTTCAAGATATGTGTCCAGCTTTAAGCTTCCTTATGACAATCTGGATTATAAAGTATATTGATTCATGAGATTGAGTTTTTACAATGATTCTTGATATTTTCTCAAAGTTATTGATGTTGTCATGATTTGATGAATTGATATATTTTGATATTGAGAAAGATTGATTTGATTTGAGTAGAGTTAGGAATCCACAAATTGATTATGATTTGATAAATGAGAAAGAGATTTGATTGTTCTTCATGATAGACCCTTGTGATGTTTGTGGTGGATTTCCTAACCCGTTCTGAGCTTTTATCTGGGAGTAGTATTTAGCACCGAGCGGGAAATATGGTATTTTTCTAAAACTACGTTCCACCATAGGATTGATATTGATAATTGTGGGACAGAGGACGAGTATGAGATTGTGATTACTAAATTTAGGTTGTACTCCCTGGCAAGAGAACGATGCCCGTGCCAATGTGGGGTTCTCTCCTTAGGAGGGCACAACATTGGACTCCATGTAGCTCACATGGTTTATGTCGGTTATTAGAACTTCCCATGTCCATAAGAATTGAGTTTCTTGAATTACCAAGTCACTCCGAGTCTTGAGTTGAAGAGTTGAGTTATTTATGATGATTTATGAGGTTTTTATCAGATGATTTATTTACTATGAGATCATGAAAATTATGTTTCAATCTAACTCAAGCCAAGTGATCCATCATTGTACATATGCATATTTTTATGAAATTGATGATGATATTTGCATTGTTGCATGCACCTCCATATACTCATTACATTCCAAAGTGCTGACCAATATATTTTCCTATAGGATACATTTTCTCATAATGTTGGTTCAGGTACTCAGCCGCAGCTGCATTAGCGATATTCGAGTGCCTCAACTACGTTCCCTCAGTGGTGAGTCCTCATAGTTCGAGAACCATGTCTGTATTTTTGGTGATATTGTTCTATTGTTGTGGCTTTCAGTACTATTTGAGTCACTTGGGGGTTTGTCCGAATGTATCCTTGATTTTGATGTATAGAGGCTTTGTTAGACTAGAGGGTTGGTATGTACAGACATTCAATATATTTTGGTTGTACAGGCTAGTATTCTCCAGTATTTCTCTTCAACCCGATGTAATATATATCTTTGTTATGCATGACTATTGTTGAATTGAATTCCTTGAGGTAGTGTCTGGCTCCGAGGGTTAGATTGTGGCTACTTATAGTCCGAAGAACTGTGTGGCATCTCGGGATGAAATTTTGGGGCATTACAGTACCAAATTTGACTCTCCATATCATATGTTTTTCATATTCCCTTTTATTTCTCATCATGTGTTTCCATACCCACAACATTGACTCTATGGAAATATTTAGCTTGCAAGAAACTGCCCCATAGAGTGTTTCTAGTTCTAAATACCCACCATTGTTTTAATTGAATAGCTTTGCATATTTCAAAAATATGCCAAATGTAAATTACGCCATCTGTAATTGGGAAGCAAAGATTTCTCCAAGAGGCCCAGTGAAACTTCTTCTTGTTATCCTTCTATCCCCAAAAGAAATTAGCAAACATGCATAAGAGTTATTTTAAGATAGTATTGGGGGAGATACCTGCTGAAAGAATGTGAATGGGGATTGATTGGAGGACATGCTTCACCAAAACAGCTTTATCTACATAGATACGAAGTCTATATTGCCAACTTGAGGTTCTAGAAGTTACTTTTCGAACCAATCCAGAATAGTGACTAATTCTTTTCCTTCCAATATTTGTTGGACATCCAAGGTAGGTAATGGGTATGTGATTTTGTTAAAATCCTACTTCACTTTTGATCCTTGAGATAGTGGAGGGAAAAGCATAGTCTAGAAATAGGAAGTGACTTTTGTGTTTTTTAATGAGTTGACTAGAAACTTCTTTATATGCTGCCAATGTCTTCATAAATAGTATTAGTGTGTGTTTCCTTCCAATAGTAAATATGATAATATCATTAGCAAAGCTAAGGTGGTTAATCTAAAGGCCCTTTCTAGTCCATGTGAAAAGCATAATGTTGGGAATGATGATGTAGATTATTTAAGGCTCTGGATAGGATTTCATCCCCAATAAGGGGGTCCCCTTGTTTTAAACCTCTTGTAGAATTAAAAAAACCAATGTCTCGTACCATTCACAAGCACTGAGTACCAATTGTTTGACAGGGTTCTCCAAATAATATCAATAATTACTTCACCAAATCCAAATCTTCTAAGGACAAGACATGTGTATGGCCAGGTTACCCTGTCATAAGCCTTGCCAAGTCAAGTTTTATAACTACATTCCCACCTATAATAGGTTTTTTAATGCTACTAATAATTTCCTAAGCCAGCATGATGTTTTCTACAATATTCCTGCCTCTCACAGACCCTGACTAGTTGCTTGAAATAAAAGTGGGGAGGATGGGAGCTAGTCTAAGGTATATAAATTTAGAAATCACTTTGTTGGTGAAGTTACTCAAACTGATAGGTTTATATTCAGAGAGTTTTTAGGGTGGGTCACTTTAGGAAGGAGAATCAAGAAAGTATGTGAAAATTATTTAGGCATAACATGTCCACAGAAGAAATATATCACAACTTGTAGAAGGTCTTGTCCTATGATATGCTAGTAGGACTGAATAAACTTCCCATTCCTGCCATCAAGGACAGTCTCTGAGTGGGCATTCAATGAAAATACCACAGTTTTCAATTCTTCCAAAGTAAGAATTGCTTGGAAGGTGTCATTGTGATCATTTGAGAGCATTTTAGAAATATTAGATAACATCTCTTCTTGTACATATTCTTTTTTCCCAGTAAAACTATCATGAAAATTTTTATATATTACTGCCGCTATTTTAGAATCACATTGAATCCAATCCCCTTCTTCAGTTTTTATTTTTTGGATAAACATTTTTTTTCTTCTACCTCTAATTAGATCATGAAAGTAGTTGGAATTTGCATCACCATATTAAACCAGTGCAGTTGAGCCTTTTTTTCTTAAAATAGTATCCTCTATCATTAAATGTCTAATATATTCAGCTTGCTATCGTGGAATTCCTATATGTTCATATCGCTATTACTTAGAATCAAATTATCATCTTCTTTCTTGACCTCTTCTTTATTGGATTTCACATTAGCATAGATATGCCCAAATTCTTTTTAAGACCAGTGACTTCGAGTAGAAGTTAATCTTTTCATCTTCTGTTGTAATCTCCTCATAGGTGCACCTGCAAAAGGTTGCTGCCAACATGTCTCTATAGTGCTGAGAATCAAGGATTTTCCAACCAACAATCTAGGAATATGTGAGAATAAACCCTTTCCTACATCTCCAGTAGTAAAGGACAGTGATAAAAAATAATAGAGGACAAGTGCCTAATAGAGGACAGTGGCATTTTTTCCAACCATGTATCAAACACCATTGCTCTCTCTAGTCTCTTTCGTATTCTATCTAGGCCCTTTTCCGAAAAATAAATAAGTAAAACTACGATGTATGTATATATAAAACTTGAAATTGGAATGTAACTAATAGTAAAACAACAACAACAACAACAAACCCAGTATATTCCCACATAGTGAGGTGCGAGGAAAGAATAGTAAAACAAAAATATGCTAAATAAATTGCTAAAAAAAGATGACAGGAAATAAAATCGCGTGACCAGCACTTGAACGCTTTTTTGATTATGTAAGATATGGGGATAATCCACTAAATTTCATGAGTGATCATTTAATTTTGTATTTGTTACTTAAAAGTCATTATTTTTTAATTTTATTCTTTGTTTAGTAACTCAAAATTTATTTTATTTTGTCTCACTTTTCACAAAAGTAACTTTGACAAAATTTTATTAGAACCCAATCTAAAATATGAGATAAAATTAAAAACAATCTTTACGTTTGAGGGTAGGTTCAAAATGGTCCCTCAAATATACCTTTGAGCAGTTTTGGTATTCTAAGTTTGATAAATATGAGTACATTTTGACCTTCATGAAATACATAACAGATTGTGAATGTTAAATTTTATATAATTGTGGGAAAAAATTAATATTAACTCATATTTAAGATGTTTTTTTTTGCAGTTTTCATTTTTCTTGTTTATTGCAGGATCCTATTGGATAGGGACCAAAGTCATAATTCACACAAATCATGAAACTTTGAGGTATCTAATGTCGAAGATACAAAACCAAGGTTGATACATAAGGTACTTTTGTTGCAAGAATTCAAATTTGAGGTAAAAGATCCAAAAGGCACTAAGAACTAGGTTGCAAATCACTTATCTCGTCGTCAGGGGGAGGCAATCTAGAAGTTAAGGGATGAGCTTCACATAGAAGATACTTTTTTAGATGAGCGGGTCTCTGTAGAATATCAAGACCTAATCCCCTGGTTGACTAATTTTGCTAACTTTTTGGCAAGTGATCTTGTTCTGAAAGATTTGTCATTCCACCAAAGCAAGCGGTTCATGCATGAGGTGAGAAAATTTTTCTAAGATGAGCCTTATATATTTTTTATTTATGCGGATGGTATTATTCATAAAAGTATTCTGGAGGTGGAGATGATGAGCATCCTTGAGTTTATTTATCCATCCCCAGTTGGGGGTCATTAAGGTAGTACTCACACAACCCATAAAATTCTGCACTGTGGATATTATTGGCAATGCTCATGACTATGCTCAAACTTGTGACCAGTGTCATCTATAAGGCAATATCTCACAGAAAAATAAACTCCCTATGACATTTATCGTAGAGTTGGAGTTGTTTGATGTATTCGGAGTTGATTTCATGGGTTCGTGTCTGAGCTCCTGTAGGATGAAGTACATTCTAGTGGTAGTCGACTATGTTTCAAAGGTTGTAGAGGTAGCAATAAGGGTGAAAGTGTCATTGTGTTCTTACAAAAGAACATTTTTTATCGATTTGGCACCTTTCGTGTGATTATTATTAATGGTGCGTATCACTTCTAAAATCATGTTTTTGAAGCCCTGCTCGAAATATATGGTATGAATCATAAGATGGAAATACCTTACCATCCTCAGATGAGTGGGTGGGATTAGGTCTCAAATAGAGAAATCAAGGCCATATTGGCAAAGACTGTGAATGCCAATAGGACTAACTAGTAAAAGAATTTAGATAATGTGTTGTGGGCCTATCGGATAGCCTTTAAGATCTCCATAGGTGCGTATCCATATCAGCTTGTGTACGGCAAGGGGTGCTACTTTTCGGTAAAACTTGAGCATAAGGTACTATGGGCATTAAAACTCACAATTTAGAGTGGCATGATGCAACTAAGTTTAGAATGAGAAAGGTGAATGAGTTGGATGAATTCCAGCTTTGTGCTTATAAGAGTTTATCTCTGTACAAAGAAAGTATGAAGTTGTATCATGAAAGAAAAATCGAGAAGAGATTGTTTAAGCCCGGTAATATGGTCGTGCTATATAATTCAAGATTTCGCTTGCTTTCTGGAAAATTGAAGTCTAAGTGGTATGGACCATTCACAGTGCTTAGGGTGTTTCCACATGGTGCTATTAAGATGAAACATGATGGTAAAGCTTGTTCTAGGTAAATGGGCAGTGTGTTAAGTACTATTTGGATAATGCTAATGAGATGAAAGTGGTTGTTGATGTAAGCCTTGCTGAAGTCTAAGTAGCCAAGAAAATTGAGTAATGTCGCGATGTAAAATTAGGTGATTTAGAGGGCAACCCATGGGCGTATTGGTGAAGTCTGGGTAACCATCATAGCCACATTGTGCAGCGACATTAAATTAATCGCTTGGTGGGAAGCAACCCATTATTTTACCGTTCACAGTGTTTTCTTTTTGGTAGGTGTAAAACATAATGAACCTCCCAGAATATGGTAAAACATTGCAAAATTCAGAAAATTCCAGGTAATGGGACTTATTAACCCACTTATGGGGTCATAATTTCCACTAAAGCCAGGTAAGTTATGTAATAACTGTCAAAGTGAAAATCTAAGAACTTTTGGGTCTCTGAACTTTAACCTACGAACCCACTTATGGGAGTCATAAATATCACTTACAACTTCGTAAGTGGTGTCATTTGTGTCAGAGAAAAAAGTTTAGAGAGATAGATTTTATGTCACCTACGACCTACCACTTATGGGATAGAGGTGGCACCTATGGGATGAAAGTGGCACCGTAAGTAACAGAAAATTCTAGGTCCAAATTTAAAAAATCTAGGCTGGACCCAAGTGGATCTGACCTGGACCAACATACCAACACATTTAAAACTAATAATCCATTCCCATTCCCCATTTTTCTCAAATTTTCTAACTCTCTCCCTAACACGACCCGACTAGGGGCCTTGTCGTAATGTACATCTCATGTTCAACTAGGACCAGAGACCATCCCTGATACCCACCCAACCATCCAGCATATACCTTGAGTTGACTGAGTTCCGCCCATATTAGAAGATAGCGTGTAATCGCACAATCTAGACTCTAGGATACGTCTATAACCAAGACCGACCCAAACGAGCCCAACTATCCCAAACCCAACCTATAACCATAACCTAACCAAAACCATAAGCCAAAATAAACCATAACAAAATTAAGTTCCATAACGTAACATAAAAGGATGGAATAGTGAGAAATTTAGTCCAATGGTATCATCCCCAATACCAATGCCACTACTAAGGTTGACACCAATACCGACCCTGCCCATACCAACCCATACTAGTTCCATAAAATCCTCTAACCAAAAGAAAACCAACATCCGGTAAGGACATGCCCTAACAATAGACAAAACCAATATCTATAGAACATCCAAAGTATGTAAAAACATGAAATGGAGCCTTCTGAAATATGAAAGCTCATTACTACAATAGTGCCATCCAGTAAAAACCAAGTAAATAAACCATATGCATACAAACAATACATATATATAACCATTTCGGCAAAATGGTACTGGGTTTAGCATGCTTTTAAAAATGTTAACCTGGGTATTGTAGCTTAACCAACCTAGAACAACCCATGGGAAATATGGGTCCAGTATAACCCCCTAAATGGGTCTCGATTCGTGTATCCACTCGAATAATGATACCTTAATAGTAGGGGAATGCCAAGTAGCCTTCACTCTCTATGTTACATATGTATAGTGTACTTAGAGGATTCACATGTACCTTATAGTATCATATATGGTTGCTATGACCAACCTCTCATGTTAGAAAACATGAGTTTCCAGTGTCCGTCCTTTGGACTCGTACCTTCACGGTTAGCTATCACACCCCGCCATTCTTTCCCAATTAAAACCATTTCCATCAAACCAAACCATTGTTATTAACTGAGGCTATACATAGTAGTATCGTCATACCAACTATAACTTGCAAGTATTGTCCTTAGCCAAACCTTTTTGAGATCAAAGGAATCCCATGTATGCATAGATCACATTGCTAATTAACTTGGAGGAGTCCCATGTACCCACAAGTGTTCCATGATTATGATTACTTTGGCGATTCCATTGTAAGCCACAAAAATGATTGTTAAACTAAAAGCATTCCATTGTGACCTTTCTAATCCATTTAACCATTTAGGGTCACATTACCAAGTTTAAACCATGCATAAGTTCCATTAAAATCCAACAATGTAGTGAATACTTTATCATACACATTTTATCAAACATATTGGCGGTGTATTACTTCCAAAATCAAAGCCAATTACCAAATAACCATTTCCATGCAACCAATTATCCAAAACCATCATTAAAGCATATAAAAGCATAATCAAAACATGGGAAAAATCATAACCAAGCATTTATAACCAAAACCCCCAAATTATATTTGAAAATCTAAAACCATACAATAATCAATTCATGAAAACATTGTATAAAACCATGCCTTTAGTTGGAACTAACAATGAGGGAGGCAAACATGCCTTAAAAAAAGAAGATGATGGAGAGTAATCACCAATATATGCCCTAAATTAATCCTTAAAATGAAACCCTAGCCTTCCCTTACACAAATGCCTTAGAGAAAATTGTAGAGTGTTTAAGAGAAGTTTCTAAGTGTTAATGAATAGAATAATAGGGAAAATAACCTCCCAATAGGAATATAAGTCCTGAGGCCTTATTAGGTTAAGTGGGAAAATATCCAGATTGCCCTTAATTAAACTCCTAAAAATCCTGTCAGGTAGGTACGACTATCCATACCTGTCATACCCACCAATACGAGTAGTACCACCACTCATAACCAAGGCCATCTCCCTTAGACCCAACATTACCCAAGGTATGACTCACCCCAAACTATGGTGTATCCAAGATTACGACTAGTACCCATGATCCATTACCCTAATAAAATATAGTCCCAAGAGGATTGAACACCGCCCACTATACAATTCCATGTTACGACTTGTACCCTTCCTTATGACTTTTGGTGAGCCACTCATACTTAGTTCCAAATTACGTTACCAAGCCTAAGATTAAATAAAGTAAACGAACAACCTAAATCCACTGTAATGACTCATAGCACCTAAGTCGTACCCATTTCAAAAATGAAATATAACACATCAACCAACATTGGTCAGCATACGACTAACTAATACCACTCGTATCCCAGTGTATGAGTCTTTTCCCTAGTCGTATCCTGTCTAGAAATAAGAAATCTAGGAAATTTTCTAAGGGATAGAAACCCTGATTGATTCAGTCTCCTCCACCAGGAACATTCATTGCCAGATGACAGATAAGGTAGTGTAATCACAAGCACACTCTATTTTAATTATCAAATATCAATCCAACCTTTACCAAGTTAGGTATCGCAGATGCAAAGATATTAATTTTCCCTTTAACAAACTAAGAAAATAAAGATGTATTCAAGAACACGCACCCTCCGCATGAATCCCAGGACTAAAGAACAGATTCGGATACATCGACTTCAAGTCCTCCTCTCCTCCCATGTAGCCTCTTCCATCTTGTGGTTCCACTATAGATCCTTAATCGAGGCCATATCCTTGGTTCATAAATGAAAAACCTTTTTATCAAAAATGTCAATCGAAATCTCATAATAAGACAGAGAATCAGAGATACCTTAGCCCTCCAAGGGAACCACCGAAGAAGGATCACCGAGACACATCCTCAACGCGGAGACATAAAATACCGGATGAATGGAGACCAAACCAGAAGGCTACTCTAATTCAAAAGAGACATTGCCAACCCTCTGCAAAATCATATAAAGACCAATAAATTAGGGACTGAGCTTCCACTTCTTACCAAACTGCATTACTCCCTTCATATGAGATACTTTTAGAATACCTTATCCCCAACCTCAAACACCAAGTTTCTATGCCTTACATCCATGTAGGACTTTTGGCGACTTTGGGAAGCCTTAATCGTATCTCGAATAACCTTTACCTTTTCCATATACTGATAAACCAAATCTGAACCAAACATGTCCGCCTCACTAAGCTCATACCAACAAATCAGAGATCTACAACTCCTACCATGCCATGCCTCAAAAGAGACCATACTGATACTAGAATGATAGCTATTCTTGAAGGAAAACCCTACCAAAGGTAGATGCTAAATCCAATTTCCAACATAATTAATCACACTTGACGGAAGCATATCTTCCATTGTCTAAATAGTCCTTTTCGCTTGCCCATCCATTTCAGGATGAAAAGCACTACTCAGACTCACCTTAGTATCCAATCCCTTTTGAAAAGACCACCAAAAATGAGATGAAAAATATGTAACACTATAAAAGATAATCAAAACAAGTACCCCATACAGCTTCACAACCTCCTGAAGATGCAACTTCACATAATCCTCAGCCAATATGGCAGCCCTCACTGACTAAAAGTGAGTAGACTTGGTTGTCCTATCCACGATGACCTAAATCGAATCAAATTGGTTTCACAACCGAGGAAGACCGATAATGAAATCCATATTGTTCACCTCCCATTTCTGTTTGGGCAAATAAATTTCTTGATACAACTCTCTAGGCCTTATATGCTTAAATTTACACTCCATGCATTTGTCCACAAAATCATCTGCATCCTTTTTCATACCATTCCACTAATATATCTCTTTGAGATCATGATAATCTTTGGTGAACAGGGATGAAAAAAATAGTGTGATTCATGCGCCTCAGCAAAAATCCTTTGTTGCAACCCGTCGACGTCAAGAACACACTACTACTCTTGGTAGTTTAAAGTACCATCACTGTTGGTCTCGAATACCATTACCTTTTATCCACCTATATCATTCTTGGTTTTTATCAAGATAGGATCTTTCACATCCTTTTCATTCATCTCTACACCAAGAGACAACCAAACTGCTTCATGTACCAACACATCATCATCCTTGGAGTCCAAGAGACAAAATCCAAGATTAGCCAAGTGGTGAATATCCTTCACTAATTCCCGCTTCTTCTTATATATATAACCAAAACTTCCCATGGATAATCTACTAAGAGAATCAACAACAATATTAGCCTTGCCTAGATGATTGTAAAGACTAATATATTAGTTCTTGAGAAGCTCTAACCATCTGATTGCTTAAGATTTAGCTCCTTCTTATTAAACACATACTGTAGACTTTTATGATTACAAAAGATGTCTATATACACTCCATACAAATAATTCCATCAAATTTTCAAAGTAATAACCTCTACCAACAACTCCAAATTATGAGCAGGATAATTTTGGTCATGCACCTTGAACTGCTTAGAAACATAGGCAATCACCTTTCAATGCTACATCAAAACACAACCAAGTCCCACCCTATATGCATTTTAACAAACCATAAACCCCTCATTACCTTTAGGCATTGTAAAATTTGTAGTCAAAGTTAGATTATCCTTAAGCTTCTTAAAACTCCCTTCATACACTTCCGACCAAGAAAACTTAACCTTCTTCTGAATTAACTTAATCAAAGTAGCAGCTATTGAAGAAAATCTTTCTACAAACCACCTATAATACCAACCCAAACTCAAGAAGTTGCAAATATTAGTTAGAGTCGTGGTTCTAGGCTAACTTCTTAACCACAACCACCTTTTGAGGATCCGCTATGACCCCTTCACTATAAATAATATAACCCAACAAAGTTGCAATGTTAAACAAAAACTCACACTTGGTAAACTTGGCATACAATTGATGTTCCTTCAATGTCTAAAACATAACATGTAGGTGATTGGCATGATCCATCTCACATTTAGAGTACACCAGGATGTCATCAATGATCACAATGACAAAAATATCTAAGAACTGCTTAAAAACCCTATTCATCAAATCCATTAATGCTGCTGGGGCATTAGTTAAACCGAATAACATGACTAAGAATTCAAAGTGCCCATACCGAGTAGGAAATGCTTTCTTAGGGATATCCTCCTCCCTAATCTTAAGTTGATGATAACTAGACCGAATTTCTATCTTAGAAAATAACTTGGCAGCTAAGAACTGATCAAACAAGTCATCTAAAAAATAAGAGTGTAACCAATAAATCTAAAAAATAACATTAAAATCCACCATATCCATCTTAAATAGATCTACCAAGATTTGTTTACTACCAACAGATACCATATACCCTCTATAGACTCTTTTATCAATAACCGAGTCACTTACCAGGGTAGAAACAGAAAAAGGATCCGAAATAATCTTAGGATCAAAACCAAAACATATAGCCATATATGGGGTCACATAGGAAAAAGTGGACATCAAATCAAGAAGATAATACATGTCACAAGTGAAGAATTGTAACATACCAGTCACGACATCACGTGATGCCTCAGATTTCTATTTAAATACAGGAGTAGATTCCAATGTCGTATCACTAGCTTTAGTAGTAGATGATAAAGCAACAAGAGCTTTTACCTCTCTTGAAGCACCCCTACAAATCAGATAGTTTCTGAGACTAAGGCCTGGCTGTCCAAATTCAAAACATCTGTCCCTCCCTTCATCTCAAAAGCCCCAATGAAGACGACCACAGAACCGACAAAGGGGACACAAGAAAGCCAACTATGCCCCACTCTCTTGAGATTGGTCACATTATGTCTAGAAATTATTACCACATTGACGAAGCCTGTCACCCGACTACTTTGAGTAAGGAGCACTAGCAGTAGATAAGAAACCATAACTCCTCTACTACTTCTTAGCCATTTGCCGCCATCCTGACCACCTTGCTACAGAGTATAACCTGCTTAGAGAATCTTCTCCTCTTACCTAGCCTTTCCCCAAACTCTTCCTATTTTCTTTATTCATCCTCCACCTTTACATATTGACTACCAACCTTAAAATATCTTTATCCTTAATCAGCAAAGGAGTATTTCTTTTAAGGTTCAAATATCGAGATAGCCCAGATATGAACTTTCTCATCCTCGCCCTCATATTAGCCACGAAATTTATAGAATACCTGGACATCTATTTAAATTTCAAGGCGTATTCCTTGACAGGCATTTTTCCTTACTTAAGATTCACAAACTCCTCCATCTCCACTTCCCTCATCTCCTAAGGAAAGAAGTAATATAAACAAGTATAACTCGTTAACATCATCTCTATCCCTATCCCACTCCTTGTACTATTGGTACACAATATCTATGAGCTAATAAGCTACAAAATTTACCCTTTCTACGTCAGTGTGCTACATTACTCTAAATATCATCTCCATTTTATCCAAAAAACCCTAAGGATCCTGCTCTACCTTCACACCAGTAAAAGTAGGAGGATTCATCTTCATAAACTGGACAACACTTGTGGCCTCTGCAGATAGAACACTAGATGTATCTCGCTCAGTCTGAGCAGCAACCAACTGAGCAATAGTATGAACCGACTGACAAAATTCCATATTTGTCACCTCACCTTAAGGAGGATGAGTAGGAACCAAAGGAACTATAGAACAATCAGAGATAGGATCCTGAGATCGGGAGCGAACTACAGGTGTAAGGCATAGTCCATCAATGTGATCCCCGGATGGGAAAGAAGGATTTTCTTGTGTTACAAATCGACGAGGAATGATCTAAAAAGTGAAAAAACAAGGATTAGATGAAATTCCAAGACTTAGACTCTAGCTTGAAAATAGAATTCCAAGAAAGTAAAGTATTCTTAAATTTCCTATAGTCTCTCTCTTATTAGTATGGCGTGCTACATATCCCTAAAAGAGACTCTACCAGACATGCTTTTGTGGACTCCTAATTGACCATGAACATAAATATATGATACCAACTTGACACGACCCAACTTGGGGCCTTGTCATAATGGGCGTCCCATGTCCAATCGAGATAGGAGACCACCCCTATTACCCAACCCAACCTCAAGTCATCCACCCTTAGTTGGCAGAATTTCAAACATAATACAAGATAGTGTAACCATCTAAATTAAAAACTCTAGGATAGGTCTATTACCGAGATCGGCCTAATCGAGTTCAACCGCCCAAAATCCATCTAATAACCAAACCAAACCATAAACCAATCAACCAAATAATAACCAAACCAAATACCATAAAATAACATAAAAATAGGAATAGTGAGAAATTTAGTCCACTAGTATCAGCCCCAATGCTAATTCCAATACCAAGGCTGACCAATACTGATCCCGCCCATAAAACCCATAGTAGCTCCACAAAAGCCTCTAACCAAAAGAATACAAAAATCCAATAGGCACATGCCCCAAACCATAGCCAAAACCAATATCTATAAATGAACTAATGTATGAAATAACCTCAATTAAATGGAGCCTTCCAAAAATATGAAAGCTCACCACTTCAATCATGTAGCTGATCATGAATGTCTGATAGCTAAGAAGGAAGAGTAAAATGGTCGGTTCCTACATTGCATAGGGATACAGTCGCCTAAAGAAGGGTTTGTAGGTCAATGTTAGCATGAAATTAGGATAGGGATAAAATAATGCCAACCAATAAACAAACCATATGTATCTAAATCATACATATATAAAAAAAACTATATCGGGAAAGGAAAAAGGGTTTAGAATGCATTTAAAACCATTTACCTAGGTATGTGAAGCTTAACTATCGTTAACCACCCATAGGCTATATGGGTCTAGTGTAACCCCCTAAATGAGCCTCGATACGTGTAGCTGCATAGACTGAAGATACCATTAGAGTAGGGATTCCCAAGTACCCTTACCCTCGATGATACAATTGTACAGTGTACTTAGGGAATTCCCATGTATCTCATAGTATCATACAAGGTACCCTTGACCTACCTCTCATGTTGACAAACATGAGTTTTCGGTGTTAGTTCATTGAACACCCACCTTCATAGGTAGCTATCATACCCCGCCGTTATTGCCCAATCAAAACCATTTCCAACCAACCAAACAATTGTTGTTAACTGAGGCTATACATAGTGGTCTCGTCATACCATCTATAACTTGCAAGAATTATCCTTTGCCAAACCATTTTGAGATCAAACGAGTCCCACATACCCGTAGATCAAATTACCAATTAACTTGGTGAAGTCCTTTGTACCCCACAAGTGTTCAATTATTATGATTACTTGGGGGATTCCATTGACCTTACAAGAATGTTTGTTAAACAAAAACCAATCAATTTTGACCATTCCACACCATTGAACCATTAAGGGTCCTATTACCAAGTTTAAACCATGCATAAGTTCCATTAAAATCCAATAATGTAGCGAAAAAATTCTCATAGGCATTTTATCAAACATATTGGGGGCATAGTATTTCCTAAACCAATGCCAATTACCAAATAACCTTTCCCATGAAACCAATTATCAAAAAATAATTAATAAAGCATATAAAAGTGTAATTAAATCATGGGAAAACCACATCCAAGCATTTATAGCCAAAACCCCTAAATTATATTTGAAAAACCAAAACCATGCGATAATCAAACCATGAAAACACTGTATAAAACCACGCCTTTAGTTGGAAATAACAATGAGGTAAGAGATCATGCCTTAAAAAACAAGATAATGGAGAGAAATCACCAACACTAGCCCAAAATTAATCATTAAGACTAAACCCTAGCTTTCTTTTACCTAAAAGCCTTAGAGAGAATTATTGTCTGTTCAAAAGAAGTTTCTAAGTTTTAATGAATAAAATAATAAAGCGAATAACCTTACAATAGGAATATTAGTCGTAGGGACTTATTGGGATAAGTGGGGAAATATCTAGATTGCCATTACTTAAACTCCTTAAAATCCTGCCAGGTAGGTCGACTATCCAAACAAATCATACACTCTAATACGAGTGGTAACCACCACTCGTACCCAAGGCCATCTCCCTTGGACCCAACACTATCAAAGTTACGACTCACCCCAAACCATGTTGTATCCAAGTGTACGATAAGTACCCATTATCCATCCCCTAGCAGAATAGAATCCCAAGAGGATTGAATACAACCCACAATACGAGTCTATGGTATGACTCGTACCTTAGCTCACCACTCTTGGGGAGCTACTCTTACTCGCATCCAACTTAAATTACCAAGCCTAAGATTAAATAAAGTAACTTAACAAATCGTATCCACTGATACAACTAGTACCAAAAAAGTTGTACCTCTCCAAATCCAACCCATTAACCAACAGTGGTCAGCATATCACTAACTCATACCACTCATATCCTAGTGTACGAGTCATTTCCCCTCATCGTATCCTTTCCAGAGACCAGAAATCTAGGAAATTTTCTAAGGGTGAAAAACCTAAGGTGGTTCAGCAGCTATCATCGAGAAACCTTCCAAGAACAGCCTATAATAACCAACCAAAATTAAGAAGCTTAGAATGTTGGTTGGAGTCATAGGTCTAGGACACCTTTTAACCATGACCCCCTTTTGTAGATCCACCATGATTCCTTCACTAGAAATAATATGACCTATAAAAGTTACACTATCCAACCAAAACTCACACTTTGAGAACTTGGCATACAACTATTGCTCCTTCAAGGTCTGCAACACCACACAAAGGTGATTAGAATGATCCACCTCAATCTTAGAATACACCATGATGTCATTAATGAACACAATGACCAAAAGATAAGGAAACTGCCTGAAAACCCTTTTCATCAAATCCATAAATTTCATCGAGAAATTAGTCAAATCGAATGACATAACCAAGAACTCAAACTTTCGATACCAAGTTCAAAAGATTATATTAGGGGTATCCTCCTCCCTAATGTTAACCTAATGATACCCAGACCGAAGATTTATCTTAGAAAAGGATTTCGCACTTTGCAACTGATCAAACAAGTCATCCATCCTTAAAACATGACACTTGTTCTTGACTGTTACCTTATTCAATTTCCAATAGTCAATGCATATTTGAAAGAAATAATCCTTCTGGCGCATGCATAAAACTAGTGCACCCCAAGGGGACTCTCTAGAATGGATAAAACACGTATCTAAAAGATCCTTACGTTGCTTCATAAATTTCCTCAACTCAGTCAAAGCTATTCTTTATGGAGGAAAAGATATTGGAAGAGTTTAATCTCCCTAACTGGAGAAACACTAGTAATATCATCCAAAAAGACCTTAGGGACTCATTTACCATCGAGACTGAATGTAAGAAAAACCCTTTTGAGTTAGAATCTTTAACCTAGAGCAGATAATAAAGACACTATTAAGAGATTAACCACTGAGCTCAAAGATAAGAAATAACCCCCCCCCCCCCCAAGAGCTAGAGAACCACATTCCCACTCAATAATCAATTCACCAGGAAACCTAAAGACAACTTATGGATCCAACAATCTAAGGACACCTAACAAGAGTGAAACCAATCAATCCCCTAAACAACATCAAAATCCATCATATAAAGTTCAAATAAATCCACCAAAGTCTGCCTACTACCAATAGATATCGCGCACCCCCTATAGACTATATTAGTAATCACATAGTCACCTACCGGGGTAGAAACATAAAAAGAATCTAAAATAACATTGGGATAAAAACCAAAATACATAACCACAAATGGGGTAACATAAGACAGAGTGGACCCCAGATCAAACAAACAAAATATGTCATGAGAAAAGAATTGTAACGTACCAGACATGACATCAAGTAATACCTCATATTCCTAACGAGTACCAAGAGCATATAACTCATTCTAACCTGCACTGATACTAGAAGAAAAAACAAATGCATATGTAGTATGCAAAAGCAAAAAATAAAGAAACTGAAGCCTTACTTTCTCCTAAAGAACCCTTACCAACTGGACAATTTCTATGCATATGGAATGGCTGTCCATATTTGAAAAAGCTATCCCTTACTTCATCATTGAAACCCTTGTACAACCTACCACACAACTACAAAGAGGCCAGATGAAACTGATTGAGCCTCATTTGCCTGAGATTGGGCACCCTGTGCCCAGGAATTATCGCTACCTTACTGACGCGTATCATTGGACTATTTCTGGTAAGGAAAACTAGCTATAAAAAGAGAACTAGAACTCTCTTACTTTTTCTTTAGTCATTTACTGCCATCCCGACCACCTTATTATTGAGAACCACCTTATTCAGATGACCTGAACTTCTTACCCTGCCTTTCCCTAAAATAACCTATTTTCTTTTTTATTGCTCCACCTATAACATATCAACAATCTACCTTGAAATATCTATCTTCTTGATTAATAATGTAGTCTTGGTTTTAAGGATCATCTTCTGAGACAGTCTTGAAATGAACTTTCTTATCTTTGTCCGTATGCCAGACATTATATACAGAGCATACCTTGATAACTAATGGAACTTCAAGCCATATTCCTTAGCAGATATTTTTCCCTTACCTTAAATTAACAAACTCCTCCTCTTTTGCTTCCCTTAACTGTAGAGGAAAGAAGCGGTCTAGAAAAGCATTAGAGAAAGTCTCCCACAAAATTGATTCCTCAACTTCAACACTTATCCTACCCTACTCCTCTTACCATTAGTATGCCACATCCTTAAGCTAGTAAACAACAAAATTCACCCCTTCCATATTCGTGTCCTGCATCACCTAGAAGATTTTCCTTATTTATCTACTAAACCTTGATGATCTTCCTCTATATTTACACCGGTAAACATAGGAGGATTCATCTCTATAAATTGGCCAACACTTGTGGCCACTTCAGATGGAACACCAGATACATCCTTCTAAGCCTGAGCAGCAACCAACTGAGCAATAATATAAATCAATTGGTGAAATTACATATTAGTCACCTCACCCTGAGGAGGACTAGTAGCAACTAGTGGAACTTTAGATATATTAGGGGCTAGAACCCTTGACCGAGTAAGGATCCACTGAGTAGTATGTTTCCCTTCAACATTGCCCCCAATTGGGACAAAAAAGTTACCTTGGGTCTCAGACATGATCTGAAAACCAAACAAACCAAGAGTAGAAAGGACCTTAGACCCTACAGCTTTAAAATAGAATACAAAGAAAGTGAAAAATTGTTAAATGCCTTATAGCCTCTCCCTTATGAGTATGGCGCACTACAAAACCTTAAAAGAGACTCTACTTAACATATTTTTGTGGACTCCCAATTTACCATGAACAAAAAACAATAATACCAACTTGACATGACCCAACTAGGAGCCTTGTTGTAATGGGCATCTCAAGACAAACCTGAATTAGAGATGGCCCTCGATACCACCCAACCATCCAACATATACACCGAGTAGGATAAATTTTGAACATATAACAATATAGCATGTAATTGCACAAATTCAGACTCTATGATAGGTATATAATCGAGACTGACCCAAATGAGTCCAACATCCAGAGCCCAATTGTTAACCATAACCAAACCAAAACCATAAGCCAAAACCAAACCATAACCAAACAAAGTTCCATAACATAATATAAAAGGATAAAACAGTGAGAAATTTATTCCAACTATATCATCCCTAATACCAATACCAATACTAAGGATGACATAAATATCGACCCCACCCATATCAACCCATAGTAATTCCATAAAATCCTCTAAATAAAGGAAAACCAATATTCAGTTGGGACATATCCCCAACATTAGCCAAAACCAATATCCATGAAATATCCAAAGTATGTAAAAACATCCATGAACATGAAATAAAGCCTTTTAGAAAATAGAAGCTCATCACTTTAATCCAACTAAACTGATCCCAAAATTTGATCACTAAGCAAGAGGAGTAGAATGGCCATTTCCTACATTTCATGGGGATACAATCACCTGAGAACGGGTTAGTGGGTGAACGCTAACAAGTACTTAAGATAAGGATAAAATAGTTTCATGCAGTAAAACCAAGTAAACCAACCATATGCATACAAACCATACATATATATACATAACTATGTCGGGAAATGGGAACAGGGTTTTGCATGCCTTTAAAACCATTAACCTGGGTATGTTTAGCTTAACATACTAGAACCACCCATAGGCTATATAGGTCAAGTGTAACCTTGTAAATGTACTCTAATATGTGTAGCCACACAAACTTGAAATACCATAAGAGTAGGGGATTCCTAAGTACCCTTCGCTCTTCATAACACATATGTAGAATGTACTTAGAGGATTCCCATATATCTTATAGTATCATATATGGTCTCCATAAGCAACCCCTCATGTTGAAAAACATGTGTTTCAAGTGTCTATCCATTAGACTCACACATTCACGGTTAGCTATCACACCCTGCTATTATTGCCCAATTAAAACCATTTTCGACCAACCAAACCATATTTAATTATTATTAAACAAGGCTATGAGTAGTGGTGTCATCATACCAACTATAGCTTGCAGAAAATGTCCTTAGACAACCTTTGAATATGAAGGGATTCCCATGTACCCATTGATTGCATTTATCAAGTTAACTAGGAGGATTCCTATATACCTCACAAGTGTTCCATTATTAAGTTTGCTTGGGGGAATCTATGTACCCTACATGGAAGTTTAATTAACCATAACCATGCCAGAAAAACTTACCATTTAACCATTCTAAGCTATTTAAATAATTTATACCATTTAGCATTCCATTACTAAACCATAACATGCAATAGTTCTATTAAAATTTCAATAATATAGTAAAAGTACTATCATAGGCATTTTATCAAACATGTTGGGGGCATAGTGTTTCCAAAACCAAGTCTAATTACCAATTAACCATTTCCATGCAACCAATTATCTAAACCACCATTAAAATATGTGAAAACCATAATCAAGTATTTAATACAAAAACCATAACATATATTTGAAAACCCCAAAATTATACAATAATCATGCCATGAAAACACTGTACAAATCATGCCCTTAGTTGGAACTAACAATGAGGGAGAAGTATATTGCCTTAGATGATGAAGATGGTGGAGAGAAATCATACAATCAAGCCCTAAATTAACCTCCTTAGTGAAACCCTATCCATTCTTTACCCAAGAGCCTTAGAGAGAATTATAGAGTGTTTAAGAGAGTTTTTTAAGTGTTTAATTATTTAATAATAGGCTAAATAACCTCCCAAGTGTTTTAGAAGTCATGGGGCCATAATAGGTTAAGTGGGGAAATTTCCATATTGCCCCCACTTAAACTGCATTAAAATCCTATCATAGGGTATGACTATACCATACCGGTTATACCCTCCAATACGAGCGGTACCCACTACTCGTTCCCTAGGCCACCTTATTGGACCCAATATAGTCGAACATTTGATTTACCTAAACTATGTCGTACCCAAGCATATAACTATTACCCTTGACCCATACCACTGGCAGAGTAGAATCACAAGAGGTTTGAATACTTTCCACTATATGAGTCTATGGTACCACTCATACCCTGGCTTATGGCTCATGGTAAGCCACTCGTACTCAGATTCATATTATTTTACTTAGTCTCAAATTAAGTGAAGGAAAAACCCAAACTAAATGACCCGTTCCCAACTTTATGACTCGTACCATCCCAAGTCGTACCTATTCCAGAAACCAATCTAACTCACCAACTAAGACTGGTCAGCATAGGACCAAGGCATACCACTCGTACCCAATTATACAATTGGTACCCACCAGTTATACTTCTCTAGAACCCAGAAATTTAAAAGAAATTTTAAGCGTAAAAAACCCAGGGTATTTTACTCCCAAATATAAACTCTCTTTCTCTATAATTCTATTAAAGAAAAACCTCCCTCTTAGACCATCATCTACACACATAAGGCACTTACAAAGGCTAGGGCTTCATCAAATTTGTCTCACTTATCTACTTCTATAACTTGCAATCAAGGTAAGCTTCTAGAATCGTACTGGTATGTTATTGTTCTTTAATAAAGAAAAAGGACTTGGTACTTGAATATACTTGAAAATTTTGTAAAAAATCAATAAACTTGTAAGTAGGAGCCTAGAATAATCCAAAAAGTTGAAATTGGGGCACTGTTCTTGGATAAATAATCTTTGATCATGCCCTAAAAGGAAGTAGAAGTCGAAAAGGTTGATGAAAAACTAAATTATTTCGTGTCATACCTGTGTTTATGAACTTTATTCAAGTTATTACATGCAATTCTAGACTTCACAAGGATAAATAAATCAGAGAGTGGTGTAAACTTTGAAAATTTGAAGTTCCTTCAAAATAGTACCTGTGATGGTACCTATGAGCCTAATAGGTAGCACTTAGGAGACGTAAGTGCCTTCAGAGGTGTCAGATCTGAAGCCCTAAAACTTTAGGGCTTTGTTTGGAACCTATAAAGGTCACCTATAGGCCATAAGTGGCACCTAAGGCCCGTAAGTGGCCTTTTTAAGTACCCATCTAGCAAGTTATAATTTTTTTAAAATTTTTATTTCCCTTTTCTTTTTCAAACGCTGATAACTAATTTTTTAGGTACTGTGTTACCCAAGGAAACCATGAAGAAAGAAGTGAAATCGATGCTTAAAGACAAGTTTCCTAAGTGTAGTGGCTCAGTGAAGAACCTAGTTGACTAGGACCGACTAGTAGCCCCACACCATAGATATAGCCATCATTGTAGTAACCTTAGGTGTTCATCTCCTACAAAGGACTCAGTGGGGCACTCAACCCATATCTATACTGGTCGAGGCTCAAACAGCCATAAATGACAAGTCTCTGGGTCGAGGATGATATCAGCTAGGATTCAGTATTGCACTCTTCCCATTGTAATAAGGGAGAGCATTTATTTAAGGATGAGAAGTCAGGGTCTAGAGACAAGGTTAAGTCTGGGATAATTGTTGGTATAGTTAAAGAGCAGGCTATACAAGACCTTGAATATGACGAGGGGTCAAAGGATGAGTTTCCTTTGTCAAACTAGTAAGCATTAGTAGTACACAATCTGATGAGGGTACATATCATTCACCACATGATCCTTGGGCTCCTATTTTACCATCGTCTAACCTTGTATCTGACTATAGACATGTCTTAGTAGTACCTTTAGTTGAGATAAACTTGAGGTGGTGTAATGGGTGATTTATGAGCAACACAACTTTATTATTAAGGCGGGTCAAACTAAGAGGACTATTATTGTCGATATGAGACTTGATTTATCAGTGGTATCATCGGCACCATACCTATGAGCCACTTTTGATCCCTACAATTATGGTGGATAACTCGACTCCAGATATTTTATAGTCAGGCTGTGGCTAGGGAGTTATGTATTTTCTATGTTTCCATAGTCACTTTAGTTATATCTAGATGGGGTAGAGTCATAGATCATCCCCAGTTAGAGAATCTACTATTTAGAAGGGTTTAGTTAACACTTTGGCGGTGGCTATCCACAGAGTTCTATTTAGGCTAGAATATGCGGCTCTGGCATCAAATGATGAATGTGACCATAGGCTTAGATTTGCATAGAAAGAAACACAATGAGAGATCCTAATTATAGACAACAAAGGTTGGGTTTTTCAATGTAGATCGCCAACTTGATTTCACACTTAGTTGATGATACCCCTTGGAATAAGGGTAGGGAAAAGATTATGAAGGTAGTACTTCATTTTACCACAAAATTTTAGTGTATGGTGTTACATTTCTGATTATGTCTGACTACTACAGACAACGTGTTGACATGGGATAGAGCTGAACTAGTTGCTAGTTTGATAGTAGGATATGAGGTCAACTTTGTAGCACTTATTAGATATGAGATACATGAGCGGGCTTTCAGGGATATGTCCAATCTTTCTTTTCTTTGTCTAATCCAAAGGTTATGTGATGAGGTAGGTGTGCCTAAGATTCTAGATATTGATAAATGGTTAGAGGTGATGAGAATATTACATACTATTTCAATCAAGGATCCAATAAATTCTATACTTGTATAAAGAACTCGGGCATCTCTGACTGTGATATCAACTTATTTTATGGGGATTTTAGTTTTGGAAAAGCATGTTGATAGGATGGATATAGATATTAATGATGTGGGTGTTAATGTTTATATGGGTGAGCATAAAGATAAGCCTACAGTTGCTATAAGGGAAGAGGGGACCCCAGCTACTACTACTCCAGCCTCGACCTCCACTTCTAAGCTGTTGGGCATCTACTGTACCTCCTCGCCCCACTACTGCTGCTATAACTATAACTACAAGGGTTATCGTAGTACCCCATTTGTTCTTATAGAACCTAGTAATGCGACAGGATATGACTATTGCCTACCTTACTATTATTGAGTCAAATTTGGCATCATTATATGCACATATCTATCCTTGGGTCTGGATGACATTAAAGAGTGTTGAGACTTTGATACAGGTTACAATTTGGGCTGTGATGTTGGAGTCAGCTAGTGAGTTGCATGATTGATATATTTGAGGGGATGGTGTTATATCAGTTAAGAGAAATACAGGCTCCTGATCTAGGTGGGATGTAGGAGAAAATGTCCTTACTACGTGAAGAGGTACACTCTCTCAATTACAGAAAGATTCTATCTATTTTTTTAGTTATCCCTTTATTTACATAGCTGGTAGCTTTTCAAGACACTAGATACTTTGATCTATTTTTAGAGGAAGATATGGTCCTAGTGGTTGGGACCAGGAAAATAGAGAGGGCAATCTATAAGAGCCCTTCATTCCATTTGATCAGTTCTTTAAAAAGGCCACTCTTAATTCTAGGAAGTCCACAGTGGTGGATGAGATAATACGTCATGAGATAGTTGTGGGTTTATCATTTATTCACACCCCACCACCACTACCACCTCCACCACTTGAAATACAAAATTCCCCTTGATTTTGATTATAGTCATGCACTAAGTACAGTATGTAAAGTTTTGGTTGGGGTAAGGGTGTACCATAGTCACCATAGGTTCTTGTTGTTGTGCTTCTTTTTTGATCGATCATGGTATTATTATAGAACTGACATGGTTAGGAAAAATTATGTCTTATTGTGTTTTGTTTCATGATATTTTGTGCTGTTTTTGTTTAACTAGGAGGAAAATAAATGCCTAAGTGTAGTTGATGTATTATGTTAAAATTGTGCTTAAATGTTTTAGAAAATTGATACACCTTCAAAAAATTAAATTTAAACTATGATATATATATATATATATATGTATATAAATATAAATGAGCATTTTGAATCTCATTATGGCATTAGGATTAGAGACGTAAAATTATTGCTAGTATTTGAATGAACCATATAGATTGTGGTTTGTTATTCAAACGTGTACCATGTGTGTGTGAGATGCTTACTTAGTTCCTATTATGTGTTGAATCCATAACTTTCCTGATTAGTCTTGCCTAGGTTGTAGGATAGTCGGTTAAGAAAGGCTCATAGGTTGTTCTTAAATTAGTTTTCTTTTAGCCTAACTAACATTCCAAATTTGAATAAGTATCCCTTGATCCCTATTTTGAGCCTATATAGACTATTTTACTTGTTTCAACTTTTACTTCCCATTCTAATTATAATGAACCTATTTTGGCCCTATCCTTCTTGCATATTATGCACCTCAACTCTGCCAACTCACTTAAATTAAGGGTCTCTATCATAGAGGTGCGTGATTAAGAGTGGGTATAAAGAAGGGAGTACATAAGATAATAGGAAAGTAGGGTTGGGTGTGGTAAAAAAAAAAAAAGAAACAGAAGAGAAAAAAGAAAATCAAAAAGAAAAAGAGAAAGAATATAAGAAACCACACCCAACCTGAATAAGAAATAAAAAGGGACAAATAAGGGCAGAATAAAAGAAAAGTTGGTTGATAAGTGGACCCCTATGCAATTGTAGTACCAAGGAGTCTTAGTCACTAAATTTCTAAATGTGTCATACCAACCCCCAAACCTACATTACAAGCCGAGTAAAGTCCTAGAGAAATCTTGACCCGACTGTCTGAAAACTAAGGTAAACAAAATAACGCAAGAACATGATATTTTGTGCATATTGATGGAACTTCTATATGAGTGTAACTGTCTTATGATTATCCCCACATTAACAGAATTATTCTCCTAAGTGAGTGAGATTTTTTTATTGTTAGGGTGCATGGGTTGTGTTGTTAGTTGCTTATCTATTTGAATAGTGTAATGTGTATATATGCCTTATTATGTATTGAAATTTTATGCCATAGTTTTATTCCATTGTGTCATATTGTTGGGCTTCATTTATTCACACAGTAGGTTTTAAAAAGTTAAAATATGAGGGGGCAATGTTTTTGAGCTATATTTGATATTAACTGTCATAGGTATCTTAGGTTTCTCTTTGTTAAGCATCATTGTGGCATTTTGCTATATTTTTTTCCCTGAGGAAATACAAACATTCTAAGTTGAGGGTGTTGATCTACCATGGTTTTATGGAACTTTTGATGCTTAAATTAATAAAATATGCAAGTACTTGAGTTTATTTTGGTAGATTTAATGTGTTTTTGTGGCTAGTTTGCATGGAATTAGGTTTTGGGAGCTGAATAGAGAGAATGTGATTTTTTCTAAATATATCTTATTGAATGCAGAAAAGCCTGTACTTGAGATCGTCTTCACAGAAGAGATTAAGATTGGAAAAAGAGAATTACAATAGTAATTTGAGGCTATCAAACCTCATCTAATAACTTGAGACCCACAAGGTAATAGTTAAACTGGGATTAAGGACAAGGGTTAGTAAGGCAACACCTTAGACACTCACACGATAAAGGTTGAGATTTGTTAAAGCATTCACAAAATGGTTGATAATACCTATCTTGTTAGATTCTGCTTGTGTGGCGGTGAGATAGTTGAATTGAGCATGAGAAACCTATGGAGTTTGGAATCAGGGGAAAAATATCCTAGTGTTCATCTTAGATTGTTCACAACCAAAAACATTCACAACTTGTTAATTTTTATTGTTTACTATAAGTTCCCCATTTACTTTCCTAAATTTCCGACACTGTAGCAAATTCGAAAGACAGATTTGACCTATTACTTGAGGGATCAACCCCAACCTAGTTGGGTTACTATAATTTGACATCAACCATATTGTTTCTTCTTGGAAGGTATTGTTTAGGTGACATCACTTTGCGGATGTATATTTATAAGATAGCATGTTAGATATAGTTGTGACTAATGAACCTGCAGTATAAGGATGCGATGTGACTCAGTGGATTGTAATGGTTATGCCAGATATATTACTGGTCTCAAGGCTTTGATTATGATATTGGTTGGATTCCTGGAAGTATTCTATCCTTGTAAAGGAAGTAGGTGTAGTGTATAGAAATATTGGTGCTTATAATTGTATTGTTTGGATACTAGTGATGGAATTCATAGACTAGGTATATTCATGATCACTTAAATAGTAAATTGTATGATTCAAACAAAAATTATGACTTAACAAATCTTTTCCTAAAATGGAATTTATTCCCACTTTTCACCTTTATAACAAATTTCTTCATAATGAGAATTATACCATCTTATGAATAACTTATAAACCTTTAAGACTAAATAATGATGTTTTAGAGGTTTTACTGTGATAGATTTTAGTCCACAATTTTGCTACTACTATTTACCTTGATCGAGAGAAATTTTGACCCTTTCCACACTTGTATTGCTATTTAGTCCCATAATTTACCCTATGAAATGGATTTACAAAGTTACACTCTTGTAACCATGATTCTAGTATGATTATTTTATATGTATATGTATATATATATATATATGGTAATGGACAAAGTGGATTAATGATGATGATGGTTATAAAAATTCCTAGATTGGGACAAGGCCAGTGTATATGGGTACTCTCGAACCCCCTATGGGCCCCTTCATTCGTGAGCCATTGTCCTTAAAAAGAGATCCTTTCATAGGTATTCCCTTTGCGACCCGTCAAGATGGAGAAGGTGCATACACTGGCTTACATTATGGTACCTTGATTGGTTATGGTATTATGGACCTACTTGGTATTCATTCTTACAGGCGCATTGTCTATCACCTGTATGCCCTATATCTATCATCTTTATAGGGGGTTGCATAGGTATAGGTATGAGTACTACTTGTAGTATATTTTTTGGCTCTTTCATCTATCAGCATTAGGCAGGGTTGCATAAGTATAGGCTATGACTATTATTTATGTAGTGTTGATTGAACGTTTCAAGGCTATGACAATAGTGGTTTATGAAAGGCCCAATTAGGTATTATTTGTTTGAACTAGTGGGTTAATTTACATTGTTATTATTATTATTATGGTTAGGTTGTGATAGGTTGGTTGTTGGATTGGTATGTAGATTTGAGGTAAGATTTAGATTACTTTCTTTTATTGTTATTTTATTATGGGTAATTATATCTTGTTAGATATATGGATTAGAGTCCCTGAATATTTCTGCATTGGTTCCTACTATGCTTAGGAGGCCTTGATATACTAGTGTGAATATATAGGTTGTACCTTTGAGTTATCCTTTTTATGGTATATATATTCGTATATCTATGTATGTGTACTTAAGGTAGTACCGTATATCCCTTTCTTCTTTCCTGTATTCATGTTTTATAACCATTTCTTGGTCTTATATATTACTACATATATACTTTTTTTTGCTCTTTTTTTGTATATTGTCCAGTGATATAAGATATAAGATCTTAATACCTGGATTATGGTTGGAATAGGCTAGTTTACCCATATTATCTCTTTAGCTTTGCAACTATAGCTTTACTGGATATTTGAACATAGTTATATTTTTTTGTCATGTTATGTATATTTGCATTATCTTTGGATCTTAGTTGCCAATTGCATATCGAGTACCATGTATTTTGTAATCATACTACACTTGTGCAGCCTGCAAAAATAATAATACAGTTTCTCACCATTATTATGTGCATCATGCAAAGCAGCTATGGTTAAGAGACATAGAGTGAGCTCCTGCCATTCGTAATATTACTATTCTCTCTCTTATGTACTAGAATAGTCTCTATCTTGTATTCAGAGATGGGTTGTATCAGTGTATTAAATTAGTACTTAATTTTTTAGTCTTGTTACATTGGAGGATCTTGTACGGATTCCACCAGGTTTTGGAACTATTTTATGTATTTCAGTCTTTTGTTATATTTAGTTTGCATTTTTCCTTTTCTCTTGGTAGTCCATTACGAATAGTTTCGGACTGCAGATTGGCTTTCCTATGGGTGGGTTATAGTAGGTATAATTATGGCTTGAGAAATTAGGTCGTGACATCAATTGTAGACTCACCACAACTTGAGCTAAAACCTTTACCAATGCACCTTCACTATGTTTTCTTGGGGGAAGGTAACATGTTACCTATTATTATTTGGGATATTTTTTATCATGGCAAGTTGAAATTATAAAGTCGGTTGTGAAAATATATATTTGGGCCATTAGGTGGACTATGACATAAATTATTGGGATTACTCCCAATATTTCTACTCACGTGATAAAGTTGGAGCCCGATAGTATAATGAGTATTAAACATCAACAAACATTAAATCATCCCATGTAATAGGTTTTTATAAAAAATATAATCAAGTGGTTAGATGCGGGCATCGTATATTTGATCTCAAATAGCACATAGGTAAGTCAGTTTAATGCGTCCCAACAAAGGTAGGAGTCATTTTGGCTCCTAACAAAAATAATGACCTTTTTCCCATGAGATCGGTGACAGGGTAAAGAGTATGTAGGGATTATTGGAAATTGAACTCTTGGATGGTCTAAGACAACTTTCTTATATCATTTATGGATCAAATGCTTGATTGATGGGGGAGAGGTTTGTATTATTTATTTTATGGGTACTCAAATTATGACAAAATTTGTATCACACCTAAGGATAAAGATAAAAATACCCATCACATGCCTATATGGCAGTTTTTCCTCCAAGTTCATGCTATTTAAGTTATGCAATACTGCTTTTTAAAGGTGTATGCTATCTATCTTCTCGGATATGGTGAAGGATACTACAGAGATTTTCCTTGATGATTTTTGTATTATAGATGAAAAATTTTAATCTTGTCTCAAAAACTTGGGAAAAGTACTCAAACATTGTGTTATAATGTATCTTGTGTTGAATTAGGAGAAGTGCCATTATATTTTAAAGGAGTATATTGTGCATGGGCATAAAATTTTTGGTCAAGTAATTCATATTGACAAAACAAACGTTAAAGTGATTTCCAAGTTACCTTCTCCTATCTCTATGAAAGATGTTCAAAGATTTCTTCGGCACATCAATTTCTATAGAAGATTTTAATAAGGATTTCTGTAAGATTTCTCAACAAATATATAAGATTCTTAAGAAGGAAACAAAATTGAGTTTCATAGCAATTACAGAATTTGACAGCCTCTAAGAAAACCTCATGGCGGCTCCTATCATTGTGGCGAAAAATTGGTCACAAACTTTTGAATTGAAGTGTGATGCAAGTATCTTGGCATTGGAAATAGCATTATGACAAATAAAGGACAAGCTTTTTCATCCCATGTACTGAGTTGGCAAGTCCTTGAATGATGTACAACAAAATTATATGGTTATGGAGCAAGAGTTACATTCCATAGTCTATGATTTTATGAAATTTAATGCCTACTTGTTCGGCATGAAAACCATTGTTTGTCCATCACACAGCCCTTAGGTACTTGATACCTAAAAAGGAGGCCAAACCTTAGTTGAATAGGTATATCTTGACACTTCAAAGTTCAATTTTGAATTTATGAATTGGAAAAAATATGAAAACATAGTAGGGAACCACCTATTCTTCCTTGAGTCAAATAAAGAAAAGTGGGTTAAAATTGAGATTAATGACACATTTTTTAATAAGTTTGTTATGGCTATCAAGGGGAGTGTGCTACAATGGTATGCCTATTTTGAAAATTATGCTATGAGTGGGTTGCTCCCAGATGATATGAACTATTACAAAATGAAGAATTTCCTTCATGATGTGAAAAGGAATTATTGGGATGAACCATCAATCACACCTCACCACTAGGAGCTCAAACCTTCCTCTTAGGTGGACCAAAGCACACACTTCCTCAAGTTCACCTTTCTTGCCAAATTTCCCAATACAAGTGAAAACCAATTTCAATTGCATTCAAGGAGCTAATTTTGGGTTTGATAGTTAAACTACTAGACTAAATCTACTAGCTAAGATTAATATTCAACGTCATTCAAAAACTAATGAAAAGAGTGAAAAAATTGTCTATTTGTACTATTACATGTCAAATGACAAAACTACCCTTGATGAACTAAAAGAAAGGGCGCCCCTTAAGTGTTCGATTATAAAGTGGAAAGTTCGCCTTACCCCTTGTAGAATATAGAATCTTCAAGTCCCTTCTTCATAAATCAAATCATTCCCTCCCATGGACGAATCTACAACACCTTCACAAACATTCAAGTGCATGAACAAAGCTTGAAAATGTTGAAATTCCTTGGGTTGGATCCTTGTGAAAGACTTGAGGGCTTGATTCTTGCATCATCCTCTCCATCTAGAAGAGAGTATTTCCTCAAATATGTGGGTTCATAAACATCAAGCAAGGCTACGGAGGAAAGGTCACAAATATTGAATGTATTGTACACTTGGTAATCTGAATGTAGATCAACTTCGTAAGCATTATAATTGATCCTTTAGGGCACTTGGAATACTCCATCACCCCGTGACATGAGTTTGGTATTCTTTTGACTTGGAAACAGATCCTTTCTTAGGTGTACCCACACCTAATTTCCAAGTTCAAGTACCAACTCCGTTCTCCCTTTGTTTTCCTTTTGAGCAACATTTTGGTTCTTCTTTTCAAGTATGATCCGCACCTTCTCATGGAGTTTTCTCATTTTATTGGCTACTTTGCATCCATATAAGCTAATCAAAAGTTCACAAGGCAAAGGAGTTAAATCAAAAGGGGTAAGGGGGTTCATGCCATAGACACACTCAAATGGAGTTATTCCCGTACTTGAGTGAACCACTCTATTGTATGAAAATTCTACAAAAGGTAGGTGGTCCTCCCATGAAATCAATATATCTTTAACCATAGTCTGTAGCATAGAACCCAAGGTCCTATTTACTACTTTTGTTTGGCCATCGGTTTGTAGGTGGAAAGAGGTTGAGAAAAGCAACTTCCTACCAAGCCTACCCCGCATGGACTTCCAAAAGATGCTTAGGAACTTTGAGTCACTATCACTCACTATAGTCTTTGGGATACCATATATCTTTACAACATGTTCAACAAATAAAGAAGCTACACTAGGGGCATCCTCGATTTTGGCACAAGGAATGAAGTGAGCAATTTTGGAGAATCTATCAACGACAACAAAAATGCTATCTCGACCTTTTCTTGTCCTTAGTATCCCCAAAACAAAGTCCATGGAGATATATAACCAAGGTCTAATGGGATTTGGAAGTGTGGTGTACAATCCTTGAGGTAGGAGGCAATATTTTGCACTCTGGCTATCCATACATTGGCCTCAAACCTTAGCAACATCTTTGCGCATTTTTGGCCAATAGAATTTTTCCTCTAAGATATTGAGGATCTTATCAACCCGAAAATGTCCCATGAGGCCTCCATTGTGCATCTCCATTACAAAAAATTCCCTCCATGAACTATAAGGAACACACAATCTCCTCCCTTTGAACAAATAACCATCAAACCGAGAGTAGGAGGAATTGCCATTCTCCTTGAGCCATCGGTCCCTTCCCCAGTCTTTACATTCCCTATAAATCAGAGAAAAGGTAGGTTCCACGGGATACATCTGCAAGCTCTCAAATCCCATCAACTTCGAAGATAAAGTAGCAACAAACACATGCTTTCAAGATAACGCATCGGCTATCATATTTTCCTTCCCCCTTTTGTAATGGATTATGTAAGGGAAAGTCTTGATGAATTCAATCCACTTAGCATGATGCCTATTCAACTTGTCTAGGATCATAATGTGTTTCAATGATTCATGATCCATTCGTATCCCAAACTCCTTAGTCCATAAATAATGTTACCAATTACCCAAGGCTCTAACAAGAGCATACAACTCCAAATCATAAGTCGAATAATTAAGAGTTGACCCTTTGATCTTTTCACTAAAATAAGCAACGGGCTTACCTTATTGCATCAAAAAAACTCCAATACTAACTTTACTTGCATCACATTCAACCTCAAAGGTTTTATCAAAATCGGGCAGTTGTAACAAGGCAGAAATGAGCAATTCAAGGTCTCAAAAGCCTTAGCTTGCTCTTCACACTACTTAAAGGGTTGGTCCTTTCTAATAACTTTAGTCAAGGGGGTTGCTATGGAGATAAGACCTTTGACAAACCTCCTATAAAAGCTCGCCAACCCATGAAAACTTTGGATTTCTCTAATAGTCTTAAGGGTCAGCTAACTTCATATAGAGTCTATCTTGGATTCGTCCACTTTCATACCCCTGGAGCTAACAACAAAACCCAAAAAGACCACTTTATCAACACCAAAAGAACACTTCTTCATGTTGTCATACAACTTATCCCTTTGGAGAACATCAAACACACATCTTAAATAATTCACATGTTCATCAATAGACTTAGTACATACCAAAACATCATCAAAGTAAATAACCACAAATTTCTCAATATAAGGCTTCATCATATGATTTATTATCCTCAAAAAGGTTCTAGGAGCATTTGTAAGTCCCAAGGTCTTTACCAGCCACTCATATAGACCAAATTTGGTCTTGAATGCGGTCTTTCACTCATCACCGAGTTGCATACGAATCTGGGGGTAGCTACTCCAAAGATCGACTTTAGAAAATAGACAAGAACCATGAAGATCATCTAACATATCATATAGCATAGAGATAGGATGACGATACCTTATAGTGATTTTATTGATGGCTCTACAATCAACACACATGCAAGTTCCATCTTTCTTTGGTACCAAAAGCACCGGGACAACACATGGGCTCATACTTTCTTTGATGTATCCTTTGTTGAGAAGTTCCTCAACTTGTCTCTCAATATCCTTTGTGTCCATGGGATTGCTTCTATAAGCCGACTTGTTTGGAAGTTATGAACCCGACACCAAATTAATTTGGTGCTCAATTCCCCGGATTGGGGGAAACCCTTGTGATAATTCTTGTGGGAATACATCATCAAACTCCTGCAAGACAAGTGAAATATAAGGGGGGAAAGAATAAGAAGTTGTAGAAAAAGAAAAAGAAGAAGAAGAAGTGTTAGTGTGAAAATCATGAGCTAGGAGGAGCATAGGAGTGTCCATGTCTTATTCCTTGAACAAATCCTTCCTCCTAGCTAACATAACCAGTGGTCCTTTACCATTTGACCCCTTAGAATCTGAAAATTCCCCTTTATAAGTGGTAGAACCCGAAGCCTCCCCTTTTTTCTTCTTCTCGGATTCAAGTCTAGGCCTTTCTTTCTCTTTCAACTCTCTTAATCTTTTGTGCAATTCATTCACTTGGGATGGTGAAAGTGGGTGTAATGTGAACTTCTTCCCACCATGCATAAGTAAATATGTGTTCAACCTCCCATCATTCTTGGTGGACTTTTCATATTTCCATGGCCTCCCAAGCAACAAATGACATGCTTGCATTGGAATGACATCACAACAAACTTTGTCTTGGTAGTTTCCCACCCAGAATTTGATCATGCATTTTCTTGTCACGTTTATTTCTCCATTCATTAAGCCATTGTAACTTGTAGGGATTAGTACGAGGGTTAGTTGGAAACTTAAAGAAATCCACTATTGTAGAACTAGCAACGTTTGTACAACTTCCACTATCAATCACTAAAGTGCACACCCCTCCATTAATCAAGCACTTAGTATGGAAAAAATTCTGTCTTTGGCTCAGATCCTTAAGTTCTTTGCTCACCATAGCCCTCCTCACTACAAAATTATAAATTTAACACTCTCCATCTTGTGGCCGAGTGTTTTCTTTCTCATAATCACCATTTGTAGCCTTGGGTTCACCATCACAAAGCTCTCCATCTTGTAAACCAACCTCATCAACCTCGGATTCAAGCTCTAGTTTTTCACCTAGGTAATATAACCTACCTTCACTTACGATCACATTTCTATGAGTGGCACACTCACTTGCCCGATGACCCTATCCTTGACGCTTGAAACATTAAAGACCTTTCAGATTAGGAGTAGGAAGTTTGTTACCTTCGGCTCTTGTAGGATATCTTTGCACTTGCTTGACCTCGGATTGCTTGAAAAAACTAGATGGATCCTTTCCTTTACACAAAACCGAGACCCCTTGAATTGTACCCTTGGAGTTGACCCAACCCGAAGTAGAGATTTGAGGCTTTGGATTGTACCTTTCTTTGTTCTCTTTTTCAATTTCCATAGCCGCTTGAAAGACTTCAACCACATTTTCAAACTTAATAAGAGTCATTTGATAAGAGATGTCTTTGCTCGAACCTACCTTGAAACGAATAATGTCATATATGACTTCTTTACCTCGATGATCAAGTTTCACGATGAGTTATTGGAATTCATCATAGTATGCCATGACACTCTTACTTCCTTGCCTCAAGTTGTAGAGTTTGGAGAGGAGCTCATGCCTATATTTTTCTGGGACATACATCTCTCTCATTATTCATTTCAAGTCTTCCTAAGGAGGTGGTTGATCACCAATCAAAACATTTCCGAACCTCTTAGTGTAATCCCACCACGTATTAGAATAAACTTCGAAATGAGTAATGGAATAGGAACTCTTTTTCTCTTCGGATAAGTCATTGACTTGGAATAACATCTCATAAGACGATTCCCAACCAAGATACAACTCGGGGTAACTCTCTCCCTTGAAGGTTGGAATGCCTACCTTGATAGAATTTATACCAACATCTCAGTTTCTTTGATGATCAACATGGCCTTGTATTGCCTCATTCCCTTGGAATCTACCACTATAAGGTCTCCTTTGGTCATACCTTTCCCTTTCTTCTTAATCAAACCAATAACCATCAGGAGGAACATCATAGCCTTTTTTCTCCCCTCTACCATAATCCTCAACATGGATAGGGAAGATTCGATTTTGGGGTCTAAGTTGAGGGTTATAAGGCCTTTGATTATTTGGGACTTGGATTTAAGGCATTAGAGGTGGTGGGGGATTTGGTATTTGGTTCATTGGGTTAGGTATTTGGTAGTTGGGCTTTTGTGTAGGTGTTTTCTTTAATGGAAGGTTTGGTATTTGGTCAAAGGGATTGGGCATTTGGGCATTTGGATTTGGTGGAGTATTTTGGGTTCCAAGTCCTTTTTATTGGACTTGGTTCATTTGGGGAAGTAGAGGTCTCGACAAGTTTTGGTTAGGAGGTATTTGGGCTTAGTTTTGTGGGGGTTGATGAGGGTAAAGCATTTTTTAGAGGGTTTTGGGTTTTATAGTCATGGAAGAGTTATTGGATTGTACACTAGCGGATACATGGTAGGGATTAGAAGTAGAAGGTCATGAGTTTCTCCTACTTTCAACACAATCAAGCCTTCCACTAAAAGTGGACATTTCACCCTTCATAGTCATTATTTCACTCTTCAGAGAGTCCATATCACTCTTCATGTAACTCCTAATAGCATCCATATCACCCTTCATTTCTTGGCCAAGGGCTTTAAGCCAAGCCATTAAGGTCCTCACAACATCATTCCCAAGTGTAACATTGGAACTCTCGGGTTCCATGGTCAAGGCACCTATCAAACAAACAAATAACCTACAAAATGAACAAACACGTTAGTTCAAATAAAGCCTCACTTCACTCACACTCAACCTCAACTCACACTTGGCCCCACAAGTGTTGGATAATTGGCAATACTTGCTAAATTACTCAAGGGGTGAGAAGCATTAGTCCGAAATCAATCTTTTTTTGAAATGACTCAAATAAAGTGATGTACGAACTTGAACCAACAAAACACTATGCATTTAAAAATGAGAAAATCACACTAAAAACTGAAGGCACGAATTAAAAAATCTCCAGAGTAATGACCAATCTAGTCGGAACTTACTAGCTTTCCAATTAGTGTTTTCAATTAGCTTAAAAGAAACTAGAATAAAAAAGGTGAAACTAAGAAATCTAATTTTAGAGATTAATTTGGTTGATTACTAGTGATGATAAGGCACAACATGGTTGGTTGTCACTTTTTAAAATTTTCAATTTCCCAAAACTTTATTTCGGCTAAGTAACACCATGGGGAAGAAGATCTCAGATTTGGAGGGGGTAAAGAGGAAATTTAGAGTCTTTTCAAGTTTCAAATTGAAATTGAAATGAAATGGTCACCCCCCCCCCTCCCTTGTACTTGCAATTGTACTTTGTTATCCCCTTGTCCCTTCTTCCTTTTTGGAAGAGTTGAATATTTTTGGAATATGCTTTTGGACTAACAACTTTTTCACTCTCTTTCTTCACTCTTTTGGATCAAACAAACACCTTTGAATATTCTTCTTCACTAAGATATGAAAGTGATGGATAAACAAGATGACTATTCAAGTGTTGACCAAGTTTGACCAACAAGCAAATGAAGCCTAATGTTCATTTTTCTTTTAGATCTAGGGTCCTTAGGCCAAAACAAAATTAAACAACTAAAAACCAGCCAAAAAACACGTCCAAATCACAAGGCCAATTTCGAATCTTGCTCAAAAAGCTTCAAAACACCATAGCCATGGTGGATCTTAGCTCAAAATCAACGAAACTTCACTCTAAAAGTAGATATGGACTCCTTAGGTACTAGAGAGCAAGTATCTAGTACAAGAAACTTCAAAGACAAAGTAAAAACATGTAGATCTAAGATTGTATGTTCGGATCTAACATAACACAAGACTACACACCATTTTTTTGTGATTTTCTATGACTTTTGACTCTTTTTTGGGAGTTTTCTTAATAATGACACTAAAACCGAGATTTAAAGATGTGGGAACACCCCTAAACAAGGCTCCAATACAAAATGATAGCTTAAAAGACCAACACTCAAAAATGGACACAAGAAGCAAAAATCAACAACCACACAAAGGGAAAACAACACACATAGAAGAAGAGATTAAAAAGAATGCTAGAAAATAAAGATAGGTAGAAAGACCCTTACACCTATTAAGTGATTAACAAAAGATGGTGTATCAAACCATCAATCACACCTTACCAATAGAATCTCAAACCTTTCTCCTAGGTAGACCAAAGGACTCACACTTTCTCAAGTTCACCTTTCTTGCCAAATTTCCCAATACATGTGAAAACCAATTTCAATTGCATTCAAGAAGCTAATTTCAAGTTTGAGAGCTAAAGTACAAGACTAAAGCTACTATCTAAGAGTAATATTCAATGTCATTCAAAAACTAATGAAAAAAGTAAAGAAATTGTCTATTTATACTATTGCATGCCAATTGACAAAACTACCCTTAATGAACTAAAAGAAAAGGCGCCGCTTGAGTGTTAGATTATAAAGTGGAAATTCCATCTTACCCCTTATAGAATATAGACTCTTCAAGTCCCTTCTCCACAAATCAAAGCATTCTCTCCCTTGGCCGAATCTATAACACCTTCACAAACATTCAAGTGCATGAACAAACTTGAAGTTGTTGAAGTTCCTTGGCTTGGCTCCTTGTGAAAGGCCTTGAGGGTATGATACTTGCATCAAAGAGTTTAAGTGAAGATGTGTCAGATTTTTTAAAGACAAATCGGGTACATGTATTAAATGGGATGTTAAGTTGGATGGTTAAGTTGGTTGGTTGGTTATTAAAAGTGATGCTTATGTGGCTTGGCCATATGGTAATTTTTTTCACATTATGTGATAGGTAACACTCCATTAAATTAGGGGTATTTGTGAGCTAAAAAACAAAATAGAGGGGTATTTTTTAGCCAAAAAAAATAAAAGGGTATTTTTTCTCCACTTTGAATATTTTAGTGGTAGTTTGGGCCTTTTTTTATTAATAGGGTACTGACATAGACAGAGCATGTGGCAATATTTTTCCACGTGGTGTGAATGGTGCTGCTCTATTAAAGTGGGAGATATTTTTGAGCTAAAAAATAAACAAAGGAGTATTTTTGAGCCAAAAATTAGGCGGAGGGGGTAGCTATGTTTTAGCCAAAAATATTGAGGATATTTTTGCTCTATTTTTAATAGTTCAGCGGTCATTTTGTCCCTTATCCACTTTTAGAATAGCTTAAGATTTTATTTTTGACTTATGCAAAAAAAATTAGAATCATTGAAAGTGATTTGAACAGGTTGGGTGCCAAAAATTTAATTTGAATGAAGTTTTGGGTTGTACTACCTTTAAAATAGGAATTGAGACACTGTTTGCGAGTGCTTAAAATGGAAAAATTAGTGGCATATCAAGAACTTGGAAGTGATAATAGATAAAATCAATAATAGCTAGGGGTGTGCTGGAGCAAGGATGTCGCCTAGGCGATAGTTTGACTACTTAGGTGGTCTCACTTGAGAGGCTCATTTTTTTGTTAAGTTATGTGCCCCAAAATAATGAGAACTGTTAAGGCGGGTAATTTTTTCACCCTGGAGAAGTTTCTTGGGCGAATATCTTTCCTCCTAGGTGGGAGTCGGTCAACATTTCAATATTCGAAAAGGATAAAAATCCGTCCACTTCACTCTTTTATCCTTCACCCAAATTTTACCTTCTTCCCCATTCCCCCAAATTTTCATTATTAATTCAACCTTTTTACTTACCACATACTACATATAACCTATAAACGCTGCATTTCCCCTTAATAACGTAAATAAATATCTCAAAGAGAAATAGAGGGCGGGAATGACCATTTTAATTTTCTCTGATTTGAGGTATATTGTCTCTAATTCTCTCCTCTTTTATTAGACATTCAAGATAAAAATGTTTCTACATCTCAACAGATTATGTTGTTCACTATGAATAGCTTGAAAAATTTATGATGAGGTGGTCTTTTCTATGTTAATTAGTTTTATATTAAAACCTTATTTTTGATAGATCTATAATTTGAAGACATGTGAACTTGTGTGCTTGTTATGTGATAAAAAATTTGAAAGTCTTGAGTACATATTTTGAAAAAAAATATGTTTTCATATATATTTAAAATCACAATTTGGGGGTGTTGATCAAGAAAATGATATTTTCTAGGCAGTGATTTGTCCACCTTAGCGACATCACTTCTGTGATGTTTCTTCTAATTAAGTAGAGTTTTGACCCTGCTGACCATCCATTAAAATAATATTGTTATTTCTAAAGTGATGTTTCCAGATCAATGATTTCCACTCAGTTGATGGTTCTGGTAATATGCCTAGTCGCTAAGGTGATCCTTTTTCTGCTAAGTCAACCACTCCTAGGAAACAAAAGTTCCACCTAAGCGATCATTGGTAAAATATCTACAAAATAGTATGCTTGCATTTTATACTTCTTGAGACATTTTGGTTTGAACTTTTGTATTACACAGAGTGTTTTTAGTTACATAACATGTATTCAATTGTCTTCTAACTTTGTTTTACATTTATAGGCACTTTGATGGAAATTTGGGATTGGTTGATGAGATTGTTGGAGATTTAGGATTGAATAATGAGATTAGAGGAGAGACTAAGGATCAGCAATATGACATATACCAATTCATGTTCCTTGAATATAGATGTGATACTAAAATAATTTTCTAAAGAAAAAGTTGAAGTAAAAAAAGAATAAAGAAGATCAGTTGGCTAAAACGCTCCCAGATTTCTATGGGAGGATGGAAACCTAAGGTTATATATGCTTTTTACTACCTTATGCAAAACCAATAAAGAAGAGGTATGGAAAATTTATGCTAATCTCAAGTGCACCATCTTTAATGACCCCCATCTTATAATAAGGGGCAATATAATGCAATTTGGTATAGATCAAATAATTGATGTTTATGTTCTCCCAAACCATCCAATTGAGCCAATGGCAAGCCAAGTCTAAGATTTTATTTAGGTAGGTAGCTTCAAAATTTAATCCTCTAGTGAAAATGTTGACTTGCTCAATGTAATGACCAAATATTTAGTGATTTATGTGAATTTTTCATTTCTATGTAATTTAACCATTTTACCCCTCCCAGTGGTTGCATTATGGTATTTCTAATGTGCGTGGGTGATTGGCACAGTTCCTAATTCATTTTACCATGAATTGTGCGAGATTGTTGTTTTTGGTAGTTATAAAGGCTTTATAGCTCTCTTTGATCAACGTTAATTTATTTGGGCACTGAATAGTAAAATGGACTATGCGAACAGTTTTTGGAATGTCAATATTTGGTTGGTAACATGGTTGGTGTGATTTTAAGGCTTTTATATCTCATTTCAAACTTCAGTTTGGAAGATTGTAAAAATTAGGTTTTAGGGGTAAACTTTGTGAAATCAATGTTTTTTTAGAAAATTATATTTTCAAAATCTAGAGCGTCAGATTTAATAGGGTTGCATAGTTGATTTGCATTCTCCAGATTTTTGTTGTATCTCAATGGGTCCATACGGACTTGGAATTGTCCAAGTCTACGATGCTAGTTCATGGAAAATTGGTGTGACTGTTAAAGTGGCCCTTTGGGTGCTTTGGCAGCCTCTTTAGGCGATTTAGTGGCCCAGTTAATCCCAGTAGGTACCGCTTTAGCAGTAACCTAGGCTCTTTAGCGTCGATCACTAAAGCGACCCAATATCTGCTTTTAGAAGCCTACCACCAGGAAAGAAACAACTTTGGCGATAACTTGGGGGATTTAGCATCAATTTTTAAAGCAGACCCTAGGCTTCTTTAGCAACACCTAAGTATATAAACACTCCTTTTAGACTTTTTCACCATTTTTGAGACCTAGAGCTTTGGGTTTCATGTTTTTGGGAAATTTCTTTCAATTTCTTTCATTTTTAAGCTTGGGTAAGATCCAAATTCTTATTAAAATTATTTTTATTTTACTATTATCATGTATATCTTGTTAAAGATTGAATTTGAAAATGTCATTCGAGGTTTTGGTCTGTGGGGCCTAAAATTTGAAATTCTTTGATTTAAATCCCAATTCTAACACATTTTAACTTGGGTTTTCTTCTATTAGTTCTTTTTATCACGGGGAATATATTTTTGGACTAAAATTCTAGTTTTACCCATCTTTTTAAAAAAAAACACATTTTGGGGGTCTATTTTGACACTGACCAAGAAATTGATAATATGGGTTTTGTTGGCTTTTTCTTAATGTGTAGATTCTATATTTGTGTATTTTAGTTGATTTTGAGTCTATTTAGGAGGTGAAATCTTGGTCTTAAAGGTTTCTTTCATTCTGATTTCAACCTTTGAGTTAGGTTATAACTTTATTTTTTTCAGACTATGCTGGGTAGTTAATATGGATGTAAAAATTATTTTAAGGGTGTAGGAAACAGTTATGAAAATGTGTATATTATTGTGTTATACTGTGTGGTGGTCTAAATTATTATGAATTGGTTGTTTTGAGACATTACTTTCTATGTGAAACTGTGTGAGGGCCTTATACGATGTTGTTGGCCTTTATGTATGTATATTAGATGGTATCTGTCTAGTGAAAAGTCTAAATTGCAATTATGTGGTATCAATGACATATTGTTGTATATTTTACTCTATTAGAATATGATTATATTGTATTCATGGATTGTTGTACACACTAAGAAGATCTTGGCTCACATGGTTGGTATATTGGTTGGTTATTACAATATTTCTTTCTAGTTGGTAGTAAGCATTGCATCCTCATATTATATAAACTGGTGAAACATTGGTACCACTATAGAAATACTAGAAACACTAGCTTGTTACATCTCTATAGACCCTCTACCGAGGGATGGGCCAAGCTGAGTTATGGATTTTGGTATTGGTTATCAAAATTATATATGGGTTGCAAACCCCCCATGGGTACTACCTAGAAGCACAACTCGATAGGTGTATATAGAGGTTGTACAAAAACCTCGAGCATCACATCATCATCTTCTTTATTGCATTTAATATATATATATATATATTATGATTATTCTATATTGTGTTATTCTCCTTGAAGTGAATCTGTTTATCTGTATCTCTTCCTCATACTTGTACTCAGTGTATATGTATATTTATGCTTCTTCTAGTACTTGTGTGTGGTATTTGTGTATATGTGTACTTTTTCTCATTCTTATGTGTGATATATATGTATATTATATAACTATTAGTAGAGACGGTGTGGGCTACCATATGGGACATGTTTTAATTGCAAGTGATGTGCCTATAGTTTGTATTTTATATGCTTTATTTTCAATTTTTCTCAATCATCCTATGATACCTACTAAGTACAAGTGGATCGTACTTACCCCTACTACACCTATTCGATGTAGATCTAGGTATAAGTGTATAACCTAATAGCTAATTTAGTTGGTATTTTGAGTTGATTCAAGGTAGTAGATGATTTAAGTTTCTGGAGTCATTCTACTACCTATTCGTATCTATTTCAAGTCATGTTTTATATTCAAAGACTGATTATGATTCTTTTGGACTATCATTATATCTTTTGAAATTTGAGATATATTTAGTAGTTCTTAAACTGTGACACCAAATTTTTGGATATTGAATGGTATCTTTGGTTATATGTTTCCCATTGTTACTATATATGTGAGGTTCAACTCCGTTCTAGGAATCTTGCCTGGGCTTTTGGTATTTTCTTCTTATTTCATATAAGTTTGGGTGATAGACTTACTTTCTTGTCTATGATAAGTTCCATCATGACCCTTGGTTTTTGGGTCATGAAAATTTTTTATTAAAGTAGTCACGTTTTCAGTTAGTATCATCAGTGTAAGAATAGGGCGTCTAGTAGAGTCTCACAAATTGGTACGTAGATGTCCATATCTATCTTTGAGAGGCTATAATACATCTTTAAGAAAATTTCCCTATTTTATTCTATATAATGTGAATTTTTCATACCTTGTGTTCTAAACTTTATTTCACTCTTTTTGTAGAAGGTGAGGACTAGATCCGTGAGGCTAGAGATGCAAAGCTATCATTCAAGGAGAGGGCTCAGTCTAGAGGGTGAGTTACGAGCTGTGGGAGAGATCGAGGTAGTGGATGTACAAGAGGATCTACACCATCCAGAGGTAGTACTAAGGGGTTTTCCCCTGACCCTCGAGTTGGGCATACTGGAGATACGGGTCCTCCTTCTATCCCACAGAGTTCTTTTACCCTAATCTTGGAGGGGTTGCTAATTTTCTTATTAACCCATTTGGATGGTGCTCATTTTAGTACACCTTGTGGTCCTCCTGCTTCGAGTATTATACCTACATCTATGCCAAAGCATCTATATTGTGTTCCTTTAATTTTGGCCATGGACCCCCTAATGGTACCAATTGCTTCTTATGATACTCTACAGACTTAGAGTGTTGTTCCTCCTTCAGTGCTTTCATCTGAGTATGGTATTCAAAGGTCAGAAGTTTATCCTTCTTCTTTGTTACCCCCTTAATTGGATCTCAACAAACATAATTACTATGCTACCTAATGCTACAAGTATAGTTATGTGTTTTGATGATCAGAAGAGGTTTGAGAGATTCACTCATTTTGTTTCTCCTAGGTTCAGTGATGTTGTAGGCGAGGATGCCTATGAGTTCTAGATTGATTGTTTGAGAATTTCCATAACTTTGGTTTGCTTGAGTCGCATGGGTTTGCTTATACTACTTGATAGTTGATAGATGCAGGCAGATATTGGTGGAGGTCACTTGTAGTTATAGACCTCTTAATTCCCCAAAGGGGACTTGGGATCAGTTTGCTGAGGCCTTTTTGGACAAGTTTATGCCATAAATTTGACGGATCAGAAATAAGATGAGTTTAATAATCTGGAGCAAGGATCTATTATTATTACAGAGTATAAGGCTTATTTCCATGTTTTGTTTAGAAATTCTTATGCCGACATTGCCGTCGAGTCTGAGAAGATTCAAATTTTTTAAAGGGGTGTGATGTTTCCTTTCAGATAGCTACGAATCAGATGGTAGTGTATGGGGTATCATTTTGGAGTATAATGGATCATGATAAAATAGTTGAGTCTATTCTTTTAGGATTTCAGGAAGGTGCCAAAAGGCTGCATTGTCAAGTCAAGTTTAGAGGTCACACTACTCGAGGAAGAGATTCTAAAAGTTTTCATGGCATCATGGTAGATTGGTGTAGTCATCTTTGTAGGGTTCAGGTAGTGGGCCTTCTATTCTAGTAACTTAAGTTGGTCATTCTAGCTCAGCCATACCTCTCCCTATTGAGTCAGGTCGTAGAGGTTGTTTTCTGTCTGATGAAACTTGACATGAAGCCAGGGAATATCCATATCGTGTGTTCAGTCCTACTCCAATATTATTTATGAGAGGTAGGGGTTCTACTAGAGATGTGTGTGGCATAGGTAGTGGTACCTTTATTAGTGGTTATTGGGCTACTTAAGAAGGTGGTGGTCATGAACAGTGCTATTCTATACCAACCAGACAAATGGTAGAGGCTTCCTATGTCGTCATCATAGGTATCGTCCGAATTTTTTTCATATCTTCATCTGTGTTATTTGATCTAGGTTTGACTTTCTCTTTGTGTCTACATATTTTTCTTTGGGTTTTGATTCAGCTAGTGAGCCTCTTACCATAACTATCTGTGTATCTGCCTCAATAAGAGACTATTTAGAGATGGATCAGGTATACTGACTTGTGTTGTGAATTTTACCAGGCGTAATACTTTGGTAGATCTGGTTGTATTAGATAGGTAGATTTTGATTGTATCTTTGGTATAGATTGGTTAACTCTTTATCATCTTGTCCTAGATTGTTATGCTATGACCATAACCTTAGCTTTTCCACGTATGGTAAGGATAGCTCAGAAGGGTGTGCTTCATTTGTGTCCCAAGAAAGTTATATCTTTACTTTAAGATAATTGCTTGGTTGATAGGGGATTTTTTTTTCTTATTTGGCTCATATTCATGATACTAGTGTTGTTTTACATCCTCCCTTAGATTCTGCTCATATTGTTTATGAGTTCGTGGATGTTTTCCCTACTAATTTACCTGGGGTGCCTCCAGATCGTGATATTGACTTTGCTATTAGTGTTGAGCTAGACACTAAGCCTATTTTTTTTCTGTTTATAGGATGGCCCTAGTAGAGTTAAAGGAACTAAAGGATCAGTTTCAAGAGTTATTGGATAAGGGATTTATCCAACATAGTGTATCATTTTGGGGTGCACCAGTCTTTTTCTTGAAGAAAAAGAATGGGATATGTGTATGTGTAATGATTATTGTTAGTTGAACAAGGTGGTGGTTAAGAATAAGTATCCTTTTCCTCTTATTATTGATTTGGTTGATCAATTTCAGGGTGATTCGGTGTTTTTGAAGATTGATTTAAGATTTAGGTAACATTAGTTGAGGATTAGAGCTTTGGATATTTTGAAGATAGCATTTTAGATTTGGTATGGTTATTATGAGTTTTTATTCATGTCCTTCAGATGTACCAGTGCCCCAGCCATGTTCATAGAGTTGAGGAATCGAGTATTTTGATCGTATCTCAAATTTTTTGTCATGGTATTTATAAATGATATCTTGGTTTATTCCAAGAGTTAAGCCGATCATGAGGAGCATTTATGGGTTATACTTTAAAGAGGGAGGAGAAGTTGTATGCTAAGTTCTCTAAGTCTAAGCTTTTATCGGAGTTTGTTTCTTTCTTGGGTAATGTGGTGACCAAATATGATAATATTGTTTATTCGGCCAAGACTGCAGTAGTTCATGATTGGGCTAGGCCTACTTCTCCTACTGAGATTTAGAGTTTATTGTCTTAGTAGGTTACTGTCAGAGCTTTGTTAAGGGTTTTTTTTTATCTATTGTGACTCATTTGACTATGTTGACTCAGAAGAAGATTTCTTTTCAATGGTATGATGCTTGTGAGGCGAGTTGTTGACATCATTTTCTATCTTTTATTTGCCCAAGGAGTGTGTAGGATTTACCATCTTTTATGATGCTTTTGGTGTTTGTCTAGGAACTATGTTGATGCCAAAAGGTAAGGTGATTGCTTATGTTTCTTGCCAGTTGAATCCCCATGAGAGGATTTACCCTACCCATGATTTGGAGTTATCCGCTATTATTTTTTGCTTTGAAGTTGTGGAGGCACTACTTGTATGGAGACTATTGTGAGATTTTCTCAGATCATCGTAGCCTTTAGTACTTCTTCACCCAACGGGATCTTAATATGAGACACGTCGTTGTCTTGAGTTTCTAAAGGATTATGACTTTACTATTCTCTATCATCCGGGCAAGGCTAATGTGTTTATGGATGTTTTAAGCTGGAAGTCGACTAGCATGGGTATCTTTAACACCCCAAGAATCCAAGCCAATGTTATAACTATACTCTAAGTTCATGCAAGATAAAACCTCATGTTTTGGTACTTTTATTGTGATTTAGACGTATATTAACGTCACAAATAGCTCCTATCTTATAGACAAGTCAAAACATCCCTTACCGATTAAATTCTTATGAAATGTATGCCTATAGTTAGATTCAAATAGAATAACTTTTGGTATAATAAGAGTTTTGATCTCAAAACCCAGTAGTAGATATATAATTGAATTACCTTTCTAATGATAAAATTTTTCCTTAATCCGATATCGGGGTGAAACATTATGGCCAAAATAGTAAAGCACTGTCAAAGCTGCCCAGACTACGATTCGTAATGTCTCATTACAGGTCGTTAGAAGGGAGTCATAATTTGGGCAGTAGAGGCTAAAATTAGACTTCTGACAATGACTCATGTTACGACTCGTGGCCTGACCCTACAAGTTGTGACCTAAGTCGTTGGGACTTCTGCCATGCAACTTCCAGACGATTTCTAAGGGTTTTTGGTCTTTTCCCACTCTTTTAACACCAAAACTGTCATTTAATCTATTTTAAGGCAGAATGAAAATCCAAAATAACCCTAAATCTCACATTCTTAACATAACGCCAAATTACGCAATAAACACGGGAATTTTCTCTTCTCCCAAAACAAGAATTGGGGTTATTCATCACAAAGTCCAAATCTCTAAAACTTCAATTTAAGAATCAAAAGTAATCTGGTATGTGGGTATTTAATGAGGATCTCCTTTAATCCACATGCTCAAATTATGATTTTTATTTATGAATTTTATGATTTCCATAATCTAGGGCTTTTACCTAATTATTATTGTAAGCTTAAATTCAATCCTCCATGGTATAATTCTCATTCATAAGCATGTTTTAATGATTATTCATGGATTCTTAGGACCATATTATATCATTCATGTTATTCTCATGCCCATGTATGATTTACATGATATTACCGCAAATTTCAAGCCTATGATCAAGCTACATGAGTTTTCCCTAGTTTTTTCAAATTATTTTGTAATTAAACCTTGAGTATACGTTTTCCCATAAGAATAGCATCCTCTCATGTTCAAGAATCATGAATTTACACATTATTATCAGTTGTTGAAATTTTGTACTTTATCCATGAAATTCCTTTTTTATGATCAGTTTTTAATATAATCATTAGTTAGAGTTGGTGGGTTATGAATATTCGATACCTTACATTAGTTTAAATGCTTTTGCATACTTTAGATTATACATGCACTATTATTTTTAGAATACTAGGACCTGATGACATCCATTATCTTTATGTGTACCAGTTTATGCTTTTTTGTCATTCAGTCAGGAGTAATACTTAGCACTGAGTGAACACAAGGATAGCAGCTCCCCCGTCAGTTAGGGATGAGTCGCTAGAAGAAGTCCCTAAGTTTTAGAACTACGTTTCAATAGTAGGTTATAAGGGGTCCCAGTCAATAAAGACATGACACCCTAGTCTTTTGGAATATCAATTAGTGGATCCACACTAGCCAGTATTGGTACCTCGGCAAGGTACTAACACTCTTCCAACTGGGGTTATAGTTTGGAACCCGATTTTTCTCAGATTGGGGTATGTTAGTTGTTATTTTCCATAATTTTCAATTAAGTATTTAGGTTATCTTCAATTCATGTTTGCTTGACCAAGTGTTTGGTATATAAGTTATTCAGTTATTTAAATTTTTCAGTACATGTCTATACTTGGTCTTGCATTCAATTTTCATGTTCAACTTATGTTTCAATTCAGATATGATTAACCTTATTTTCAGTTATTCAGTTTACATAACATATATTTATACTTAGTTATCACATAAGTTCACGTCCCACAGTTTCAGACCCAGTATCCATACATGAACTTCAGTACAGTTTTACATCACAACTACCTTTAACCTGACATTAAATATAATAATCATTTTCCTGTTGCTTCCTGATTTATAGAAATATTTTAGATCATTATTTAGAAATTTCACTAAGCCTTACAGTTTTTACGTACAGATATGTTTTAGATGCATTTTCCCGTAAATGGCTTATGTCCTCAATTTTATAACATGTTTTACGTATTTTCATAACTAGTACATATCTAATATACTTAGTACATTCCAAAGTACTGACCACATATATGTGTCTATGGCTACATTAATTCATGATTTAGGTACCAAATGTAGCCAACACACCAAGGTCAAATAGATTATAGCACCCAGCCAACAGGTGTTGAGGTCTCTTATTTTGAGGACTCAAGTAATTGCTGTTCTTGTATTGTATTTTCTTATTCGTATGTATTGATTTCGGATAGTTCGATTCATGTACCAACTATCTATAGTCAGTATAGTAGTGGCTTCATAGATAGTTAGTCAAAGTCATTATATGTAATTCAAGTTCCTTCTTCAAATATATCATGTTGTAGCCTTTTACAGTATAATATTTATTCAAATTATCTCATGATTATGCTTCTTCTCAGCAAATTTAGCGCATATATATATATATATATATATTATATCAGTTGCACAAGCATAATACCAATACAAGGGTTATCTTGGAATCACTTGTAGTTCTAAGAATTGTGTTATGACTAGGGGTTGTCTCGTGTCATGAAAAATATTATATCAGGTCATAAGGTTCAAGTTTCCTAGGATACCTATGAAGTCGTGTATAGTAGAGTCATACGAAATCGTACAGAGACGTCTGTACTTTTCTTTGAGAGGCTACAAGGTATTTAAGAAATATTTCCCTTTTTCATATATCAGATCGTATAGTAGATATGTTTTCTAAGAAACTTATATCGATTCTTACATTGCTCCATTAATACCAACTCTGCCTAATTTTTAAGGTAACAAAAAAGGTCTAGCTTAAATTCTTACCAGTAGAGTTTTCTCAGATAGTTATGATATTGCATGCGAGCTTGAAAGGATCCCATCAGTGCCTGTAAGTTCCAATCATTTAAAAAAGCTCATTCATGCTTATGAAAATTGTGCATTGAGCCAAATTACTCAATAAACACATTATTAATCCCTTCTCCCAAAGCATGAAATTGTGGTTCTTTATCTCCAAGTCCAAATCCCCAAAACTTCCATTAAAGTATAAAAGTAATCAGGTATGTGTGTATTTAATGAGGATCTCCTTTCAACCTCATGCCCAAATTATGATGTTTGTTCATGAATTATATGATTTTCATAATCTTTGGCTTTTACCCTATTGTTATCCTAAGCTTAAATTCAATCCTCCATGGTATAATTTTCACTCATATGCATGTTTTAACTTTTAGTTATTATTCATGGATTCTTAGGCCCATATTATATCAATCATGTTATTCTCATGTCCATATATGATTTACATGATATTACCCTAAATTTCAAGCATATGATCAGGCTATATAAGTTTTTCCAAATTTCTTTAGATTATTTTTTAACTAAAATATGAATACATATTTTTGCATAAGAATTACATCCTCCCATATTAAAGAATCATGAGTTTACATATTATGATAAGTTGTTGAAATTTTGGGCTTTATCTATGAGATTCCCTTCTATGATCAATTTTCAATATTATCATGTTCAGTTGACATACTTTTGAATACTTTAGATTATACATTCATTATTAATTTTAGAATACCATGACATGAGCATATGAATTATCAGTACCAGTTTACACATTGTGTCCTTCATTTAGAATTAATACGTAGCACTAAATGAACGTAGGGATGGTGCAGTCAGTTTAGCATAAGTCGTTAGTAGTATTACGTAAGTTCCAAAACTATGTTGCCGTCGTAGGTTATAAGTGGTCTCTCATTAGTACAGGCATGACACCCTTTTACTTTTGGAGATTAATTAGTAGATCCACACCGTCCAGTATTTGTACCCTTGGCAAGGTACTAACACCCTTCCTACTAGGTTATAGGTTTGACCACGATTTTTCATAGATTGAGGTATGTCGGTTGTAATTAGCTCCCACAATTTCTAGATTAGCATTTTGATTATGTTTAATTCAGGTTTTCTTAACCAAGTATTCGGTAGATCAGTTATTCAGTTATTTAAATTATTTCATTATATGTCTATACTTTGTCTGCCTTACAACTTTCATATTCAACTAATGTTTCAGTTTAGATATGCATGACCTTATTTTCAGTTATTTTATTTTACCCATTATATGTTTATACTTGGTCATTGCATCAATTCACGTCCCACAGTTTTAGACCTAGTATCCATACATGACCCTCACTATAGTTTACAACATAGTTAGCTTTAACCTGAGCTTAAATATTATATTCACATTTTAACTACTTCCTAGTTTATAGAAATATTTTAGCTCATGATTTAGTAATTTAACTATGCCTTACTATTTTTACGTATAGACATGTTTAAAATGCACATTTTTGTAAATGTTTTATTTCGTCAGTTTTAAAGCATGTTTTATGTTTTACATAATTAGTGCATATATCATATACTCAGTACATTCTAAAGTACTAACAACTTATATATGTCTGCAGCTACATTATTTTATGATATAGGTACCAGATATAGCTCACACACTACGAAGAAACAAATAGTAGCTTCCATTCAGTTGGTGATGAGTTCTCTTATTTTGAGGACTTGTCAATTCCAGTTCTTATATTATTTTTTAATATTTGTTGTATTGATTTGGGATAGTTGGCATCATGTCCTAACTATCGATAATCAGTATATTAGAGGCTTCATAGATATTCAGTTAGAGTCATTATATGTAATTCATGTTCCTTGTTAACATTTATCGCATTGTAAACTTTTACAGTATCATACTTATTCAGATTATCTCATGATTATGCTTCTGCTCAACAAATTTATCGTATATATATATATTTTTTAAATTATTCTCTCAAATATCATGCTAGTACATGAGTTAGCTTGAGACCATTTATGGTTCTATGCATTGTGTTATGACTAGGGGGTAGTCTCGGGCCGTGACAATATATCGGTTTTGTGTTGACTACGACTGGACCTCATGAGTCTTCGGGTCCCAAGACGAGTAGTACCAGTTGATTCATAGGGTCAACAGTGCGTAGGTGTCCGAGATTGTCTTGGTTATGACTTAGGGTACTGAGTCTTAATGTGTCCATACGAATAGTATAGTGACCCATAGTCACTTGCGACAATGTTTAGACTTTTCATTAAGGGTGCTTAGACATTTCCCCTATACCCAAACTATAACCTACAACCTAAAACCCTATTTTGGACCCCATTAGCATTGTTAACTCACTCAGAACATCTCCTAAATCTCTTTCTGATTCTCTCAAGAAGCTATACTTAGGGTTTCCAAGAAGTAGGTTATCCAAGGTCTTAAATATTTGATTCATTCTGTAAAACTTGGTATTTCAGGCATGTTACTATTCCTTCATTATTAATTTGTTAAAAGCATGTATTTTAAAGTATTGTTCATGATATATTAATGTTGGTTTTGAAGCAAGGGATGGGGGTTTTGAATGCTTGTTGTTGAACAATGTTTTCCCATGATTTACATATGGTTTTTCATGCTTTAGTTATGGTTTTTAACTTATGGGTGCACGGTATGGTGAATGAACTAGGGAATATTGATTCTGCCAAACGTGTGCCTTTGAAGTTGTTATTAACCTAATCCCATCTTGTGAAATTAGGTTTTAATTATGAGAAGTGTGGGAGTTTGTAAAATTGAACCAATAGGATTGTAAATTCTCCCAAGTGATGTAATTGTTTTGGAATGTTGTTGTTACCTTGCAAGTGTAGTTACTATAATGATACGAGCAATGTATGCCTAAATGTGAAAGATGGTTCAATGAATGGGATTGTGCGATAAATATTTTAATTAGGATTTAAAATGGATTGTATAGCTGTGTCATGAAAGTGAAGGTCAGAGAGACCAACACTGGAAACTGCGGTTGCCAATACGGGGGACTATATGACCGTGTGGTTTGATTCCCCCTTATAAATATCATTTGATTAGAATGTTTGAGTTCCCCACATTTTATTATTTAATTTGGTGAACGTTTCACCTTGATAAGTAGGGAGGTTTGATTCACCCATAGTGTATATGTATATACCCTCTAGTTTGTACGACTACACGCAATGGGACCCTGTTAGCTAGGAGAAAGCTGGGCCCATATATCTCGTGGATGTATTGTATGCCATGATGGTTGAGCTACACAATCTAGGCTAAATTTTTAAAGAACGTGTTAAGCCTTATTCCCTATCTCTATATTCAATATATACGTATATCCATTTGATTATGTACATTGATTTTGAATTATATTGAACTACTGACCATGTCATTATGCTATCCTTATCCCTGGGCTTCATGCTAGTGCTCCAATATTTAATTGCCTTTACATACTATATCCTCACATGATACAGGAACTAATCATACTTCTACTATTCTTTCTTAGTGATTAAGGTTTCGGATAAGCTCGTGAGTTACATTGAAGTGGTGAGCTTCCATACATTGGATGTTTGTATTTTTTGTTTTGTTTTCTTATGTCTCAGACTATTTAGACTTATTTTGGCTATAGTCGGGGGCATGTACTAACACCTTATTGATATTTAGTTTTTGTTCTTGGTATAGAAGGCTTTGTTTGGATTACTGTGGATGTTGGGCAGTGTTGGTCAATTGTTTGGCTAGTCAGCGAACGTTTCTTATAGACATACTTTGAAATTCTTTAAGCCTACTTCATAATGTCTTGTTATATATTTGAAATTTAACCAACCTTGAGGGATGATGTGTTTAGGGTTTTTAGGTTCAGGTGTAATCTTTGATCTATATGGAACTTGAGATACCTATCACGGCCAGACCCTGGTTTAGGTCGTGACGAAGATCATATCAGATCCTAGGTTTGGGGTCATGGGTGTCCAAAAAAGTCATGTCAAGTAGAGTCTCATTTATAGGCGTGTATTGCACTACACTTATAAGGAAAAGTCTCTTTTTTGTTGTTCTATTTTAAGCTATAGAGTCTAAGGTCTTGAATCTTCTCTAATTCCCATGTGTTTTCTTTTTAGATCATGCCTCCTAGAAGATTTGATACTCGTGGCAACTCTTCTATCCTATGTTATGATAATGTAGATAGAGCTCTTCCAATTTCATAAGTTTAGACCCCGTCGAGGGGTCGCTGTTTTTGATTGCCCTGAAGGAGCTCTATCGATTCCCCTATTATTCCTCAAACACCTCGAGTTGATGTATCTAGTGTTGATTTCACTAGTCTATTCATCTGCTTACTATATTAGTAGCCTCGCATACTGAGCATATTGATTCTTTTGCTCTAACATCTAAGGCCACTAGGGTTGGCCAATTTATGAGGTTGAGTCCTTATATTTTCATTAGTTATAAAGTTGAGAAAGATCCACAAAACGTTATTATTGAGATGGAAAAGATCTTTAGTATGATGCATGCTACTGATATTGAGGGTGTAGAGTTTGCTACTTATTATTTAAAAGATTAACATATCAATGGTATTAGGAGTAGGCCTAGTCTAGGGTTGATGATGTTGAATGCTCTTTGCGGAATAAATTATCTGGTGCTTTCCTTGACCATTTCTTTTCTCAGAAGTTGAAGGAGGGGAAGGTGGAGGAATTTGTGAATCTGAAGTAAGGCAGGATATTCGTAAAGAAGTATAGCATGAGGTTTCATCAGTTGTCACATTATCCTCTTGATTTGGGGTCTATTATGAGGGATAGAATGAGGAAATTTTCCTCTGGGTTGTCTAGTTAGTTAATCTTGGAAAGCAAAGATGCCTTGATAAACAACGATATGCATATCACTAAACTTAGGGTGTATATGCAACAAGTGGAAAAAGAAAAGAAAAAAAATTAGAGATAAGTAAATGGCAGAGTAAGATGTTTCTCTAGTCAGATCCTGGTGAAGGTCTGCAACAAAGTGGCAGAGATAATAGGAAATGGTTTAAAAAGTAGTGGAGCAGTTGTGGTTCCTACTTTATAGCTAGTGCTCCTTATCTGAAGTCATCAGGTGATCATTGTTCTCAATATAATAGTGGGTTTAGAGAAGTAAGAGCCCAATTGAAGGCTAGTGGGGCTTAGTTGGCTCTATCATATCCTTCTTATAGATTTTGTGGTCAAATGCGTCATGGTTTTTGTGAAAAATAGAGGAATAAGTGCTTTTAATGTGGTCAGATTGGTCATATGAAGAGGAATTTTCCTTCTAAGGTTGCTTCTAAGGTGAATAAGATTCCTGTTGCTACTTCATCCAGTCCTACACCAAAGGGTTCTGCTTCTATTTTTGGCTTTGGCGTTGGTTGGAACCATCTGTATTCTCTTGCCACCCACTTGGATTTTATGTCATCCCCTGATGTCATTAATGGCATGCTTAAACTTTTCTATTATGATGTATATTAACTACTTATTCCATAGTCTACTTTCTCTTATGTGACCCCTTATATGGCTATCCCTTTTCATTTTCATCCTAAATGTATTTTGAACCCCTTTTCTATGTCAACCTTATTGGGTTTCACCATTGTCTCTAGAAGGCTCTATAGGGGTTGTGTGCTATTGGTCCATGGTAGAGAGACCTTGGTAGATCTAATAGAGTTAGACATGTTAGACTTTGATGGGATTTTTGAGTTAGATTAGTTGTATTCGTTCTTTGTATCTTTTAATTGCCAAACTAAAAAAATTAGTTTCCATTTGCCAAATAGGTCAGTTGTTGAGTGGGAAGGTAGTTCCCTTTTGCCTAAAATAATGTTTATTTCATATCTTAAATATCAAAAATTGGTTTTTAATGGTGCCTCTATCACTTAGTGTAGGTTAAGGATTCTAGGTTAGAAGGTCCTTCTTTGCAGACTGTCCCTGTGGTGTGTGAATTCCTAAGGTGTTTCCTGATGATCTTTCTGGTGTACCTCTCAATAGGGAAAGTGATTTTGGAATTTATCTTCTTCCGTACACTTAGCCTATTTTTATCCCTCCTTAAAAGATGTCTCCAACTGAGTTGAAGAAATTTAAGCAGCAGCTGAAAGACCTTCTTGATAAGGGTTTTATCTGCCCTAGTGTGTCTCTATAGGGTGCTCTCATTATCTTAATATGTAAGAAGGATTTTTCCCTTTTCGATGTGTAATGATTACCACCAACTGAATAAAGTAACCATGAAGAATAAGTTTCCTCTTTCAAGGATTGATGATCTCTTTGATCAGCTTCAAGGTGCTAAGTTTTTTTCCAAGATTGATCTTCGTTCTTGGTACCATACTTTGAAGATTAGGGAGGTGGATATCCCTAAGACTGATTTTCAAACTAGGTATGGTCATTTGGGTTTTTTGCTCTGTCCTTTTGTTTGACCAATGTTCTGACAGTATTTATGGATATTATGAATCAAGTTTTCCATAATTTTCTAGACTTATTTATTATTGTATTTATAGATGAAATTTTGGTGTTTTTTAAGAGCGAGGTGGATTATGTTGATACCTCCATGTTGTGTTACAGACCATAAAGAATCAACGTTTTCATGTAAAGTTCTCTAAGTATGAGTTCTAGTTTAATATTGTGACTTATCTGGGTCATGTTGTTTTTAGTTAAGGGATCATATAGATCCACAGAGTGTTGCGGTGGTTATAAAGTGGCTTAGACCCACGACTATATCCGACACTTAGAGCTTGTTAGGTTTAGCCAATTATTATAGAAGGTTTGTGGAAGATTTCTCTTCTATTACTGCCCCATTGACTAAGTTGAATCAACATAAGGTGAAATTCTTGGTATAATATTTAAGAGGGTAGTTTTGAGAAGCTGAAAGATAAGTTGACTTCAGCTCTGGTTTTGACTCTGCTTGAGAGCGCTGATGGTTTTGTTGTCTATTATGATACATTCTCGGTGGGACTAGGTTATTTATTGATGCAGCATGCCAAGGTTGTTGCTTATGCTTGTAGAAAGTTCAAAGTTCATGAGAAGAATTGTCTAACCTATGATTTGGAATTATTAGCTGTGGTTTTTGCATTAAAGATCTGGTAGCATTATTTGTATAAGGTCCATGTAGATATTTATTCTGAAGATAAGAGACTGCAATATGTGTTCACCAGAAAGAATAGAATCTCAAGCAAATGAGGTGGCTTGAGTTATTTATGGACTATGACATAAGTTTTTACTATTACCCAGGTAAAGCTAATGTAGTTGCTGATACTCTTAGCAGGTTGTCCTTGGGAAGCTTGTCTCTTATGGATAAGAAGAAGTTGGATTTATTGAATGATATTTATCATTTGGCTAATCTCAAAATTCATCTCCTAGATTATGAGAATGGTGGTGTGATTGTTCAAGTGGTAGCAAGGTCATCTCTTGGTGATGAAGTAAAGGAGAAACATATGTTGGATCCTATTCGGATGCAAACAAAGAGTGATGAAGAAAGGCAAAAAATGATGGCTTTCGAGATTGGTGGTGATGGTATCTTGAGGTAACAAGCTAGATTATGTGTTCCTGATGTTGATAGGTTGTGACGTAGAATTTTGGCCAAAGCTCATGTGTCACGTTATACTATTCATCATAATTTGACAAATATATATCATAATTTTAAAGAGATTTATTGGTGGAATAATATAAAGTGGGATGTGACCAATTTTGTGGCCAAGTGCAAGGTGTTTCAGCAAGTGAAGGTAGAGCACTTAATAACTGGTGGGTTCACTCGAGAGATTGAGTCATCGGTGTGGAAATAAAAGATAATTAATATGGAGTTTGCTATCATTTTTTTGAGGTCTCGCTTGTAATTTTGTTCGAATTACTAAGCCTGCTCACTTTTGCCAGTTAGGACTAATTTCTCTTCTAAGGATTGTGCCAAGTTATTCATTGAGGAGATCATGAAGTTGAATGGAACCCCAGTATCCATCATATCTTGTCAAGGTACTTAATTCTCATTCACTTTCATAGGTCATTCTAGCAAGGTTTGGGGACTAAGATGACCCTTAGTACCACTTTCGACCTACAAACGGATAGAAAAATGGAAAGTATAATTCAGGTCTTGGAAGATATGATTTGGGTTTGTGTATTTGATTTTAGGGGTGGTTGGGTTAACCACTGTCTCTCATAGAATTTACCTACAACAACAATTATTACTCTAGCATTGGTATGGCTCTATTTGAGACCTTATATGGTAGGAGGTGTAGTTCTTATATTGGTTGGTTTGAGGTTGGTTAGAATAAGTTGTTTGGTCTTGATTTAGTTCACCAAGCCATGGAGAATGTGAAGGTGATTTGAGAGAGACTTAAGGCCCCCAAAAGTCCTAGATGGAAGTAAGGCGAAGAGAGTTACAATTCAATGTTGGTGATTGGGTATTCCAAAGGGTGTCTCCCATAAAGTGAGTAATGCAGTTTCATAAGAATGGGAAGCTCAGTCCCAGTTATGTTGGTCTATACCTAGTTTTGAAGAGGGTTGGTGATGTCGTTTATGAGTTGGAGTTGCCTTCTAGCTTGAGCTTCTTTCATCCGGTGTTTTATGTTTTGATGTTGAAAAAGTGCATAAGTTATCCTTCGAAGATTTTTCCTATAGAGGATGTGGGTATTTCTAATTCCTTATCTTACGGGTAAGTACCAGTTGAGATTTTGGATCAACAAGTTCATCGGTTACAGACAAAGGACATGGCTTCTGTAAAGGTTCTTTGGAGGAACCAAAAGGTTGAGAAAGCTACTTGGGAAGCCTATGAAGTCCAAGAATCCATTCTTGTTTCCTATTCAAGATAATCATGCTTGAGGTATGTATATTCCTTAACATCTTTGTTTACTGATTTTGTTAAAGGAAATGGTTAGTTCCTTGGCATCTTTATAATTTGTCTTTGTTAAAGGTATAAGTAGTGGCATGTGGAATCAAATCATACTAGCAGATGACTTTTCCTGTCATTCGAGGATAAATGATCCTAAGGGGGATAGTACGTAACACCCTAGGTTTTTGGTCCTTGAAATTTTTTTGAAATTTAATCCTCATTGTCTTGACAACGACTCACCCTATGAGTCTTAGGGTGACTTGATGGGTCAGGTGATCTTAGCCGTAAGGTATCCAGTAAATGGTCCTTGATTTACTATCTTGAGTGCGACCTGGGGGTATGAGTCTTAGGGAGTTTTGACGGGTCCTATCTACCCAATTGTAACTAAATCAAAATTTAAGTGGCTATTTTTTTCTCTGAGTACAAGTGGTTGCCTATGAGCCTGAAGGACTTGTTAAGAGTCATTGGGTGCTAATCGTAGGATGTCTTGTTTTTACCAAATTACATTCTATGTTGACTACCACTAGACCCTATGAGTTATAGGGTCCCATGATGAGTCGTACTGGATGAGTTGTACGATCAATAGTGTGTGGGTGTCCCAAGGACTATCTTAGTTATGACTTAGGGTGCCGAGTCTGATGTGTACATATTAGTCATATAGTAACACATAGTCACTTGTGATTATTTTTTGTCTTTTTATTAAGGGCACTTTGGACATTTCCCCTCTACTCCAACTATAACCCATGACCTAAAACACCTATTGGGGACCCCATTAGCATTGTTAACTCACTTAGGAAAACTCCCAACGGTCTCTCTAATTCTCTCAATTGTTCAAATAATGTATTTTAAAGATTTGTTCATGAGATATTTATGCTGGTTTTCAAACAAGTGTTGTCAGTTTTGAATGCTTATTATTGAACAATGTTTACCCATGGCTCATATGATTTTTCATGCTTTAATTATTAGTTTGAACTTATGGGTGCATAAGTATGGTGAATGAACTGGGGAATTATGATCCTCCAAACCTTATGACTTTGAAGTGGTTATGACTCCCAACCCTATCTTGTGAAATTGGGTTTTAATTATGAGAAATATGGGAATTTGTAAAATTGAATCAAAAGGATTGTGAATTCTCCCAACTGATGTATCTGTTTTGGCATATTATTATTACCTTGCATGTGTAGTTGGTATGACGATACCAATAATGTATGCCTAAATGTGAAAGATGTTTCAATGAATTAGATTGTTTGATAAATGATATAATTGGACTTTAAAAGGGGTTGTGTAGCTGAGTGGTGGAAGTGGAGGTCCAAGAGCCCAATACTGGAAACCGCAGTTGTCGATATGGGGGTCTATATGACTGGGTGGTTTGATTCTCCCTTATTAATACTATTTGATTGGGAGGTTCGAGTTCCCAACATCTTATTACGTGATTTGCTCCATATGTCCCATTGGTATGTAGGGAGGTTTAAGTACCCTATAGTGCATGTGTATATAGCCTTTGGTTCGTGCGGCCACATGCACTGGGGCACTACCGCCTAGGGAAGAACTGGGCCCATATAGCCCAGGGATTTCTTGTATATTATGATAGTTGAGCTACACAATCCAGGTTAACGTTTTAAATTGCATGTTATTCCATGTTCCCTATCCCAATATGTTACATATATATGTGTTTGTATATGAATTTGATTATGTGCATTGGTTTTGAATGATTTTGAATTGTTAACCATATCATTATGCTATCTTAATCACTGAGGTTATTGCTTGCTCTTCAATCGCTTACCATCTTTGATAATGTATCCCTACGTGATGTAGGAACTGGTCATACTTCTAGTACTCCTGCTCAATGATGAGGGTTCCAGATCATCTCATGAGTTGACATTGAAGTGGTGAGCTTCCATACATCGAAAGTTTATATTTGATGTTTTGTTTTCTTATGTGTCACACCATTTAGACTTGTTTTAGCTATAGTCAGGGACATGTCCTGACACTTTATTGATATTTAATTTTGTTTCTTAGTTTAGATGGCTTTGTTTGGACTACAATGGATATTAGGCAGTGTTCGTAGTTTCTTAGGCCGATCATCGATCATCTTTAATAAGCATGTTTTGAATTTCCTTAAGATTATTGTATGTTATCTTATTATATGTTCAAAATTCATCCAACCTTGGGGGATGATGTGTTTGGTTTGGTTAGGTATAGAGGGCGATCTTCAATCTAAGTGGGACTTGAGATGCTCGTCATAGCCAAGCCCTGGTTTGCGTCATAACACGAGTTTTCCTTATTATGTCGCCCATGAAGGGTGTGTTGAGGTTTGGGAATAGGGTCAAGCTTAGCCTCAGGTATAATAAATCATTTTATATTCATTGTACTTTTGGGGATGTGGAATATGAGCTAGCATTACCGCTATATTTATTAGTTGTTCATCCAATTTTTCATGTTTCCATGCTTCATCATTACATTCCCGATGTCTCAGGTCATTTGTTGGGATTCCGTAGTTAGATGAGCGATTGTGTTTTGTAGAGGTGCCTATCTCTATTTTAGCTAGGGATATGAGACTCTTGAATTCTAGTGTTATCCCAGTAGTTAAGGTCTAGTGGAGACATCGACCAATAGATTAGTCTTGTTACGAGGATGAACTAGATTCTTAATGATGGATGATATCATGACCTAATATTTGGTGATTTATGTAAATTTTAATTTCTATGTGATTTGACCATTTTACCCCTCCCTGTGGATATATTATGATATTCTTGGGTGTAGGGATAATAGTAATGCTTTCGAATGGATTTTGGCGTTATTTTTGCTAGATTGTGGCTTTTGGTGGTTATAAGGGATTTTTAATTGATTTCAGTTAACATTTATTGATCTATGAATCGGATGGTAAAACCTATTTCCCCACCAGATTTGGAAAGTCGATTTTAGGTTGGTAACATGGTTTGTATGGTTTTACGGATTTTATATCTCATTTCAACCGTAGGTTCAAAAGATTGTAAAAATGGGGTTTTGGAGGGTCAACTTTGTAAAAAAATAAATTCAAGAACTTAATATCACCATTGAGTTCGAACCTCAAATTTTATAGGGTACCATAGTTCATTTGCATTCTCGAGATTTTGGTTGGATCTCAAGGGGTTTGTGGGGACTTGGAATTTTCCAAGTCTCTACAAGCGGTCCATTCAAAATTGGTGATACTTTTTTGGGCACTTTAGCGGCCCCTTTGGGTGTTTTAGAGGCCACTTTGGGTTCTTTAGAGGCCTTGGTCAGCCCAGTAGGTAATGCTTTAGCAATAACCTATGCGCTTTAGCACCGATCGCAAATGTAGACCAGAGCCTGCCTTAGCAGCTTACCACTAGGAGAACTACCACTTCAGTAGTCACCTGAGCTCTTTAGCACTGACTGCTTTAGCGGTACCTACATCTATAAAAACCTCCATTTGACCCTTTTCACCATTTCTGAGACTTGGAGAATGGGGTTTCAACTTTTTGAGCAATTTCTTCCATTTTTAAGATTGGGTTGGATCCAGAGCCCCATTACAATTATATTTCTTGGATTAGTATTATCTTAATCTTGTTAAAGCTTGAATATGAAAATGGAATTTGGGGATTTTGGCTCGTAGGGCCTAAAATTTGGAAATCTTCAATTTAACCCTCAATTTCAATCAATTTTCACTTGGGTTTTCTTCTGTAAGGTCCTTTAATCATGTAGTATATGTTTTGGACTAAAATTTTGGTTTTACCTTTCTTTTTTGAAAAACCCATTTTGGGGGTCCGTTTTGAACGTGGCCCAAAAATAGACAATCTTGGTGTCATTAGCTTTTTTTTAATTCGTACATTTTATATTTTTATATTTTAGTTTATTTCAGGTCAGTTTTGGAGGTGAAAGCTTGGTGTTAAAGGCTTGTTGATTCTAGTTTTCCCTTTGAGGTAGGTTATGGTATGGCTTTCTTCATATTGTGATTGGAAGTTATATGAATGTAAAAATTATGTTAAGGGTGTAGGAACCAATCATAAATATGGGTATATTATTGTGTTGTTCTCGTGTGGGACCTATATTATTGTGAATTGTTCGTTTTGAGACATTACATGCTATGTGTCACCGTGTGGGGTTTTATATGATGTTCTTGTCCTTTATATATGTATATTTGGTGGTATCTAACTGATGAAAAGCCTAAGTTACAATTTATGTAGAATCAATGGCATGTTGTTGTGTATTTCCCTCTATTGGAATATGAATATGTTAGATTTCATAGATTATTGTTCATATTGAGAGGATTTTATGGTTGGTATATTGGTTGGTTATTAGAATATCTCTTTCTAGTTGGTTATGCAAACTAAATCCTCATATTATATACAATTGTGAAAAATTGCTACCCTTATGGGACCCATATTTCATCAAAACAAACTCGAATAGAAATTTTGACCGTGCCATTATGTCTAAAACATTGAATATGTTGTGGTTACAAAGTTCGTTTGTGTATATGAGATTCTTGATGAATCTCAAGGGGTTGGTACAGACTTGGAAAATTCAAAGTCTCAGCAGTGATCTAGTGTAACTGAGATCTCGGGCCATGGATCATGATTGAGATTTGGCAACACTAGTAGGTGTCGTGATTGCGATACTTTAAGTCACTAACACGACTCTCTTCCCAGTCAGTAAGAAAAATAAATATAGTAAATGTTGTGATCACGACTTCTAAGGCAGAGGCCCCGTGTCACGATAGCTGGTGTCGAGTTACAATAACGACTCTCGAGAACCTGGTATTCGTATAAATACCCTTTTTTTCAAAATATTTCCGATACTTCACTCATCTTCTTAAGAGATAAACCCTAAATAGTGAGATAACTAGGGATTGACTCTTTTGGATGATTTGGGAAGCTTGATAAACACTTATTTCTTGATTCTCCTTTGGGTTTGAGGTATGACTCCTCAAGGTTCATGGTAGATTTTTCAATTTCTTGACAAAAAATCCAAAAAACTTGGGGGTTTGATTTTATCCCCAAATTAGCTCAGAATTCACCTATTTTTAGGGTAATTATTCTTTGAGAATGTGGGAACGTTAGGTTGGCTTTGAAAAAGTAACTTTCTGTAAATGGGACACACATGAGATTTTGGGTGATTTTTGGACCTGAAGCACAATGGTGCAAAATGGGTATCATTATTCTCATATTGATGAGTATAATATGGTTTTAATAGCTTGGCATCTTGCGGAAGCTTCTCAAAAGAGAAAAACAGTGATTTAGCAAATCTTATAAGCTTTCTTTGGCGTCCAGGTAGGTTAGGTTTTACCCTTTGTTAGACTAAGCTACTTCATAGTATGTTAATGATATTTTGTTATATTGACGATAGGTTTTAGGTGTTATTGTGATAAATTTAAATACTTGGGATTAGTTGGATCATTTACACCATTGTTGATATCGTTTGGAGCATGATTAGCCTAGTTATTCCTATCTTTGGTACAATTGACCTTGCAGGCTCTTTTTAGGATGGAATAACCTTTGTTACTTAACTAATGAGAAGATTTCCTTGATCACTTGAGTTTTGGATGAAACTTGCTCAAATTGCCTTACCATAGGTGAAATTGATCTAGCTACTCTATATTAGGAAAAAATTCTATCTAAGGACTAGTTATGGCTTGTTCGACATGTAATAGTGGATTAGATACCTTAGACTAGTCTGCGGTAGTATTGTTTGGTAAATGATTTCGATGATTTAGAAATAGGCTCTTCTACCCACCTTAGGCCAAGATTTGTTGTTGTTATTGAAGACCCTTGATACACTTGTGTACATCTAGGATGATGTCCATTTCAGTCTTATTTAGACGCCTTGGTACTTTTTGGTTATAATGAATGACGTTTAAAGTAATGCCTAATGATTAGGTTACAAATGAGTTGTTGATTAAGCTTATATTATTGATGAGCAATTTAGTATGTTATTGATTTGGCTATTGATTAGGCTACCGAATATACTATTGGATGATCCATTAAGCCTGATATTGACTAAGCCATCAATTATGCTATTGATTATAATATGAATAAGCCATAGATTATGCCATGGATTAACTATTAATCAGGTTATTGATAGGTTATCTCTTATGCTAATGATAAGCCATTAATTAGGCTATTGAGAAGTTACTGCCTATGCCTTGATAATGCAATTTGACTATGTTAGTGATCACGTTTATTAACTATATTGGAAATTATGCTATTGATTGTGCTAAAGATTGTTCTTATGTACTATATTCGTAATCATGTTATCAATAATGCTAGAGTTCTTAATTTCGATTATGATTATTGGTCATGTTAATTAATATTATGTTAATAGTTATGCTATTAAATACTCTAATGATTATGCTATTGGCCATATTGATGATGATATTGATTATATATGTGCCCAACAAGGACAAAGGATGATTATGATGTATATGTCCGATAAGGCCAGATTATGATTATGATGATATATTTATCCGACAAAGACGAAGGATGATTATAGTGATATATTTACCGATAAGGTCAGTGACACAACCCGAACCAGTTCCTAGTCGTGTCGAGCATCTCAAATCCAACCAGGACTAGAGACCACCCCCAATACCCAACCATAACTGCCCTGCACCCTATGTCAGATGAACTCCAAACATAGAAAAAGATAAATCAATAATAATTCAAAAATATTAAATCAAGTCTATAATCATAATCCAACAACTTCAACCAAATGTCTAACCGGTGCCAACCATAATGCCAATACCAGTACTAGGGGTGGACATTTCAGCCCATATTTGTGAAAATAGTCCATTTAACCCATATTTAGTGAATTGGATCACTCATATTTCAAATGGGTAAATATGGACATCAACTCATTTTAAAATCTCATACAAATATCGACAAAATGGGTAAAATATGGGTACCCATTTAAACACAGAGATCACCCGCCTATACTTAAAGTTTCAGTTTTTTTTCTTTTCTAGTTTCTTTTCTTCTTCTTTGTTTTTTCTTTTTTTCTTTCTTTTTTCCTTTAATTTACTTTTTTTCTTTTTCATTTTTTTAAATTTTTTTTACTCATTCCTTATTAAAAAAATTTCTTTCTCATTTTTTCATCTATTTTTTTATTTTTATTTCTTTTTTCTTTGTATTCTTTTATTTTTTGCTTCCCCCTTTCTCATTTTTATTTCATCATTCCTATTCGCTTGAGACCTATATGGGATAATAAATATAAACTTCTAATTATCCTATTTAGCCTATATAATTCATACATCTCTTATCAATTAAATACAATCCATAGTCTCACTCCTTTATTATTATTTTTTTCTATCTTTTATTTCTCTTTCTTTTTTTTCTTTTTTTTCCTTTAATTTACTTTTTTTTCTTTGTTTTTTCCTTTAATTTACTTTTTTATCTTTTTCATTTTTTCCACTTATTTTTTACAAGTTTCTTACACTTTTTTTCTTTCTTCTTTTTCATCATTTTTTTCTTTTTCCATTTTATTTCTTTGCATTCTTTTTTTGTAATTCCGTTTCCCCCTTTTTCATTCTTGGTTCGTCATTTTTGTCATTTTTATTATTTTTTTATATTCTTTTCCTGATTTTTTTGTCTTTGCATTTTATATTTTTTTACTTTAAATTTATTTATATTATACTATATATTTCAAATAAATTTATTATTTATATTTGAATAGTTTAATTGTCAATATGTGCAATTTATCATTTGTATTTATATATAAATAAGTATATGAAGTAAAATCAACGTGAGTTGTGGTGCAGTGGATGGTGCTGCTCCACCCTTAACCAGAGGTCGAGGGTACGACCCTGGTTTAAGAGAAAACTCTGTTGAAAACTCTATTGGGAGTGCTGCCACCTTAATGGGCCCTGCAAGTACGCTCGATCCGGATTAGTTGGGGCTCCAATGCAGGCACCGAACACTGGATGAAAAATCAAAAAAAGTATATGAATTAATTGTATTTTTTTGAGACTAAAATATATATCGCTGAAGATCCACATAGCCCTTGAATTATAAATATTGGGCGAATATAAATCAATATGCGCTTATGCTATTGTCGTTATCATAAAAAAAACAAAAATAGAAAAAAACTAAAAAAAATAAAAAGAGAGGTAGAAGTTAGAGATAGAAAAGAGAAAAAAGCGTAAAGAAAGAATGGATGAAAAAAATACGAAAAAAATCAAAAAGAAAAAATAATGAAAAAGGAGAAAAGGAAAAAGAAAAAGATGATGGTGAAAACAAATATCTGAGTTGTTATGATATTTTAGTCATCATCCATAATTTATACTCGACTTAATCATATTCTTTAAAAAAAAAATACATAACATAAAATACAACCAAAAAAGAAAAAAATGAGAAAGAAGTAAAAAATAAAAAATAATAAATAGAAAAAAAGGAGACTAAAAAGGAAAAAGAAAAAAAAAAGAAAAACGAAAGAGAAACAAAGGGTAGAGGGTAGAGGGTAGAGGGTAGAGATAGAAGAGAGAAAAAAAATGAAAAAAAGAAAACTAGAGGCTACATATAGAAGAGAGACAAAAAAACTAAAAAGAAAAAACTAAAAAAAAGAAATGGAAAAAAGGTCAAATTGATATGATATAAAAGTTTTAAGTGTTTGACTTAGGAGTTAAACTGGGTTGAAACTATTTTTACCCAATTCATATTTGACAAAATCCATATTTACCCATATTTATATGGGCGGATGGCAATCCAAACCATTTTTGCTCGATCCATATTTAACCCGTCCAAATCCAATCCAATTCGTCCGTTTACCACCCTAACCAGTACCAAGGTTGACACCAATACCGACACCGCCTATGCCCGTAGTAATCTAACAAATCCTCTACCCAGAATCAAAGAATGTCCGAAAGGGATATGGCCCTGACAATAGCCAAAATCATAACCAAAGAAATAACAACAATAAAAAGAAGACCATATCATGAAATGGGGTGTTCAAAAGTATAAAAGCTCACCACTCCAATCTAACTCTAAGTTGTTCCTAAATCTAACTCACTGAGCAGGAAAATGGTAGTATGACCAGTTCCTGCATTGCATGGGGATACAACTCCCGAAGAAATTTAATGGAGTGAACGCTAGCATGTACTCAAGGACAAAGATAAAATAATGTCATTATTCAAAAACAAATCAAATAACCATATTCAATCTCACATATACATACATATCTTGTCGAGATAGGGAATCAGGTTTAGAATGCATTTAAAACCTTAACCTTGGTTGAGTAGCTTGACTGTCCTAAAACCACCTACGGCCAATATAGGTTTAGCTACCCCTACTGAAAGGTACCCAGTCTGTGTTAGCCACAGGATCAGAGAAAATAAATCGGAGATAACTAGCACATCTCCCAAAATATAGAGTGTGATATCATGCACATGGTCACCAAGACCATCCTCACACCAGCAAACATGAGTTTCTAGTGTCGGTCCCCAGACCCCCACCTTCCATTGCTTTGCTACTCGATCCTCTTTAAGCCCAATTAAACCTTTTATACATAACCAAATCATTTACTAAGGAGTCTTTTGTTTAGGCATTAACTGTTAGTATCGTCATACGAAAATTAGAGCTTGCAAGTCTATCTTTTTATGCTATACAAAAATCATTGAACTAAATTGACTCCAAAATTTCCAATTAAACCAAAACAATGGCTACCAAGGCCTTTCCAAACCATTTAAAATCAAAGAGACCAATTTAGGTTCCATTACCATTTATACAATGCAAAGATATCAAGAGTAGTCAAATAATGTAACAAAATCCTTTCATTGGCATTTTAACAAAAAGGTTGAGGGCACAAAAGTTTCAAAACCATAACCAAATAATTTGGGGAATCTATAGTATCCCGAAATTCATTTACCATTAACATGCATCCCACAATGTCAAAATCATACTAAAAGCGTAAAAGAAAACATAATTAAACCATGAGAACATTACTCAACCATGAACATCCAAAACCCCTAACTATTACTTAAAAATATAAAAATATCATGAAAATCATACATTAAAAAACATGCACTTTGTAAAATAACAATGAGGGAGGAGTAACATGCCTTATACACTGAGGAAGACGAAGAGAAACCACCCTTGAAAGCTTTAACTGATTATCTTGAGGAAACCCTAGCTTTTGCTTGAAGAGAAAGTTTAAGAGAGAATTTGAGAGTGTTAAATTGGAAATAATAGGTTAACAAAGTCCCAAAAGGTATTTTAAGTCGTTGGCTCAAAGATAGCTAAAAGGGGAAATATCCAGAATGTGCCCAACTAAAATTTGTAAAAATATCGCAGGTGGTTATGAGTCGATCCCCTTGACTTGTGACCATAACTTACAACTTGTACCCTCGAGTCATCACCAAGACAGTGATTTGGACACCTATACACTGTCCACCATACGAATCCATGATACCACTCGTTACCAGACCATACGACTCACATGGTCCAGTCGTACCAAGGATAGAAACCAAAGGGATTAGACACTGGACAACATACGAATAAACCATACCATCCGTAACCTATCCTCGCATCACTTAGTGAGAAACTCGTACTTAGAACCAAGTCAAGTCACAAAGTAACTGATTTGATTAAAGACCGACCCAATGAACTATCACCACTACTAATGACTCCTACTACCCCAATCGTAACAATAGTAGAATCTTATCCACCATCTACTGTACTCCTAACGAATAGGGTATCCCAACCCGTACCCACTCCATATGACTCACATAGTGATTCATTACTAGGATATTGACTTTAAAACTCAGGATTTTCCAAGTGCCAAAACCTAGGGTGTTCAATTCTCCCCCACTTGGATCATTCATCCCTAAATGATGGAATAAGGCATTAACTGGTATGATTGAACCCCCAAACGTTTCTACACTTACCTTTAAGATAGAAAATAGATTACCAATAAATCTACCATCTACCTTTAACAAAGACAGATAACAAATATGCTAAGAGAAACACATACCGTAAGCATAATTTTCTGGAATGAGAAATAGGAATAGATACATGGACTTCATTTCCTCTTTCGCATGCCATGTAGCCTCTTCTACCTTGTGGTTCCTCCAAAAAATCTTCACCAAATCTACGTCTTTGGTTTGAAATCGATGAACCTACTGATCTAAGATTTCAACTGGGACCTCTTCATTAGAGAGAGAATCTGAAAAAACAATATACTTGATTGGTACAATCTGCGGCGGGTCACCTACACACTTCCTAAATATTAATACGTGGAATATCAGATGAATGGAGCTTAGACTAGAAGGCATTTCCAACTCATATGAAACATTACCAACCCTTCTCAAAATTAAGTACAAACCAATATATTGAGGACTGAGTTTCCTCTTCTTCCCAAATAGCATTACTCCCTTCATGGGAGACACCTTTAAGAACACCATATCCCCAACCTCAAACTCTAACTTCCTACGCCTTACATCCGCATAGGACTTCTGGCAACTTTAGGAGGCTTTAATCCTATGTCAAATCACCTTCACCTTTTCCATATTTTGGTGAACTAAATTTAGGCCAAACATCTTCCCTTTACCAACCTCGAACCAGCCAATAGGAGATCTACACCTCCTAATATAGAAAACTTCAAATGGGGCCATCCTAATACTAAAATGGTGGCTATTATTCTAGCAAACACTATAAGAGGCAAATGATCAATCCCACTACCACCATAGTAAATCACGCAAGCACAGAGAATATTCTCCAATGTGTGAATAGTCCTTTCTGGTTGCCCATCTAACTGCGGGTGGAAAGTAGTAATAAGACATGCTTTAGTCCCCAAACCTTTATGAAATGGCCACCAAAAGTGCAATGAAAATAGTATGCCACAATCCGAGATGATGAAAATAGGCACCCCATGAACTTCACAATCTTTTAGAGGTACAAATTTGCATAATCCTCAGCCAAAATTTTTTTCTGAACTAGCAAGAAGCGAGCAGACTTAGTCATCCAATCCATGATGAACTAGACCGAATCAAATGATTCTGAGATTAAGAAAGATCGGTAATGAAATCCATATTGATAATCTCCCATTTCCAAATAGTCAACTTAATTCATGTGCTCAATTTTTACTTGTTTGAACACTATGCACATAGCCTCAAAACTTATCATATCCCACTTCATATTATTTCACCAATACATTTCTTTATGGTCATGATACATTTTCATTGAACTGGGAAGAATTGCACAGCACGACTGATGCACCTCATCCAAGATCCTCTCACACAATCTATCTATGTTGGGAATATATAGCCTCCATTGGTACCGCAAGGTACCATCACTACTAATCTTGAAGGCCATCACCTTCTGCCTACCATAATCACCCTTGATCCTCATGATGACAGGATCCAACAATTGCTTCTTATATATTTTAGCACCAAGAGACGATTGCGCCTCATTCTGCACAAACACACCACCATCCTCAAAGTCCAAGAGATAAACTCCAAGGTTATCCAAATAGTGAATATCTTTCACCAATTAATGTGTCCCTTTATCCACATGAGTCAAACATCACATGGATAACCTGCTAAGAGAATCAGTAATAACATTAGCTTTACCTAGATGGTAGTGAACACTAATTCATAATCCTTAAGCAGCTCAAACTATCTCCATTGCCTGAGCTTTAGCTCTTTCTAAGTAAAACATACTTCAGGCTCTTATGATTGAAAAAATATCCACATAAACACGATACAAATAGTGACTCCAGATTTTAAACGCAAACACCACGGCTAATAATTCCAAGTCATGAATTGGATAATTCTTCTTATGCACCTTCAACTATCTAGAGGCATAAGCTATCACCTTAATATGTTGCATCAAAATACACCTAATCCCAATACGGGATGCGTCGCAATAGACTTCAAAACCATTTGTACCTTCTGGCAAAGTCAAGACCAGAGCTGAAGTCAGATTATCCTTTAGCATCTCAAAACTACGCTCACAAGCATTAGACTACAAGAACTTTACTTTCTTCTGAGTCAACTAAGTTAATAAGGCAGCTATAAAAGTGAAACTTTCCACAAACCTTCTATGATAGAAATCTAAACCAAGGAAGCTCTGAATATCAGTTGGAATTGTGGGTCTAGCCACTTCTTAACCACTTCACCCTTTTGTGAATCCACTATCGTACCATAACCCACCAGTAGGCAAGCCAACCCATATTCTAGAATGGATAGTAATGGACTACTAAATTGATAGAAGGAAAAGAAGGCAGAATATATAAAGTAAAGATCAATACATAAAAATATCCCAAAACCTAGTGGTATTATTACAAGAAATTCTAATATATTTTTAGTACAAAAGTTAAATGTCAAGGAGAAATATTCTGATACTCATCTCCGAATACAACATGGAGACTAGTCTAATATTAAAGAGAGAGATAAGAAATACTTTGAACATCAGGAGCTCACCCTAAGTTTCTAAACCATGGCTGCTCTACACAATGCACAAATTAATGACGCTAACCCGTAGTATTATCTGCAGGTTGTAGATATGTAGTATGAGTACCAAACGAATGGTACTCAATAGATAATTGCCAAATGAGCTCAAAGGATAATTGAAAATATACACAACATATAAATAGAATACAAAATACAACCAAAAGTCTAGAGCTTATATAACAAGTCAATGAGAAAAATAAGGGACAACTATCCTGTTCTAGTCCTAGAGTCTAACATGACAAGACTAAGAAAGTATCAGGGTGAACAATCGTATTCCAGCTACATCATATACATCAAGGATATACTGTATATCCCAAGGTCAATATAAAAATAAAGAGCCGAAGAAAGATATATAGTAATATACAAGGACATGAAACAAGTATACAATATGAACAAGCGTAGGAAGGGACATAAGGTAGTGCCTTAGCTTCATATGGCTATACATATACATATTCAAATAAACATGAGGTCATCTTAAGTATAAACTAGATGAGCATATCATTATTATAAGGCCTCATTATAATACCATTAGGATCTAAGGCTATCATGTCTAGGGTTATAATGAATATGGCTAGACATAATATAATCATACGCAACAAGGCAATTATAAGATAAAAGGGGACACAAATATACCTCAATTCTCAATATAAAATCAACAGCCAATCTGTCATAAGATATTCATAATAATGATCATAATTATGATATTAGCAATATCAATAATAGTGTAAATAGCCCGCTACTACAGAGAACCATATACCTAATCGAGCCTAAACGTACCCCGACTGCCCTAGACTCAAAAGGTTCAATCAACATATAATAACAAAAGGTATATTCATCACCCATGTTTATACAACCATCCATACTGGCTGATAGAAATAGATGCATACCGGTGATAGGTGATGTACATAAAAGAATGAATGCAAGATACACAATCAACATCACAAATCACCAAATTTGTGATCATCATGACCATTATCATGTAATCAACCTCTAACCCTTTTTGGTATTAATAGATTATAACAGTATCCTCTAAACTCATTAGATGTCGATATCATAATTATAGTATCCTCCAACCTAGTTGGGTATCAATATAATCACAATAGTATCCTTCGGCATTAACGGGTAGCAATATAATCACAAGAATATCTTCCGACATTATCAGCTATCAATATAATCATAATAGTACCCTCCTACTTTGTCGAGCATCAATATAATCACAATATATCCACTAGCCTTGTCAGACATCAATATAATCATAATAGTATCCTCCGACCTTGCCGGATATCAATATAATCACAATAGTATCCTTTGGCTTGCCGGGTATCAATATAATCACAATAAACATCACGGAATAACATAGACTGATATAGTCATGAACATAATCATATCACCACAAAGAATCTATCTAGAAAATACTTCCCAATTACTCATTATTAACTAACCAACACTATTTATAATGAAACCACTAGTTCGCTAGTCATCCCATCACCTTTAGTCATTAGTCTAAACATTAATGTTATTCAAGGGATCACAACTAACCAATATTTATTTGATTGACAACATTTAACATCTAGCCAAGGTTCATCACTAGACCATAATCATCATTTATCCACTATTCCATATTATCAACAAATAATTATACCTTTCCTAACCATTATTAGAAACACATAACCACTAATATTCTAACCCTATTTTATTTTCTGACATCATTCATCAACTAACCCTCGTTAACAAACTAATCCTCATTTAACTATTCATTAATCAACTAGTTAGTAACTATCCATCATTATTAACTAGACACCTTGTATTACCAACATCACTTATTATCTAGCCTCGTTAATACACAACTCCTCATTTAACAACTAATCGAAATTCTAAAATTTTGAATCATTTTGACTAATCCTTGCTATGCTAAACTCAATGTTATTATTAGACACATAACAACTATCTTTAGCTACCATATTTCAACTAAGCAAGATTCATTTACTAAAACTTTTGATTCCTAGCCACAAAGTTCTATAGTCTCCCCATAGACAACTAACTATCACAAAGCTGAACCCTTAGTTAATAAGAAACATCATAAGACTATATTTCATCAATAATCGCATAATTTACTAATAAAATAATCATGAATGTACCAAATATATGAATATCATCACCCGTATCCAATCACATAAGTCATAAGCAACCTACTGTATCTTTCTTTGTCCAATATCAGAGAGATATGTATATAAAACATGTATATGAATTCATAACTCTAATCGTATCCTCTAAAATAATAAACATTTCTCGGATATCTAATAATTATCATAACACGGCTCTTGACCCAATAATATATCTGGAATAACCATAACAACTTAATCATGGACTTAGGCCCATATACAAATACGAAACCCATATCAATAGTCATATTAATAAGTCAAACAATAGCTCTAGTCATCTCATATATAGAAGGAATCTCATATCTAGGGGGCATATTATTAATAAGTATGTATATAAGAATGAAATCATCACTCATATAGGATATCTTATATAAATAGGTCATACATAAAGACTATGCAGAGTATCTCCTCTCTGGGAAAATTGTCATATCTAAGAGAAATATTGTCTCTATAGGCCCAACAATCATGACCAAAAAAGAGAGATAACATCTTTATAGGCACAACAATCATATCTAAGAGGAATTAACATATCTATAGGTCAATATCATATCTAAGAGAAAATAACATCTCTATAGGACAAACATCAAGTCTTAGAGGAAGCAGCATCTCTATAGGCCACATAACGTATCTATGGGGAATATCATCTTTAAATGCCCAATAGCACGTCCATAGCGAGTATCATAGACATTGCTCAAAACCCATATTCGGGGAACATCAATATAAGCTACCAAGTCATGAAGTAACCTTATACTAAGGTTTACTAGCCCCATCTATGTTTATTATCTGCAACTAAGTCCACAACACTAACACAAGTTTAGGACTAAGTGCGTTGGATGATCTCACTTCTAAACCTAAATTTTCATAATTTGGCACACCATTCCCCAAACTAGTCTAAGGTATCTAGTTCAACTTCTAGATGTCAAATAAGCCACACTTAATCCTAAGATAGCAACTTCGACTACAGACAAGGGTACTCAAGTCAACTTTAGCCAACTGTGGTTTGAAGACTATCACACTAGCCCAATAAGGTCAAAATACAAATCATGCTTTAAATTTTACAACCATATCCAAAACATAACATTACATCACATCCATGCTACAACTGATCTAAACAAGAAAGAGAAGGCACTAGGATCCAAAAGGCTTATATATATCATCTTACTATTCCAAAACCCTCATCTAATCCCCAAAGCATAAAAAATTAAGGCTAAGCTATTCTATGCATAGTTAAGCCTAACATCCATATTCTTACATAATACATATCACAGTTATCTATGAAGAGGAGTATACAGAGGCCTACCTCAAAGTTGAATCACAAATATCACATTATGCTCCTCATGCTCACCTCAACTTAATAATCCTCAAAATGCCATCACATTACAAAAACAATAATCTACTAAACAATAGAAGTCTACCAATACCCATATTGTACTATTGTGATTTGGGTCCAAAAATGATACAAAAACCCCAAGTGGGTTCCACATACAGAAAGTGAGTTTTCGAGACTAATCCAATGTTCAGACATGAACAAAAAGCCATAATCCTCAATAAATTGGTGAATCTTAAGCATACTTTGGGCTAAAATCAAGCAATAAGCCAAATTGGAGTTTTGGATCCAAATTAGAAATTTCAAGCATGAATTCAAAGGATTCTTACCTTAGATTTGAAATTGCCAACTAAAGGATAAAAGCCTAATGTAATGACCCTCTAAAATATTTTATTATTTTTTATGCATTTCCACAATTTTAAGCATTCCCACAGTGGCTGCAGGTCATTTATGACCTGCCGAAGATGTTGGTTCGGTTATCGAATAATTAATTTAGGTTTTAGGCTTATTTTCTTATGTTGGAGATTTTGATTTTTATGATTTGATCTTGGGACAAATTTCCTAGTAGATGACTTTTGATAAGATTTTCTTGCATGGCAACAACTTTGGAACATTGATTTTAGGTTAAGAGGACCCTTGGTTCAAGTTTCGAGGCTTTCAGATTAGGCTATTGGGCAAATTATATGAAAAATGAAACCATAGGTATGGGCCCCACCTTTAGTCAACACAATCTCAAATGAATATTATCGGTTCTAATGAGTCTTAAATATCAAATTTAGCATGGTAGCATAGTTGTTTACGCATAACGGATTCTGAACGAATCTTGAGCACCTAATTGAAGTCCATTTTTGAACTTGAAAATTCTAATACATCAGGCTACTAGCGTGACCTCTTAAGTAATTATTTGACCACTTAAGTGGTCATTGCTTTAGAGACATTGGTCACTTTAACATACTTGGTCAGGGATCGCTTAACAGATCAATGTCCACTTAAACAGACATCTCTTAAGTGCACTGGCATCACTTTAGAGATACCTATCCCTATCATGTTAGATCGCTTAGGCAGTCGGGGAGCCACTTAAGTGACTAGATGATCGCTTAAGCATAACCTAGAAGCTTTTATACCCCTTTTCCCACCATTTCCATACTAAATTGAGAGCTCAAAGAGAGGGGACAATCAAAAATATTCTATTGAAGCTACGGTAAGCTAGCCTAATAGTCCTTGGTCATTTACAATTAATTTTTCCTTTATTTTCCACCCTAATCCATGGTAAATTCAAATGTTTAGGTCTTAAAAATCCTAAACTTATGGGGTTGATTTGAGACCCAATTTACGCTACATTTATGCTCAATATTGAGAAGGACATTCCTTGTCCTTTGAGGGACTCTATGACAGATTCAATTTTGGATTCATTTACAGTCCCATAGGCCCGTTCTTGACACAAACTGTAACCCAACCCATAGTATAGAAATATGGTTCTTATTTTACTCCCAATGATATGTAGATTGCAATTTTAATACTATGGCGGCATTTTGGGAGTATGGATCAAATGTGGAAAATATGTGGGTGATTTAAGGACTTACAGTTCGGCATTGAGGTAGGCTTCTATGTACTCTTCTTTATGATATAATGTGTCATATATGTTAGATGTTATATAGGGCTGTTATGATGTGATTATAGATAAAATACCATTACTTAACCTAATTTATTAGTTTGGAGTTAGAAGGGTGCATTGACCCTTAAGGGAAAATATTTATTATGCTTCTATGATCCTATTACCATAAATTGCTAGAATGTTAGTTATAGTTAAGAGTAAAAACCCTTAATATAAGGTTTGCTATATTACTCAGAGAATTATGATGGTTTTCAGGATTTTGATTTGATTTTACTGGTTGCATATTACTAGGCCAAATACCGTTATTATGATATTAGTAAGATTCTGAGCGAGTTATTTATCTTGTAGAGGATGTGATTTAGTATATTGACATTTAGACTCTTCTAATTGTATTTTTTGGATATTGATGATGGCATGTATAGACTCGATATGTTCATGCTCACTCATAATTTTGACTAAGATATGTTTTTTCTACTATTTTCCTTAAAAGGAATTTATTCCAACACTTTTAAAAGAGATTCTTTCATAAACAGGAATCATACCACCTAAATGAATGATTTATGAGTTTTATAGTCTAAAATGATGTTTTAGCTATTTGACCGAGAGATATTTTAGTACATGATTTTACCTCTACTACCTACATTGGTCAAGAAGAATTTTGATCGTTTCTATACTTTTATGATGATTTAGTCCCAAAGTTTACCTCAGACAATGGATTTACAGACTCATAATCCTTTTAGCCATGCTTTGAATCTGTCCAATTATATATATATACACACACATGTCTTATACTGAACGAAGTAGAGAAAGGATAATGATGATTATTGAAAATCCTAGTTAGGGACTAGGTTGGCGTACACGAGTATTCCTGAACCCCCAGGGGCCCCTTCATCCTTGATTTGTCATGTCGAAGAAGAGAGGTGGTCATAGGTCCTGTCTTTATGAGCCATCAAGCTAGAGGAGCTGTATACGCTGGATTACGCTATAGTATATGCATCGATTATGATACTATGTATTTACATTGCATTCATTCTTTTATGCACATTGCCTATCGCCAGTATGCCCAATATCTATCAAACTTATGGGGGGCTGCATATTATAGGTAATGAGTATTGTTTGTTATTGTATATTGATTGGACCTTCTGAGTTATGGGGCCTAGTTTAGGTATTGTTTGTCTGAACTATCCGATTACTTTATTATTATTATTATTATTATTATTATTATTATGGCTCGTTCATGGTATGTTGTTTATGGATTGATATTGAGGCTGAAGTTATCTTTCTGATTTCTTTCTTTTAGGGTTATTTTGTTATGAATAATTATCTCGTGTTTAGATGCATGGATTAGGAATTTTGATTATGCTAGCATTAGTTTTTATGATGAATAGGATACCTTAAGATGCAAGTATGGCTTCTTTAGGTTGTACCTTTCAATTAGTCATGTCACACAAATTTTTATCGAGTCAAAGGATTTTTCAAATTAAAATGACAGTTTTAAGTAAGGATTATTTATTTACAGAGTCACCACTTTGTATTGAGTTATGATATTCCAAATCACCATATTGAATCTCTAATCAAAAGAAAATGACTCGTTATTGGCCTGCAAAAACAGAAGACTAGGTAAGAAATTCTTTTGACTGATGGATAGGTATGAGGCACCCGTCGAGTCTCATCATTCTAGCATGATCAGTTTTATCAACTGATACTGAACTTTAACTATTTTTGAATAAATTGTGTTGATTGGCCTTAGTTCTCTTATTTTTAATATATAAAATCTGTCCATACCTCATATATTAAGCTAGTGAAAAGTAATTTTAGGGATGGTCTTTGTCAGGTTGTATTATTGTATAATCAAATTAGTATTAAATGTCTTAGGGAGATGTGTATGCCGCATTCTTAATCGTGATAAATATATTAATCACGACTAAAGCGTATCTAGCGTTAACGACATAGCTTTGTCTCTTGTAAACTCGAGACAATTTTGTCTTACTCATTTTTATTCTCTTCACTCTTTTATTTCAAATTTGCAATGATTTTGGGATTAATTCACAACTCATCTCGCTCCCTTAAACATTTTATTTCCTCTCTTTCCTTTTAATATTAACGATAGATCTTGAATTATTTTGTAACAATCTCATTCTACTATACTCTAGTTAGTTAATACGAAATCACTCGAATCTTAAATTTATATTCTAGGCCCTAAACATTTTTGGGTAATATCAATTCCCCCGGTCAATCTCATATTTATTTAAAATAATATACCCAATCAAACAAACAAAAATGTAAGAAGGCATGCAAAAAATGAACATTTTAGTTAACTTTACATGAGAAGAAATCAGAACTAAAGGAAAACTAAATACTTATACAATATAATACACAATTAAATCTAAGATTACAAAATAAATAAATAAATAAAATAAGAAGAAAACACTTATAATCCTAAACACCCCAATTCTTCCAAACAATCCCTTTAGAGAGTGTTAAATCCTTTTCAATTTTAAGACCTCATTTTTACATAACAAAGGAATTCCTTTGTCGCTAAACAGAGAACGAAAATATAAGACGACAAATTTAATAATCAAATGAAGAACATGACAACACTAGAGAAAAATTGAAAAATGGACTTTTATACACTGAAAATCCCTCATATAATTTTTAGTAGCCAACACATTTTGAGCCAAAGTGTACGCCAAAAATTATTTTAGAATCAATGAACCAAGACCGGAGCTTTACAAGCAACTTCGACTGGACATAAACTCGGATCGGAGATCCACTTTACGTTATCCGACGACAACTTGAAACGATACTTCACCACTAATTTTTGATCATTTTATGGGGTTAAATTCTTGTTTTTTTGGTGTTGTGATTTTTATTGAGAAAGGCTATATGTTACTTTGCTACTGATTTTTGCTCATTTTACGGGGTTTACTAGTTTTTCTGGTGTTGTGATTTGCATTGAGAAAGAATAATGTAATGGAGGTTTTCCCCATGTGATCAATACATGGCTATGGGATTTTAATGGAGATGTAAATAATTGGTGTCTTTTGGAGAGGGAGGTCATGGAGGCATATAGAGGTGTGGCTGATTTTTTCTCTCATTTTTCTTGGCATTTTTTTTTTCAGTTTTCTTCCTTTAATTTTTCTGCTAGTCCTTTTTTCTATAGTGCATGTGTACATTGCATGGTTATATAGTAGAATTTTGTGTGTTTTCTTCTCTTATCATTTTCACCCTTTGTTTTCTAATGCATGGCCATGCATATAGACTGCATGTTTCTTTTTGTGTATGTGCGCAAGGTATGTCATCTTTTTCCTTTTCTTTTTGCGTTGTATTTACATACTTTACATATGTTTTTTTTTTTGAGTTATGCAGTTGATATCATGCACACAAATAAATTATCATTCCACCAGTTTCATGTAATTCATACACACCACTAATCATACATACTAACCCAAACTCGTTTAAAGTAGATAGGATAACTATTTAAGATTTTTGGGTTGTATTTTTTTTACTATCGTATTTAGATGCTCTTGTACTAATATTACCAGGTCGTTAGATTGGTATCCGTAGTTGATTATAGATTTCTAGCATAATTATTAAGCAAGAATGTACCATGGGTCATAGCATATTCAAGGCTCAAATAATAGCCTAATCAATTGCTTTAACAATAACATATTCATGGGCGAGAGCGAAGAATGACATTAAATCATAGAGCAAGTTAAGAACCCGTCAAAACACCATCAAAATAGACCATGAAAATAATAATACCACACCGGAAGTTTTTAGATTCCGTAGAACTAATATAAGGATTTGACATTCACATCTCCAAACTTACACAAAACCAAAAAGTATTGAACAAGAATAGAATACAAACCTCTATGGTAGAATAGCAAAAATAGAAGTAAGGACGCCTTCATCAGAAACTCAAAATAGGAACCAAAAGTCGAACTTCAACCTACGAACCCTTTAGAAAACTCTCTTTTCTCACTTTTTTGTTTCTTTGTTTCCATTTTTTCTTACTTCTTCTTTTTTCTTAATTGTTTTTTGTATGTTTTGCTACTTGGTTTTATGCCTATCCGCTCTTTTAGTTTCCTATTTTTCCCAGCTTTTCTTATTCCTTTTTCCTTCTTCTCTTTGTTCTTTTTCTTCCTTTTTTCCTACTATTTTTCTTGTTTCTTTTTTAATCAGCCTGTTTTTGTTTCTCTTCTTTTTCAGTTTTTGTCTCTCCTCTTTTTATTTGTGTATGTTCTTTCCCCATTTTCTAAGTGTACAGATGTCCTCTATATAGGTGCATGTGTGTGGGTTATGTAGTGCTGTCGTGCACATATGTGGGAGTGGGAGTTGGGGAACATGGGAGGTTGGGTAGTTTAGGATAATAACTTTTTATGGAAAAAAATATTATATATATATATTTAGTGTACAACAACAAAACAACAAATCGAGTGTATTCCCGCATAGTGGGGTTTGGGGAGGGTAAAATGTATGCAGACCATACCACTACCTCCGGAGAAGTAGAGAGGTTGTTTCCGATAGACCCCAACTCAAGACAAAGAATAATAATAAAAGTCGTAATAACGCATGAAACAAAAAGAAATAATAGAAATAAGATGCCCACAAAGTAATACTCTACACTGACGTGTTGGGTTCAAAATTGAGAGGGCGTCATGCGGAATCTTATAGTTTGCATATTATAGAAGACGTTAAATCAGATGAAAATGAAAATGAAAATAAAAAATATATTATAGATATGATTTGATCAAATGATCAAATATGAAAAACTAATATTTAAAAATATAAAATCTGTTAGAAGAAAATCTCCCCCTAAACAAAACTATTTAATGACTACATTGTGGATGCTATTGTATTATGCTATGAGAAGGGGGTGTTATACTTATAGAGTTCCAAAATCTTTACTCCAAGAAAGATGTTCGCCAAATTTGAAAAAGTTTTATATTTTACTTTTCAAGAAAAGTAAAAGTAATTATGGTATTACTTTTATTTTCCTTCTAAGAAAAATAAAACTTAGTTTTAGTAAGAAAATCAGGGCAAAACCCTAACAAATCTTCCCTTTTTGGCTTGATTTCCTTGATATACTTTGATGCACCTTCTTCGCATGCATGATCTTCATTCTTTACATGATCTTCATTACTGTTGTTTGCCATGGATAAAAATAAGATTAAAAATATTATGGTTAAAAGTGGATTAAAAATAATATTTTATGTTTATTTTTAAAGATGCATGTTGAAATATGCTTAAAACTTCTTCTCCACATGTAGTTAGACAAAATCTTCATATCATTAAATTGATTGCAAAATGATTAGAATCACCTTGAATTGTCTTCAACCTCATTTTACCAAACAACTAAATCTTTGAACCGAAGGCTTCGATACCACTTGTTTGGTTCAAAATTGAGGGGGCGTCATGTGGAAGCTTATAGTTTACAAACTATAGAAGAAGATAAATCAGATGACAATGAAAATTAAAATAAAAAATATACTATTAATATGATTTAGTCAAACGACCAAACATGAAAAACTAATATTGAAAAATATAAAATCTATTAGGAGAAAATCTCCCCTTCATCAAAATTCTTTAATGACTACATTGTGGATACTATGGTATTATAGTATGAGAAGGGGGTCTCCTATTTATAGAGTTCCAAAACCTTTTCTCTAAGAGTGATGTTTGCCAAATATAAAAAAGTTTTATATTTTACTTTTCAAGAAAAGTAAAAGTAATTATGGTATTACTTTTATTTTCCTTTTAAGAAAACTAAAACTTAACTTTAATAAGAAAATCAATGCAAAAAACTCAAACATGACGAACCAAAGGCCCCCTACCCCTATACCCTTCGACTATCAGCTCCAAACTTTAAACATAGCCCTAGGACAATATATTTATATATATACATATATATATACACATACATACAAACATACATACATACATATATATAACTATATATAGGAAAGGGCTTAAATATGTCATCGTATTATCATAAATGACTCACCTTTGCCATCCATTATAAGATTGACTCATTTATGATATCATATATAAAAGTTGGCTCCTTTATCAGTTTACCGTTATAAGAAAGTTCATTTGTGCCGTTATTTTGTAATAGTAGTTTTACAAAATTATTTTATCACATTACCTCTTATTAGAAGTCCACATCGCCAAATCTAAATCAATCAATATTACTTAAAATTAAAATAAAGATCGAACACATTAAATTAAAACCCGACATAATGAATGGGTCTGCTTTTAATTTTTAATGAGTCCAATTTTTATTTTTAATCAGTCCAATTTTTATTTTTAATCAGTCCAATTTTTATTTTAATGATGTGTGTCAAAAATTTTTTAACGGGTTTAATCTTAGTTTTAATTTTAAGTAATATTGTTGATTGGATTTGGTGACATGGACCTTTAATAAGAGGCCACGTTGCAATTGATTGTGATAGAATAATTTTGTCCTGAATTTTTCATCTTGCATTTGAATATGTTGGATTCTTAAAAATCTTCTCTTTTTCTACCCTTCCTCCACCGAATATGCTTCTTATTAGGTGAAGTCATACAAGTGTGTTTGGCTCTTAAAACATCATAGTCTAGCGAACATGTGTTTTTATTTATGTACATTTATTAGTTATTATTATGGCTTAAGTTCTATGAGAGGTGTATGAATCGCCCCATTGTGCCTTGTTTATTCTCCATTACGTCTTTAGTGTTACTGTTCTTTGGTAAAATTTAACCGTATAATTTCATCTTGATTTTGACTATCCTATGTGGTGGATTTGATATGTGGTTAGTACAAGACTGTCATCTCTCTCTTCCCCTTTTAGCTTGTGCAATATGTGGCTGAATTACAAAAGTCCCCTACTACCTCTCACGATAATAAGAAATTGTCAATGTATTCAGTAATCACAAAAATTATTCTCTTCCCAAAATAAAATACGAAGCTTAATTAGGAGAATCATAAGTTTTTTGTGGAAGTTAATCAACACTTTAAGAGTAAATCACAACACCCCCCTCCTTTCTCAAATTTTCAAAACCAACTGTGTATAAACATGAAATACAACAATGTGAGACAATGGGATCAAGGTATGGCACTACATTAGCAACAAACAAAAATGCATATGTATAAGTTATACTACTCAAGTGTGTAGACAACTAGCAATATGAGTCATGTGCCCTCACAACAAAGAGGTCCCACTCACTCATATGAAATAATGCATGTCAATACAGGGACAGTCAAGAGAGACACACACTCAGAAGAGATGTTCCAATCAATATGCATCAAATATCATAGGCTTTCCCTTATTTTCTTTACATTAGTTTTCAAATAGTCAAGATAAGATCATTATAGGACTTTTCTTAGCTTGAAATGTAGGATTTGGTGTCTAGTTTGGTACATATGGACATATCAAGTGATTATGCCTCCTTGGAATTACAAAAAACTTGGGGCTTTCACTTATTATACAATTTTATTTTAATTCCATCCTTATTTCTCCCTTTTTATTCTTTATTCTACATTTAGGTTGGGCATGGACTTTTATTCTATCTTTTTCACTTTTTCACACTTTTTCTTTTCTTTTGCTACCACACCTAGCTCTACTAAAATTTTCTCTAATTTTAATCTTCTATATACCAACTTTACATCACACCCCTATGATAGCCATCCTCAACTTAGGAGATTTGCTTGAGTTAAGGTGCACAATGTTCAAGAAGGGATGGGCCTAAATGGGTTATTGCAACACAAGTGGGAAGATGAATAGTGAAACAAGAAGAACAGGCTATAAGGCTAAAAATAGGGATTAAGAGATACTATTTGTTATAGAGAAGGTCATTTAGGCTAAAAGTGGACTAAAATAATAAACGACCTATGATCCTTTCCTAACTGACTATCCTACAACCTAAGCAAGACTAATTTGGCAAGTTCTGAATTCATCATACAAAGTGAACTAAGTAGTATCTCACACACATAGCACAAAGTCAATAAGCTGCTACATATTTGGTTCATGGAACTATTAGAAATGATTCTCGTGTCCCCAATCCTAATAGAATAACAAGATCCACACATATATACATTCACATAGTTCTAAAATTTTTAGGGGTATTATTTTTCTCAAAAATCAATCAAAAACATGACAATTTCCCTAAATACTTAAAAATCTCCTGGTCACGCAAAAACTGAACATAATATAAAATAAAACACAATACGATATAAATTTTAACCTAGTCATGCTTATTCAACAACCATACCGTGACCGATAGGAAAAAAAGCACAACAACCAAAACCTGCGGCAACTATGGTATACCCCAACTGGTGAAGGACCTGGTGGTGGAAATACATTATAAAAATATGTACCCACTACTATATTTGCACACCTCTATCTCTCAACAACTATAAAATCCATCGAATTATGTCTGGCCTTTTTAAAGGCCTGGTCAAATGGCATATCGAGAACCTGTAGGTCTCTCATGTATCCTCTCTAGCCCCAACTATCTGGACCTACTCATTATCCTTCCAAAATAATAAAAATATTTAGGTGTACGTGGAGATGATATCTGGACAACTAGGGGTATGACTGAATGAGTGGCTGTCATATGGCTCTCAGTAAGAGAGCGTACCTCTACTCACATTAGATCCATCTCCTTCCTTAATAGATTAGATCCATTATCTCTAACTCTATAAATCTATCTGTAAAATGTGTCTTAAAAGCATCAAGACATACCTGTAAATCAACATATAGCTCAAACTTGGTAGATCTCTATAAGGCCTCCCATCTACCCTCTGCCATCTCGAATTTTATCCATACCTATGATAGGATCTACTCATATAGAGTAGTCATCTCAACCTCAACAACCCATAAAAAAATATTAGTGGCCCTTTGATTGTCCACTAAGCTCTGCAAGAACTCTCGAGATATAGTAATCATACCTATAATGAGATCAGTAGTAGATGGTTAAGTGGGCTCTAACGATATGGCAACCAGCTCTAAGGTTAAAGCTAGGGCTGATGATAAAGTGGCTAGTGTCCCCTTACCCTGAGTATACAAATTAGGGGCCTATCTCTGATTCCTTATCTCAAGATCAACACTAGCTCCCACATTATCTCCATGTACATCACCCAATTCTATAGAAACTGATGGACCTTTAGTCTAGGCCTGAGATACAATGGCAGGCTCAGTAGATTTCCTGGGAAAGTCTGAGTATGTTGGATCCTTCATACTCTTCATCTGTGAAGTGGCTATCATAAGTACTCTCTCATCTACTCTTGGTATCTCACGTATACCGGCCTCATCACATAATTTCTATATCAGGCATAGGAATGGAAAATTCATTGCCTACCCAAAAGTTCTATCTTAAATCTCATATCAAAGAATGGGTGTAGAGTCAATAACATATTTGGACATCAAACTAGAAATTAGGGTTTCTCCCTCCCTAGCCAACATATTATCTGATGTAGTAGGGAATAATGTGACAACGAAAACATGGCATCAAAAGTCAGTGAAACCTTCTTTATCACACCATGTCTCTCAATCAAAGGGGCCTCATCACCCAAAAGTGAAATAAAGAAGGCTACCCACCTATCCCTCTAAAGTCTCTCTTACTATGCTAGACCCCTCTTATAATGTATCTATCATGTGTGAATTTTACTTTGTATTTATACTCTATTGTGGATGAGGGAGTGATATAGTCTGGACCAAAAATGACCTGACGAATAGTCTCTGCTGAAAGATCAACCCTGATCTCTGTCACAAGGGTCTGATCAAGCTCTGGCTACTCCATGTGTCTTATCAGGGATGGAAATCTATACATTGAGTGAATTATTGTGGCATCATATGATGCATAAAACTCTTGCACCATAGTCCAGCTATAATAACAGACTGGTCTAGTCATCTGCTCTAAGTGATAACAATCAAAGAAAGCCTGTATCTATTTTACTTTTCTTAGCCCCGATAGATCAATCCAACATTCCTCAAAAATAATCCTCTTAGGCCTACTAGTCTCTAAGATACCACTGTCTATATTATATATCATTTGTATCCCTTCCACACTACCTCAAATTTTTCTCCTAAAGAGGTACCTCTGAGGCATGTGAGGGTACGGAACTCTACCCCTGTTGTACTGGAGCCTCCTCATATAGAATGGGCACTTTATGGGAAGCCTGATTTGTACTCTTCTCAGAATGGGCTACATCTGACTGCTATATATAAACTGCAGTACCCTACTTCGACTAGGGTACCATTGATGACTCCTGCTCTGCTTTACCTAGACTGTGTGGGATTCATGACCTTGATGGGTTTGTTACACAATCCCCTTACCTAGAAATTTATTCATGTAGCAATCTTATTGTATTACGGGTAAGTCCATAAGCTATAAACCTACAAAAGAAAAATAATCAAAAGTGAATACTAAAATAGTAGGTTGCTTCCCACTCAACACTTGATTTAATGTGGTGGCTATGTTGTATACTCATACTTTACCAACAATCCCATAGGTTGCCTCCTATATAGCACTTGATATAACATTGCAACACGATGCTCGTAATTTGATTACTCAAAATTCATCAAGATACCATAAAAAGTACCCTCCATGGTCCTCAATATACTCTATCACCTACACCACACTCATGTCAGTTAGCTACTTCATTGATTTTTAGATGTGGAATATGGCCTCCTTACCACTGAATCTGAACTATGCTTTCCTTTTTCCATGTCAACTATCTCTCTACATATATCCATAAATGGTCTCCTCAATATGATGGGCATCTTAGTATCAACATCATTGTCCAGAATGAAAAATCAGTCAGAAAGATAAATTTATCAACTCTCACAATCACAACAAATGAAATTGCCAAAGCTTTCTTCACTATGTGGTTAGCCATCAATAGGCTCATTGCAGTCGATTAAGGAAGGCCCATGCCCAATTGCTATAACATAACTAGTGGCATTAAATCTATGATTTCTCCTAAGTTACATAGGCTATGACGAATCGAGATGACCAAATAGTGCATGGTATAGTGAATGCTTTGGGGTAACCCTTTTTCTGGGCTAGAGACCTAGTAGTGACTGCACTATAGTGGTGCAACCTATCAACATTCTCTATTATATCTCCTTTCTTCTTTATGAAGAATTACTTTATAAACTTGGCATATCCAGGCATCTGCTCCAACATTTCAAGAAGAGGAATATTCAATCTTAACTCAATCAGCATCTCAATGAATCCCTTGAATTTTCTTCCTCTCTTTTATCTTCAGTCGATGAGGAAAAGGTGGGGTGGTCCTGTAATTTGTTTATTTCCTACTCAATAACTAGACCCTTACCTCTTTCCTTACTAACAGTATCATTACCACCTATTTTATTTTTTGACTCCACAATAGGTGTCTTATCAACTTCACCCTTGTCATGTCTTGGCCCTTCCACAACAGGTAATGGGGTTCCACAATAGTCATACCACTCATTATGGTAATGGAAAGAACATGACCATTATTTTTTAGATTTTGAACAATGTTTCTCGAAAGGGTACCTTACTTTCTATTCTACTAAGTGAAATGTAGATCTTCATTCTTTCTCCAATCACCATCTCTTTTCCTACTATGATCTATGTATCTGTCATAATAGTTTTGACCTTGGTTCCCTTTCCCTTGGGTTCAAAATCCCGCCAACTGACTTTCTCCTCTAGTTCTGAATCATAAGTTTTAGAAAATGAACCCTATGCTCCTACTACGATCATTTTCTCAAAGCTTGTTGCTGCAAACTACTTTTTTAGTATCCTAAGATCAATTCTTAGCAGCGTTATATCTTATGCTACTAAATCATTATCTACTTTCTAGTCACTGGAGGAACCAATAACATATATATCGGATCCTCTCCCAGCCTCTCAATTTTGCCACCCTCATTTATCGAGAGAGTTCTGATCTAGCATCTCCAAAGCTGCCTCCTAACATAATGTGATAAGAGCTCCTCCAGAAAAGGTATCTTCCATAGCTCTATAACTGATGGTCAAGGCTCTGTAGAATATCTCTAATAGGCGCGTCTTTGATATCCGATGGTTGGGCATCATACTCAGCTTCTTCTTGAACCTGAACTATGCCTCATACACAGATTCTGACTGCACCTATCTAAAATTATAGCTCTCATCCTTAATCTGCAATATCCTGGATAGAGAAAGAATTAGTTCAAGAATTACTTGTGTAACTCATTCCATGTAGTGATATATCCTGTAGGTAGTTCACCTATCCATAAAGATTCTTCTCCTGTAAGTAAGAAAGTGAAAAACCTCAATCTAAGAACTTCCTAATTCACCTCTAGATTTGTATACAAACTGCATATCCTACTGATATTTTCAAGGTGTGTATTTGCTTTATATGTAAGAAAACCCTCAAATACGCTCTTCATATTTAAGAGATGAATCATCTCACTTGTTAAGTAAAACATAATGTCTGGGGGTAAAGCAACAGGAATAATGGATCCAGTCTCTGTCGAATTAATGAAAACTATATCTTCTTCATCATTCATGTATGGATGAACATACTGATATGCTGGTATCACTGATGGATGGCCTCCATTAACTCTATTATGATTTCTATTAAGTGCTGCTTGGTGGTCTACTTCATGTCTTTACTCATCTAGCTTTACCTACCTATCTATCTACTGAGCTTAATCTACTACCCTTCTCTCATTAGTGTATTGTGCTTAAAGCACCCTTTTCTACCAATCAAGAATGTTCTAAACTCCTTCAGAAGGAGGGAGAGGCATATCATCATGAACCCCTTCTGGAATATCATCTCTTTTCGATTTTGTCATCCTACTATGTATTTGTAGGATCCTCTCTTGATTTGGATTCAATAGGAGAAAGGGATTGCCTTACATCATGGTCTAGGAATACACTGCCTTATACCCAACTAAAAATATAAACAAAAATACCCAAAAATTGCAACAACTTTAATTCACAAATCAATACCATATTCCCCGATAACAGTGTAAAAATTTGATACTGCCCAAGCTACACCTTCACACTGAATATTATATGGTCGTTTTCAAATATAATAATCAAAGAAATGTTGGGGTCAAATCTCAAGATAATACATAGAATCGTAGATCCTAATAGTACAACGAGCAAAAATGGGAAAAATAAATGGGGGATTCGAGTAGCAATATAAAACAAGTAACTAATATCAAATTCAATTGTAATCAGTCGTAGGTGAACACTAGGATTGTATTACCCCTAGCTTCTCAACTCTGTAGGCTTATCGTTCTCTATTAGAATGAACCTAATACCTTGCATGCAAAATCTGATAAGTTATATACCATCTATAGTGTTTTGGACGAGCATAGGGATTTTAACAATTATATTTTGAGTATCAGGGTATCGCCTTACTAACTCTTACATTGATCCTAGTTAACTATTACCTTTTGAGTATCTAGTAATTAGATGGCAGCTAAGCATCTTACTTAGATAATTCCTAGTAGCGTGGATCGACAACTAAACTTCAAATTGTTGTTGTAGTTATCTTTTCCTAGTCACTACTCCTTTTTTGGAGTAAGTAGAAATAATATAGGTGGAATCATAATGTTTCTAACCGCTAAGATATCTATTAAAGTGAAAATAATACAATGAATGCATGGGTATCATTTCAAGATAACAATGGAACATCCCCTATTTCATCAATCTGCTACGGTTTCCACAACCCTAGCTAAGGATTTTAGTCGCTCATGCTTGTGAAGTAATTAACAATATTCATGATTGAAAGCATAAGATGAAATCACAATAATCACAAGTAAAATCCTAAAACTTGAACTGAATAAATCAGGTAAAATCAATACAAGAAAATTCCATGACTAAAGTTGAATCTCAAAATAAAAATACATCTATAAGAATCAGGAAAGCGTAACTTCTACTAATTGACACATAAATGATATTTATAGTACGTGAGAAAACTCTAAAACCAAAGTTCAGAAAAAGAAGAACAAAAAAAAGAGTGTGGCCACTTATGTGTGTCCATATACAGCCTGAGGCTGGACTCATGTAGACACCTACATGTGCTAGACAAAAGTCCTACTGATTCTTCTCTCTAGATTTTGAACTTCTGGTAGTTACCTTACCTACATGCGGTCCACATGTTGGCATAGGTAAGTACAGAAAGTTCTTTTTCAGTTTTTTCGCTCTCTAGATCTTCAATTCTTGTACTTACCTTATTCTTATATATATGGTCCATATGTAAATACAGGTAAATGCTAGGCCTTCTAATACTTGCAACCAAGCTTCAAATATTCAACTTTCATCACATGCTTTGGTCACTTACATTCAGAATATGTCATGAATACCCAAGATTGATCAATTAAGTAGCCAAAAACTTCATTTTTCATCCTTTTTCACTAACTTAGCATAAAAACTTAGTTTTCTCTAAAACATAACTAAAAATGCATCATATACAATAAAATAACCTAAGGAACTAGCATATTTTCATAGTTTTAATTGTCAAAAGTTTGATATTTCTATAGCACATCAATGTCTTTCTTATACGTTGTTTTTATGTACGTAGCTTATGGAATGCCAGTGAGTATAACATGTGTCTTGCTGTAACCATAACACCTTGACTATAAATTGAAATCTCAAATCTCACTACTCATAGATGAATAATATCTACAGGATAATTTTTGTGAAATTGTAAAGGCACAACAAGTATACAACTTGCTTATATGTGAAATTTTACGAGTCAACTTTTTTGATTTGTGTGGATTTGATTGGGATGGGTTTTTTGGATCATCAAAGAAAACTGAAAAACAACCATACTTTAAAGGGTTAAAAAGGAGTCTTTTAAGGATGACATTGTTTCTCAGTCTATTAGTTAACATAAAGTTAACTCAGGTCAGAACAGGTTTTTGTTCTTCTTGCTTTGGTATTGCTCAATTTTAGTTTTTTAGTTCTATTTTTAGTGTAGATTTTTTGATATAGATTTGATCCAAGTGCTTCTATTTTATGGGATATTATTCCACTATTCTAGGTGGGTTATCGAGTAACCCTTTTATAACTTGTTAGTGAAGTAGACAAATTATCACCTTACTGATACTAACATGAGATCTTATGCAAGAAATTGAAAATCATTGATGTTCCTCTTTAATGCAATTTTTTGGGTCATTTTGATTAACTTTGTGATTTTTATTCCCAATCTTTTTTCTTGTATAAGGTTGTTAGGTAAATTTTCTTTTTAAGAGATGGTGCATTTTCTTTAAAGACAAAGTTAAATTTAGCTTATAATGGAATCATTCAAGTTATTTGTGATTACTTAAAAGTTAATGGGGAGTGCAAAAGAGGGGCAGAACAATATTCTCTTACCAAATTTAACTGATAATGGTATCTTATCCGGTGATGCTCTGGGTATTGCAAGGAGATAAAATATGGAAAACATTTGAAAAAAAAACCATTTTAAAGTAAGAAGAGCTCCCTATTACAGACCCAATCCCTTCAAAATAAGTATGGAGTATTAGAAGCATTATAATTCAATGAATTTAAAAGCTCATATCATTGGGTTCCTTTTAATTGGTCTTTAGAAGAATGCAATCTTTCTACCAAACCATTCAGGAAAAAAACATACAAAGGAATGTTGCTAATAAAAGGTGTTATTATGAAAGAATATGAATTTTCTCTTATTATGTTTGCTACTTAATGGTAAAAATAGCATTGTCAATTTATATCCAACATGTTCATCACCAATTTTTATGGTCAGGGAATGGTTTCAGACTACAACATCATTTACACTCCTCTTTTTACTACATGGTTACCTAATTTGATATCTCCAATCCTTTGATGTCTTCAACTATCATCTTTTAATTTCATCATAATACTACACCGTGAGGACTAATGAAGTTTAAAAAGGATGTGAATCTTGGCTCTTAAACTTGGGTGTATCCTAAATTTAAAATGTGAGATTGGTGCATGTTATTTGGGGAAATCCCCTTATTCGTGTCTACTTTAATATAGTTCAATCCCTATGTTAGTTAAAATTATGATGTCTTTTGAAGCATGCGCCATCAAATGGATTAAAATCGTCTATCATTATCTGAAATAGGCACATATAAAGGAACCAATATGATGGGAACTTCGATTTAGGTCAATATAACTTAGAGACATTATATGTAGTAAAGGTGGATGAAAGGTTCATAACTTGTTTATTTCTTTTTCAATAAAGTAAGAACACTCAATTCTTTTAGCCTCTTAACATGATATTCACTTTAAGTGAAACTTTGGTAAAAGATTTTTATACAGTAAATTTTAAGGCCCGGTGCCCTGTAGAATGTAGAAGTTAATCTATCATGCCTATCATCCTCTTTATTGTCAATCCTTCTTATCTTGCAAAGAAGGATTTTTACATCATTACTAATAGAATAAGGCAACTTGAAATGAAATAGTAGAAACAATGTAGAACCAAATAATGTGGACTCGATACCTTTTGATTTAGTAGAAACAACTCTTTGCTAAATCTATATATTTTTGGCTCTGATTTGGTTTCACATTATGCTAAGACCAGTATAACATGTTTTTAAGTATCCAATTTTATGGGATTATTTTTTGAGAGTCCAAAAAACATATAACATTTATCCTTGAAACAATCATCAAATAGGAAATTTCTACAGTTATTATTAGAAAGTTTTCAAATTTTTATCCACATAAAATTAACTGAAGAGTGCATAGTATGAGAAGAATGCAAGAATCAACAAAAAGTGTACAGGAAGAATATAATACATACAATTGATGAGACATAGTAGTTGTTCCTTGTAATCGAATTTTTCTCATGACAAGGAATTAGTGAGTAGTTATTAGAGGATATTTTGTTTATGTTATTCACACTTGCCATGAGGAAAAACATCAAACATACCTACTAGGCCGCCTTGAGAATAGAGATTTTTAAAATTTTATATATGTTTTTGTGTCAAAGTTTAATAGGTCAATTTGCATATCATCTATGTTATAACTTTTGGTGATTCTTTATGTTTTTGAGAGGTTGTACTTAAATTATAAACAAGACCTACTTTTTGGCTCAATAGAGATTCAGTATGTAATTAGTTGAGGTCTTGGATAGCTTGACACATAGATTAAGAAATAGTAAATGATAGGGGGCGATTAATATCTTCAATATTGTTTTTGTGATTCCATGATGTATGGATGTTTGTACAAATTCAAATGTCCTAATTGAGTTGGGTGTCTCAAATATGTTGAAAACCCCCAACGTTTTTCAATGTAATGAAGTTTGTTGTAAATAAAGGTAAAGTGAGAGTCACTATACCTATTATTTTGTATTTTTTATAATCTTTTCTATATTTGTTCATATTTTTTATAACTCAAAGCCGAACCTATTGTCTTACTAGAAGGAGAAGATTAGGACACAAGAAGACATGCGAACTTTTTATTACACTGATTAAAACTCTTAAAGTGAGAAAATTTATCATAGGATATAGCATAAAGTCGAAAAGTTTACATGCAGTTAAAATTTATGGATGTTTCTTTATTACTCATCTATATGCATAGATATTTTGTCCTTTTGTGGACTTTGGGGAAGAGATTCCTTGTGACTTTCCCTGGAAATTTTTGTAGAAATCTATTCACCAACTTTGACTAAAGGAGTTAATGAAACAATATTTCGCTACTATAGAATTGAGCTGGTTCATGTATTAAATACTAGAAATGGACCTGACTCTCTTAACTCTCTACTATTGATAAAATTTTAGATTTGTAGTAATTCTTAAATACTCTCTTTGTAACATTTAAAAAAGCACTGCATTTATTGTTTAATCAATATTGAATCCATGTTACCTATTGTTCTGAATTAACTTATCATTCTTTCAACAGTGGTATATAACAACAATTTATAATAATGATATTATGTTGGGCCCATGTTACCAGGGCCATACCCCTCTAGTATGTATATATATATATATATATATATATCATTATTTTTATTTTTATATCCTTCTAAATCTGAATCGCTTGATCAATTGGTTTGATTTGACAAACATATTTTGTTGTTTATTTTCTAGTACACATTAGTATTGTTGTTCATTCTTACAAAAATCAGTTGTGATAGTTTTATTTTGTGCTAAGTTTTTCTTCTGGAATTTGATATGTTAGATGTTTAAAACTATTCTCTTTTTCTACCCTTCCTCTACCAAATATGTTTTTTTATTATGTAAATTCATATAAGAGTGTTTTTCTCTTAAAACTCCGCTATTTCATGAATATTTTTTATTTATTTTGGTGCATTTTTTGTTTATTTTTTAGATTAAGTTCTCGGAGGGCTGTAGTAATTTCTGTATCATGCTTTTTTTAATTCTCTGTCCCGTCTTAATTGTTACTGTCCTTTCAAGAAATTTGAGCCTATAACTTCATGTTGATTTTGACTATCCGATGTGGTTGATTTGATATGTGGTGATTACGAGACTATCATCTATCTCTGTTCCTTTAGCTTTTGTGATTGAGGTTTAATCACAATCAACCTTTAATACCTCTTATGATAGTAAAAAAAAGGTTAATGTGTTTAGTAATCCCTAAAACTGATGTTGTTCCCCTTTTTCGTTTGAAATTTAATTGAATAGAGATTAGTACCTACTCGTTTATTGTATGTGATAAACTTTACTTTTTATGTATTTTGTTTTGTTTACAGTCCGCATAAATTTGAGTGCCGAAATCATAGGTTTCGTCTAAAAAAATAGTATGTTGACTGCCTTGTGTTTTTGTTGCCATGTCTCTTTCCAAATAATAATGTTCAATGGAGGTGGTTGCGTTTGATGATTCAATAACAATTCGAGATCCCACTCTTCTGCCTTTTGCCTTGATCTATATACTATAGATTTTTCTTTGAAAAATAAAGGCAACTTGTAGCATACTTAGTGAAAAATTGTCACCCATTAGTGTTTTGGTGTGTACCTTTGTTTAAGAGAGTTTATATTCTTTGATTCCATGCATGAAATCCTTGAATATGTGTTAAATGTTCCATAATTAATCCATGTGAGTTAGGAAGTTCAAATTTTTTTCTTTTGTTCTAGTATAGATGGATGTAGCATGCATTGGTGAAGAAGGGTTGACTGAATTTTTGTTATTAATTTTGCTTTGTTTTCTTATTTTCCACCTAGAACAAATGTAAATTAATTGTTATATCTAGGATCGTTCAAAATGAGTTGGAAACCACATAATCATAAGGTGAGTTAGTTTACTTGAGATCTATCTCTATAGAGATTCTAGTCTAAAAATCAGAGCATACATTTGTGAGTTTGCATATTGTTCCCTGTACAACAATATGTTAATGTTTTCTGGAAAAATGATGGTTGATTATGTGTTATATTTTAAGTTTATATCTCGCGCTATATTTTTTTTACTTCATGTTCCATTCATTAAATCTATAACGCCCCAAAATTTGGGTCCCGGGATGTCACATGGTGCTTAGGGGTGCAAGTAACCCTAAGCTAACCCTCCTACTGGCATAACTCATAAACAACTGGATAAAATGCTTAAATCTATATAAAGTTAGCGAAAATATAGAACTTCTCTGAACTTGATCAATATAAACATGAACTTTACAAGATTACAACTCTAATTTTACAAATGAAAATGAAACTGAATACATTAACTTCTACCGACTGTCTATGAAGCCTCTACTGGTACTGACTTAAGGTAGATGGGTGATGACTCCCAACTACCCAATCTCAATACAACTAAAGTAAAAAAAAAATAAAAGACTTCTCGAACTGTATAACTGACTCATGACCTCGAACTTGTACCTACATTATAAGGCACTGTAGCATATAGAAGTATATGGGGGTCAGTACTTTAAGGAATGTACTGAGTATGTAGGGATGCAATGCAACATTATAAATAATATCATAAATGATTATGAAAATCATGCATGCTGATGATAACGACTTTCATTGCTTGAATTAATTGAAACATATTCCTTATAAATCATCAATAATAGTACAAGCATTATAAATCTCATAAATCATTATACTCAACTCAAACTCTTTAAATCATGACTTAGAGTGACTCGGTAACTCATGAAAACTTGGACTATTATAGACTTGGGAGTTTCTTATAATAGACATAACTACACCAAGTGAGCCACGTGGAGTCCAACGTTTTGCCCTTCTAAGGAGAGAATTCCACATTGGTTGTGGTGTCGTACTCTTTCCAAGCAGTACAACCTCAATTTCTCAATCACAATCTCATACTCGTCCTTTGGACCACAATTATCAACATCAATCCTATGGTGACACGTAGTTTTGAAAAAATACCAAATTTCCCGCTCGGTGCTAAATACTCCTCCCAGACTCAGCTCAGAATGCGGTAGGGAATCCACCTTAATCAATATCAACTCATGGGTCTAATATAAAGACCAAAACATAAATATGTATATATCTCATCTGTAAATCATATACTCTGTGGATCCCTAACTCGACTCAAAATCAAACAATCTTTCTCAACATCAAGATGTATTAAATCATTAAGTCATGGAAACATCAATAACTTTGAGGAAATATCAAGACTCATTATAACAACTCAATCGTATGAATCAATATACTGAATAATCCAATTTGTCATAAGGAAGCTTAAAGCTTGATACATGTCTTGAAAGCACTTGAAATACCAACTCATGGTAGAACATGAAATTCACAATATTAAATATCAAGTCATAATTTGGAAGTTGTAAAATAATCATGTATCAAAAACTTCAAGAAAACATCATAGAACTCATTCTTGACTCTCAAGCTCAAATATCAATATATATATATATATACATATATATTCAATAACAAAAATTCTCATAGAAAAGCTTAAATCATGACTCTTATCTCAAATCATTCGAAAATCATCAACTCATAATAATAATATTCAACTCATGGCATAAGTTCTCAATTTAAGAAATAAAATTATGAAATAGTCATGTGTATCGATCTTGAATAGCTCAAATATCATAAATCATTAATAAAGTAAATTGGGTGTAAACCCACTTTGCAAAATCATGGATTTCAATACTAGAAATTAAATCTTTGGGCACAAGAACGAAAGAAGTGCTCTTGTTCAAACCCCACATACCTTGATTATAGATTTTAATGAAGAAACTTGTTATAGACTCCTTTTCCACTTCTTGAGGTAGGGTTCTTGATGCTTTTGACTTGGGTACCTTGAATCTTGACACAATTTATAAAATCTATGGTTGAGGTCTAGATATTCTTGGGAAATTTGGATTGGATTTTTAAGAGATAAACCCTAGTATTCTTGATGAAATGGAAGAAGAATAAAGTTTTCTTGTTTACTTGGATATATATAGAGGATAAAAATAGGTGGAAAAGATGAAAATACCCTTTTAAAAACGCCCCTTAATTGCTTAAAAAAAAAGGTTGACGAAATCCTTAATAGGCCGTCAGACCTGTGATAGGCCGTCATGAAATGTCATCACAAAAAGGTCGAATTTTTTGATTTTCTGCCTAAGGTTGACGACATCGTCAGAAATGGCGTCAGATACGTGATAGCCTGTCAGAACCGTCTCACCCTTTTCCAGCTTGACCATGTTGGAGTCAAATGGGCATAACTCTTTGCTCCGATATTGGATTTTGGCGAAATTAGTATCGTTGGAAAGCTAAGTCAACTATCTATATGTTGATAGGTCGTGAGCTCAAAAATTAAAAGTATAATGAGAGATATTCTCGTCTGAAGTTGACTAAATCAATATCCTTCCCAAGAACTCAATCGGTAAGGAATGTTTCCATTCGCCCAATCGTTATACACACCATCCTTGATTAGAAAACAACCAAAGCACTTTAATTTATTTCTCAAGAGATTGATTCATGGTTGCACTATTGGTTAGAGTCTCGGGGAATTACAAAATGGCTCTAACTTCCTCACCGGGTGTCCGATTCGGGTGAATCTTATGTCGATGGAAAGATTATCCAATTCTCCACATGACCGAGAGTAAAATTTAGGGAAATACAACATGAGATAAATAACAATCTATTTAGAATTCATCTATATTAACTCAAAATATGGATTTAGGCTTAAGAAACGATCAGGGTACTACAATATCTCCCCCTTGGAAACATTCGTCCTTGAATGTTGCTTTTGTCCAAGAATATTGAGAAAACTGAAGACACACAGCTGAAACAACTTGAAAATATAAATCTATATCTTTCTAAACTTTGAAGTACTTCGTTGAATGTATAAACTCATGATGAGAATAGCTATACCGCTGGATTTGAGACTGAAAAAAAAAATAGATAGAGGACAACTGTAATTCTTGACTGAATCTGAGTTGATTTGCCTTCTTCCTATATTAAAGAGTGGGATCATACTGAGAGTTTAGAATTCACTTGATGTGATAAGGGTGCAATCGTACTCATAGAAGGCGAAGAGATAATTTCTGCAGGTATAGGTCATGAGAAACAAGGATAAGACTACACAATGGGTATTACATTTTCTGGACTAGAATACTTGGAAAAAAAGATTGTTTAATGAATGCTCAAAGACTGAACCACAATTATATATCTGAATCTGAAACTGATGCCTGATACACATACTGAACCGAATTCGTAGATTTTGGGCATGAGCAACTACTTATCGAATTGCTCATACCAATGAAATTTAGAGTGGTAAGACAAGAATAGTTCAAAAAAAATGGAAGACCATAGAAACCTATAGCCCAAATTTTAGAAATTGGGTTGCTAGCTATGCTAACTGAATCATACTAGATACTCATACTTAGGTTGAGGATTTCTTCAACACCCTCCCAAGGAATTCTAATGGTTTAAAGGAGCAAAGAACTTTAGGCAAGATCTAAACAAGACATCTGAATCGGAGATTATAAAATTACCATAATCCCATAACTTGAAATCTAAACCTGTGAATCATAAGTTAGGATAAAAGTACTAAGCTTCAAGCAAGGCAACTCCTTACTCACAACTCAACCACACTTCTCAAACATTCTCTCGACTATACTATACCCTTTTGATACTATATTTGATCGATTCAACTTACAATCCTCACATGACACCGATACTTCCATCTACTTATATCCCCTTGAATCAAACCCCCTCATCATTTTCATGCGTAACCTAGAACCATAAGATTCGCCACATAACCCCATTCTGAATCATGAACTCCCACACTTTTACAGTTTTACAACCTCTCACTTCAAGAGTAATTCTCATTACCACTTTGACAACTCCAATCCACCTAGCACTAGCCATTTACTAATGTGCAAGGAACCTATTAGCATGCACATAAACACGACATTCAAGCCTATCTTCATAACCACATGCGCATTTCCATGCACTCACCTCAAGCATACCTGACATACTCCTTATTAATCTAGTCCTGCACAAATGCTTAACTCCAATATTCCTTCCAACTCATGGAATCACACAAAATGAACACACCATAATCTTCCTAATCATAACACATTAAACTTCAACTAACCATAACATGTATCAAAT